>NC_080691.1:82632931-82932931 GCF_030445035.2 Dasypus novemcinctus | reverse complement strand
GGCTCTCTTTGAAATAACTGAAAGAATCCCTTTCCCCTGGGGGGGACCCTGTGGTTGTGTTAGATCCGGTGAGGAGCCCACGACTCGGTCCCTCGTGCTCAGGCCCCTCGGGGCCTCTGATTAGGCCGCGGCGGTGAGGCGGGACCCAGCGCGGGGTCTCATGTAGACGGAGACCTGGAAGCTGGAATGGGAACGTCAGCCGCCACGCGAGAGGGTCGCCCGCAGTCGCAGGCAGAGAAGCCCCAAGAGCTGGAGGCCGGGCTCAGCGGGGCACAGAGGCCCCGAGAGGCTGGGCCCACGGGCCAGGCCAGGCCGAGGAGAGGAGTCCGGCCGCGCCTGATCGCCCAGCGCTGAGCTCAGGGGCAAAGCGACCCCGGAGACGGCGCAGGCCGGCAGAGCCACTGTTGCGCCTTGCCACGGGGCAGCGGCCCAGGACCGCCCGCCGCCGGCCTCCTGTTCAGTCGTCTCTGATGATGCCTCGATGTGGGCATTTTCCCAGCCTTGGAAGGGGAAGCTTTTACCCTGACAAATCCCCTTATAAAAGCCGCCCCAGGAAGTGGACGTGGCTCAACGGATAGAGCATCCACCTACCATGTAGAAGATCCAGGGTTCAAACCCCGGGCCTCCTTGACCCATGTGGAGCTGGGCCGTGCGCAGTGCTGATGCGCGCAAGGAGTGCCGTGCCATGCAGGGGTGTCTCCTGCATAGGGGAGCCCCCCGCGCAAGGAGTGCTGCCCCGCACAAAACTGCAGCCCACCCAGGAGTGGCGCCACGCACACGGAGAGCCGACACACCAAGATGACGCAACAAAAAGAGACACAGATCCCCAGTGCTGCCTGATGAGAATGCAAGCGGACACAGAAGAACACACAGCGAAGGGACACAGAGAGCAGACAACGGGGGGGGGGGGCGGGGGGGAGGGTAGAAAGAAATAAATCTTAAAAAAAAAAAAGCAGCCCGTTTGCATTGGCAGACCTACACGGTGGGTCACGCTACGCAATATTTGAGCAAACTGAAGCCTCTTGTGAGATAGGGAATCAATCGACGGGGCTGGAACCTGGCAGAGTCCACGTGGCCATCAGTCACCCCGAGAGGGCTGCTGGGGGACCCCCACCCCCAGGATGCTGCCGTCCAAAACAAAGACTTCCCCCGGAAGTCGGAGAAGCCCCGGACGTCCCCCAAGGACTTTATTGTCGGGCCCTCCTGGGGGATTGGTGGGGGGTGATCAGTCAAACAGCTGGAGCCCCCCTGCCATTAGCAAAGGCGCAGAATAAGGAACAGTGCACAAAGCCACGGGCAGGCGCGCGCGAGCGCCCTCTCGCCCTCGGACCAGTCCTGCCCTCTGCACGCCCTCTTGCCGTTTTTCCTCGGCCACGTGGCCACGCAAGTAAACCTGGGCATTTCTAACCTATAGTATATAACTTGTAATATATAACCTATAACCTACAGCAGGAAACTGTTGTCTAAATCAGCTGCCTTATCCCTTCTCACCCTCTGCCTCTCTACCTGGGCCCCCTGCTCTGTTATTTTCTCCCATTTCTCGTCCCTGCCTCCCTGAATAAATTACTGGCCTAACTCACCTGACGTGCTCTTGAAATTCATTTCTGCAGCACAGCCAAGAACCTAGACAAATTCCAGTAACAAAGAAAATGGCCCAAGTTCATCGCCGGGGTCAGTTTTTTTTTTTCTCTCTCTTTCTCTCTTTCTCTCTTTCTCTCCCTCCCTCCCTCCCTCCCTCCCTCCCTCCCTCCCTCCCTTCCTTTTCTTTCTTTCTATTTATTTATTTTATTTTTAAATTTCTTTGTCTTTTTCTTTTTAATGTTACACTAAAAAATATGAGCTCCCCACATACCCCCCCCCCTCACCCCACACGGGACCAGTTCAGCGTAAGCCAGGCGGCCGCGCCGTTCCCAGTTGGTCACACTGGGCCGTTCAGAGGTGGCAGTGGGCGTCGCCCTGGTCCGAGCGCGGGGGAGACACGCGGGTGGACAATCCGCCCCAGCGGCTCTCGCGCCCCCAGGAGCTCGGTTTCTCTGCGGCTGCCACCTGCCCAGGTCCCTCGCGGCCTTCCTAACGTGTTTTTTGGTCTCAGTTTCCCCTCGGGGCTCACAGCTCCTGGCTGGTCACAGTGGATCAGGAGCGTGTGGGATGGGGTGGGGTGCTGCCGCCACCCCCCACATTGAACGCACGTCATGGGAAGTTCGGATCCCGGAGAGGGTGGGTGACACCCTTGGCCTCTCTCGACCTCGGGTTCTCCATAGACGAGTCAAAGTCCCCTCCCGTGGGGGAGAAGCCTGGCTTCGGGGAGAAGCATGGCTGGGGGGAGAAGCCTGGCTGTGGGGGAGAAGCCTGGCTGCGGGGGAGAAGCCTGGCTGCGGGGAAGAAACCTGGCTGCGGGGGAGAAGCCTGGCTGCGGGGGAGAAGCCTGGCTGTGGGGGAGAAGCCTGGCTGTGGGGGAGAAACCTGGCTGCGGGGGAGAAGCCTGGCTGCGGGGGAGAAGCCTGGCTGTGGGGGAGAAACCTGGCTGCGGGGGAGAAGCCTGGCTGCAGGGGGGGCCAGTTTAATTTAAACCAGGATCCTTGGGGTCTCTCCATGAGGGAGAATGCAGAAAGGGGGGCTTCCTGCCCCTCTCCTTGTCCCAGAGGTTTGTTGGGAAGTTGGGATATTGTTTTCCTTTCTGGGGTGCCAGGCAAGGGGGGAGAGCAGCTCATTGTCTTTACAATGTTTATATTATCGTTGTTTTTTAAGGATTTTATTATTTGTATTTATTTCTCCCCCCACCCATTGTCTGCTGTGTCCATTCGCTGTGTGTTCTTCTGTGTCCACTTGTCTTCTCATTAGGCGGCTCCGGAACCGTTCCTGGGACCTTCCGGAGTGGGAGAGAGGAGATCATTCTCTTGTGCCTCCTCAGCTCCCTGATCTGCTGTGTCTCTTATTGTCTCTCCTCTGTGTCTCTCCTTGTTGGGTCATCTTGCTGCGCCAGCTCGCCACACGGGCCAGTTTGCCCTCACCAGGAGGCCCTGGGCATCAAACCCTGGACCTCCTAGATGGTAGACGGGAGCCCAATTGCTTGAGCCACATCTGCTTCCCTGTTTATATTATATTGAGACCCCCAAAGGGGCTGTTCCCGCCCCCAGCTTTCCCAGACTGTGGCCCCGTGTTTAAGACCCAGCGCAGCCAGGACCTCGTGAGTCGCGTTCGAGGTGGGCTAGAAGCGAGGAAGCACGGAAGATCAGCTGCTTTTTTGGAAGTCCCCCGTGATTCGAGGGAGATACATTTGTTTGAGACAGAAGGTTCTCTGCTGGAAATCTTCCATTCACTAATTCATGGACTCCCACAATATCCCGGGCCAGGGGGTGCTACCGTTACCCCCAATTTACAGAGGAAGGGGGACGGACCGGAGAGGGAGATGGCTGTGGTGGTTTGGGGCTGGACGGACCCCAGAGAAAACATGTTCTGAAGTCCACTCCGTCCCTGCGGCTGTGGCCCCCCTGGAAGGAGGACCTTGGACGAGGTGATGATGTGTGGCGCAGTGCAGTCAGGAGGGGTCTCCTCCTATCCCCCGAGTCTTTACAGGCATCAGGGAATTCAGGCACGTTGAGAGAAAGCGACGGGAGGCAAGAAAGGGCAGGGAGCGCATGGAGAGGCCAGAAGAGGGCGCCATGGGACAGAGAAGCCCAGGGCCCAGGGGCACCGGCACCCGGCTCCAGAATGCCCGGTTTCGGGGAGACACCGCCACCTGGATGACACCGTGATTCGGGCTTTCTCTTCTCAAAACAACCATTCCCATTGTCCCAGCCGACCGATTGCATGGCACTTGCCTGAGCCACCCGGGAAAACGAAAACCCTGCCCTACGAAAGCCACACAGCCACGCGGCCTCCGGCTGGCATGCCTGGGCCCTGCCCCGACGCTGCCGGGGAAGAGGGCGTATTAAACTGACCGGCGTCCGTGGGGGCAGGAGAGGCGCATGCTGCTGCGAGGAAGAGAAACGGGGGATGCGGCTCGGGCTTGGGCGACATCCGAGTGGAACCTGAGGGAGGAGGGTTGGGGAGCACTGCCTGCCTCTGCCACCTGGCTGCGGAACACGTCCGAGGTCCCACGTGGCCAAGGACTCGCTTTGGCCCGTGTTCCCACTCAGCCTCCCAATAACTGAGCACTTGGTTCCTGCAGCCCCACTGGCCTTGGTGCTGGGCCGTGCCGGGAAATGCGCCATCTTCCTCGCAGTACTTCTTAATTTTTATTTATTCACTCCTTTTTATTTCAAAATACATAAGCGTATATAATTACACTCATATTTATGCAAATATACACACATATATTTATTTGTTCATATATTGATTTGTACACACAATACCCATATAGACACACACATTCATATAAAATATTTTTTTTTCAGCTTTCCACAGAGTTGTTCAGCGTCAGTTCTGTCCAATGCCCTGTAAAATCAGATTGAAGTGTAATTATCAAGAACAATCTCAAGCTTCATACCACGAGGAAGAGCTCAGAGCTGGTCTCTGAGTTCTAGTACACAATGCCTCATCGCTTGTTCTGCCACATCCGTAGCGGCTCAGCTCTGAAAGCAGCAGTGGTGTGTTGAAAGTACATTCCTATTGTACATTCAGTATATCCTGTATATTACGGTACATGCAGCCACTCCTGTTTTGAAAAACACAAATATCTTGGGAATAATCTGTTCCAAGAAACGACGACATTCATGTACACAAAATCACAGCTGGCATCCTATCTTTCCTTCCCTTTCTGCAGTACTCTTGCATCTCACTTCTAGGCCGGGGGGTCTGGGATCATCCAGCCCAGGGGGTGTCCGCCCCTAGGTCACTCTGTCCACCCATCCCTTTATGGGCTGCGCCTCCTTCCCCTGGACTGAGCCATGCCCCCTCCCGGGCAGCCTCATACTAATTGGGCTGGTGTGTCCCCTCCAACTTCAAAAGGCCCCAGGTCACCGGGCTGGGGGCAGGCGGGGAGCATTTCTCCAGCCGCCGTCCCCTCCCAGTCCCCGCCAGGCCCGCACCCCAGCCATGGGGACCGTCTGAAGGTGCGTGAGCCCGTACTTTGCAAGTGACATTTATTGAGCGCCAGCTGTGTGCCCCGCGCTTGGCTGGGAGATCCAGCAGTGCACTCGGCAGGAATCTCGTGGGGACCCCCGGCTACCTTTGCCACTGCCTGTGCCGGGACCCCCTCCTCGGCCACGATCACGAGCTCCTGCCGAGCAGCCCGCCCACCCCGCTTGGCCCAGGGACACCCCGTTCCTGCCCTCCCCTCGGGCCGTGACACCTAGATGCCCAAATCGTCCGGCCCGCGAGCCTATCCCGGGGAGGCCTGCGAGGCGGCCCCCGCTTCCGGCACCGCGCGCCCACGGACCACCCCACGCGAGACCACGCCCCGCGGTGCCGCCCGGCGCTGACGTCAGGTGGCGAGACCGTGACGCCACAGAAGCGGCGGCCCTGTGGCGCCGGGGAGAGCGGCCACGCGTCGCCATAACAACGGGGGCGGGGTGGGCGCAAGCCCCGCCCACGGGAAGGGCCCGCGCTCGGCTCCTGCCCCGCCCGCGCGCGCCCCCGCGGTCGGGCGCCTCGGGGGACCCCGCGGCCGGGGCCCCGGCGGCCTAGACGCGGCCGCAAAACGCGACGCCTGTCGCGCGGGGCCGCCCGAGGCCGCAAAGCGGCCGGCGCCCCGCCCCGCGCTGTGACGTCGCGGCCGCGGCCCCGCGCACGGCGCCTGCGCACTGGGCCGCGCACGGCCACCGCCCCCCGCTGGCCGACGCTGGCGTAAGGCGCGGGCCCCTGTGGCGGCGGCGGCGCTGCGGGACGCGCTGCGGGAGCCCGGGCGGCGCCGGGAGACGGCGGCCCGCGCCCCGAACATGCGGAGGCCCGCCGGGGCGGCGGCGGCGCGAGAGCGGGGGCCGAGCGAGCGCCGAGGCCGGAGCCGGAGCCGGAGCGCGAGCGGGGCCCGCGGCGGGGGCCGCGCTGCTGAGGCGAGCCCGGGCCGCTGAGCCCGAGGGCCGCCGGGCCACGGCCGCGGCGGAGCGAGAGGTGAGCGCGCCCCCGCCCGCGGGCCCCCGCGCGGACCCCAAACCCGGGACCTGCCCCCGCGGGAGCCCCGAGACCCGGCTCCTGCCCGCGTGGGATCCCCCCCAGACCCGGTACCTGCCCCCGCGTGAGGCTCAGACTCGGCTTCTGCCCCCGCGGGAACCCCCCAGACCCGGTCCCTGCCCCGCGAGAAACTCCCAGACTCGGCCCCTGCCCGCGCGGGAACCCCAGACCCGGTCCCCGCTCCGCGGGAACCCCCAGACCTGGTCCCTGCCCCCGCGGGAACCCCCAGACTTGGTCCCTGCCCCGCGGGCGCCCCCCAGACCGGGTCCCTGCCCCCGCAGGAACCCCCCAGACCCGACCCCTGTTCCCATGGGATCCCTGCAGACCCCCCACTCCAGATCCGACCCCTGCCCCCGCAGGGGATCCCCACTGCAGGCCCGTCCCTGACCCCGCGGGCACCCTACTTCAGACCTTTCCCTGCCCCCGCGGGTCCCCCACTCCAGACCGGGCCCCTGTCCCCAGCGGAACCCCGCCATTCCAGGCCCATCCCCCTGATCCCCACTGGCTCCAACCGACCCGCATTATTCTAGGCCCAGCTCCTGCCCCCCACTGTCCTGTCTAGACTCTGCCCTGCACTGTGGCCCAGCGCCTCCTCTTCTGCCTCGCGGTTCTTGCCCGCACACGCTGCTCCCTTTGGGTGGGGAGGGGGCGCCCTGTGAGGGGCTTCGGTGCGGGGCGGACCTGTTGCAGCGCGCTCAGGAACTCCGACGCCCTCCCCGCGCCCTCCCCCTTCCGCCCTGGCCACCGGCTTTGTTTGCCGGAAACGCGCGGTCTGGGAGGAGGGCTGCGCGTCTGCGGGCCCCGCCGCGCTTGCCCGTCCTCGCTGTTTCCTTCCCGGCTCACCCGTGCCCCAGCTTTCCCTTGGGGAGGCCTCGTGCCTGGAGGCCGGGGGCACGCGTGGCTGCCCTCCCGGGGCCTCAGGCAGGAGGCCCCCAGGGGGCTCGGTGTGGGGTGGGGTAGGCGGGCTCTCTGTTTCCACTGGCCCCCTGCCGCGGGGCACGCCTGGGCGGCCTGTGCGCCCTTTGCTGGCGGCACCCCGCAGGCCGGCTGTGGGCCCTGGGCCTTGGGCGTGCGCGAAGGGGCGAGTACAAAGGCTTCCGCCTGCGCGGGGCCGCCAAGCTGGCTCCGCACCTGGGCGCTGGAGGTGCGGGGGCTGGAGCGGCTGTCCCCAGGCTCCCGGCCGCTGGGAGAGGGAATGGGCAGCAGGGCCCACAGGTCCAAAAGGGGGTGCCGCAGGGCGCCTGGGGCTCCACAGAGTGGAGGTGTGAGGGCCAGCCCGGGGCACACCTCTGGGGCCAGGACTGAGCTTCCAGAACTCCCTGGGAGCCCGTGGCTGTGGTTCAGAGCTGGAAAGGTTGCTCTGGGCCAGGCGGGTAGGGGCATGGGTGGGAGCTGGACCTGGCCATGTTCCCCGCCCCTGTGGCAGGTGCTGCCCGGGGCCTGCCTCGCCCATGGGAAGCGGGCTCCCTGCCATTTCCCTCTCCTCCCTGAGCATGTCAGGGAAGAAGAGGCTCCTACCCCGGTATGGTGCACACGGGGTTGGGGGAGTCCTGCTTCCGCAGAGGTCTGTCACAGAGATTCCTTTGAATTGCCAACTCAGGTTTTGCGGTACTCCTTGATTATGTAGGTATTATTTCTGAACTGTCGGAGCAAGTAGGTGAGGCTTTTTAGTCGACAGTCTCTGCTCGTGCCAGGCTTGGGGAGGCTGGGGGGGCCGCTAATTAAGGAAGCCAGCCCCCCTTGGGGGTTGTAGACAGACAGGGCTCCCTGTGTCGCTGGGCCCTCACGCCAGGGAGGGGCACACGAGCCTCGGGGAAGTCGCTGTGAGCCTGCCCGCGGTGTTGGTTCCAGGCAGTCCTGTCCCCTGCCCGGGCTCCATGGCCTGGCCCTGGCCCCGGCCCCGTCAGGCAACCGGTGGGTGGGGGCAGCCTTGGTGGCCTACCCTGAGCTGTTAAAGCCCCCAAAGGGCCTGGCGAGCCTCCCTCTCCCCTGGGAGCTCCAGGAGGCAGGGTGGTGGGTGGGCGGGGCCGGTGAGCACAGCGGGGCTGGGGTGTGGGCAGGGCTGCTGGAGCCGCATCTCGCTGGCAGGCTCATCTCGCTGGCTGGCTCGCGGGCGCCTGGGAGGCCCGGGTGGGCGGGTTGCTGCCCCTTCTTAGCCTGAGGGGGTGGCGCACCGACGCGCAAGCGCCGGTCTCGCCAAGGCCTGTCACCTGGGCGGGGTCGACGCTGTTCCTGTATACCGCGGGCCCCGCGGCTCCGCCCCTTCCGCTGTCGCCCGCTGCGCCCCGCCCCCGCGCCTTGCGGCTGAGCGGGTGTGCGAGGCGCCCAGTACCACGGAGCGGGCGGGACGGGTGCGGGGCGGGGCCTTCAGAGAGCGCCAGCCGCGCTGCGAGGACACGGGTGCCGCGAGGCAGCCCTCGCCCCAGGAGCGGGACCCTGCGCCTCGGCCACCTGTGCCCGCCCAGCTCTTCTCCGCCCCTTGCTGCCCACAGCCCCCACCCTGGGCACAGAGGGCGGGCAGCACGTCCTGCCGAGGGCTGCTGGGGCACCCGTGCTCATGGGGTCTCGCCCACCGGGCTCCTGTGGGATCCTCTGATCTGTTCTGACTGGCCGGCCTCTACTCGCTAGGATCCCTTGGGGAGGACGTGGCGCCCGGAGTGGACGTGCCACAGGCGCGAGACCAGGCAAGGCGGGTTGTGGGGCGCTGGGCGCAGGGGCTGTGGGCCGCTTCCAGATGGTTCCCAGGCCCCTGGGAATCTGCTGCCCCCACCGACGGGGACCTGCCTTGACCCCTCCACCCCTCGTTGGTGGGCCGCTCCCCGCAGGTGCTTCCCGTGCTGACCGCCGGGCTCTGCCTGGGTGGCGTCCCCCGTGTGGTGGGCACCTGAGACCATGGGGCTGGTGATGTAAGGAGCTTGGCTCAGTCAAGTCCTTGGCCGTGGATGGTGGTCTGGTCTGCAGCCATGGCGGGCCTCCCGGGCCATGGGACAGAGCTCCTGGGCCCTTGGCCTGAGCCGGCCGGCGGCGCAGGGCCAGGGGTCCCCGGGCCTCCCCAGGGAGCAAGCGGCCCTGCCGGCCTGTGCCGGGAGCTGGCCGGGTTCCTCGGGCAGCGAGCAGGAGGTGGGAGTCTGGGGAGTCCCCGGGGCGCCACAGGCAGGCCAGGAGGCTCTTTCTCATTGGCCACAGAAAGCACCTGGGGCCGTGGGGTGCTGTGACTGGCGGGTGTGGGCCCACGGGTGCGGGGTGTGTGCGTGGACCCAGGGCCCCCACCCCTGCCAGGCGCCGTCTGTGGGCTGAAAGGGGTCTGGCTTGAGGGCACCGTCCGAAAGGCCTGGCTCTCTGGGACCTTGCGGTCAGCTGTCCCTGTCACCCTGGGCTTGCCTCCAGGACGCTGCGTGTGTCCAGCTCTGACCTCTCCTCTGTTCCAGTCCCCGCTGTCAGGCCAGCCCCCTGCTTGCCTCACCTCAGCAAGCGGCTTCCTGCCCCCACCTGCGCCCGAGAGGGTGGGCGTCAGGCCTCGCACCCCCCAGAGCCCCCGCGTCTCTGCCCGTGTCGCTTCCACTGCGTCCCTGTCCCCCAGCCCTGTCCCCCTGCATCCGTCTCCCCTACCCCGTCACCCCACATCCCCATCCTCTCATGTCCCTGCCCCAGTCCCCATCGCCCTGCCTCCCGTGTCCCTGTCCCCCGTGTCCCTGTCATGTCCCTGTCCCCATGTCCGTCCCCTTATGTTCCTGTCCCCCCGTGTCCCTGTTTCCCGCAGTTCCTGCCCTGTGTCCCTGTTGCCCCATGTCCCCATTATCCAGCCTGTCCCCCACGTCCCTGTCCCCAGTCCCTGTGCCGTTCTGTGTCCTTGTCCTCCCGCGTCCCTGTCGCCCGGTCCCTGTCCCCCTGTATCCCCGTCTCCCTGTATCCCCGTCCCCTGTGTCCCGGCTGCCTGCCCTGCCCCCGCCGCTCCTGTTGGCTGCTGGCTGGCCCTGCCCCGGCGCCTGTGAGGACTTTGGCCCTCGCGTGGGGCTGGCCCCCCACCCTGGGGGTGAACGTCGCCCTGTGGCGCAGCCGAGGGACTGAACTGCGGCCCTTAGGAAACGCCGTCGCCCAGCCCCGTCGGGGAAGGTCAGTGCGGGCCCCTCAGCCGGGGCTGTCGGTGCCCGCGCAGCCCCCACCCCTGCCGCCTCCCCACCCCTAGCAGCCATTTCCCACTGGTGCCACTGAAGGGTCCGGAGCCCCCGCCTGCCTCCTCCTGGCCCCTGGGCGCCTTTCGGTCGCACAGGTCGTGCAGGAGCATTTCCAGCGGTGGCTTGGGCCCCGCAGTGCGGGCGCCCTGGCAGCGGGCCTTGCCCTTCCCATCCCCGCACCTCCCTGCCCCCTGCCCGGGCCCAGTCCTCTGGGGCCTGTGCTGCCAGGCTGTGGCGCGAGAGCTTCGCTGCCTGCGCAGTCCAGCCTGTCCCGGCCCGGCCCGGCTCCCGCCCCCATCGGCAGCTCCTGGGGGGATCGTCCCTGGGCACTGCTGGGACCCACGTGCACGAGGGGGCCTGATGGGGCCGCACCCCGGAGCGTCCCTCTGTGGGCTGGCCCGCCTGGGCCCTGGCACCCCCGGGGTGCAGGGCATGCTGTGAGCCCCGACTGCTGTGGAACAGTGCGGCTGCGTGCGGCAGGCCGGGGCACTGCGTCCAACACCAGAGCACCAAGCACCCAGTGCTCCACCAGAGCCCTCGCCATCCACCCCGAGGCCGGCCGCTCCGTGCTGAGGCCCAGGGGCTGGGAGCCCTGCGCGGCCTGCCGGGCGCCTGGCTGGCGGGGTGTGGCGCTGGACGCAGTGGGGGCCTGCTCTGTTCCCGGGGTCAGTGGAGCAGGATGCGAGGTGTGGCCCTGCCCACGCGAGCCGACTGCCGCTTTTCAGAAGGGCCCGATCTGGCGCGGGCATGGCTCAGCCCCGCGAGGGAGGCCCCGGGTTGGGTTCCCGGTGCCTCCGAAAAAAGCAAACCGAGCAAGCAAACAAACGAGAAAGCCAGCCGCGAGGCGCCGAGTGGCTCAGCCGTGTGGCTCAGCGGGTGAGCGCCGGCTTCCCACCCCGTCCTGGTGCCTCAGGAGACAGCGTCGACCAGGCCACGGCTTGTACCCACGGTTACTCTCGAGGCACGCAACCTGGCGTTGCCACTCCGTTGGCGAGGTGGCGCACACACCCGCCTCCTGACCCCAGAATGGCTTCATCACCCACCAGAGCCGCCCCCCGCCCCTCTCCCCGGGTCCCCCTGACCCCCCGCTGCCCTGCCCTGCCGCCGCCTGTCCTCTGAGTTTCGTGTCAGTGGCATCGCGTGACGGGCCTCTCGCGTGAGGTCCGCCCACGCCGCAGTGTGTGTCGGCGTCGGTCCTCCTTGCAGTGGGATGGTTCCCGCCGTGTGGGCGGCCCCGCCTCTGTCCATTCCCGGGCACGCGGCCACCGGGGTCTCCACCCTTCAGCTGTCCCGAGTCATTCTGCGCAGACGTGTGGACGTGTTCTCGGGGGCTGCGGGCCTCCCTTTCTCGCAGGCAGGTGTCCACAAGTGGAGTTGCCAGGTACGCGGCATCTGTTGAGCACGGTGAGACGGGCGCTCCTGAGTACCTCTGACCCTCAGTATCCTCTTCCTAAACCTGAGGGGGCAGCTCTGCAGGCACAGGAAGTAGAAGCGGCACCTGGTGTGCGCCCCCTGAGCGGGCCAGGGCCGTGGGCGTGGGTGTGCAGTGAGGGGCCTGTTGGGGCGTGGTCTCTTCTGAAGGCGGCCCGAGGCTCAGGGTGGGCTCCCCTGACAGGGCCAGTGGGGACTGGCCTCACTGCAGCACCGGAAGTGCGAGCAGACTGCAGTGCAGCTCCGCAGGTGGGCAACGGCCGGCGCCCCCGCAGCCTTGTTCTGTCCTGAGGAGGTGTGGGTCGAGCAGGACGCCGGGAGCCCAGTGGCCTCGCTGCTCTCCCGCCGGCAGCAAGCAGTGCTTTCTGCTTCATTAAGCCCCAGCACCCCCAGTGGTGACGGCCAGGAGCGCCCAGAGGTCGCCCAGCGCTGCTGGGGGCAGAAGGCCGGCCAGAGCCCGCGCTGTGGGCCCTCCGCCTCTGCAGGCCTCGCGGGCTGGGTCCCTGGCCTCAGGCCGCCCTCGAGCGCAGTCACGCTGGGGCGGAGGGGCCAGCCGGGGAGAGGCCCTTCACCCAGGCCTGCCCCGAGCTGGCTGGACGCGGCTGGGGGTCTGCTCGTGCGCAGGGGTGCCGGCCCTGCGCCGCTGCTCACAAGATGCTGACTGCTCTCCCAGCCCTGTGCTCCTGACCCACCTGCCCCCGACCCACGCGGGCTCCCGACCCACGTGTGCTCCCAACCCACGCGTGCTCCTGGCCCTGTGCTCCCGACCCGCGTGCTCTCGACCCACGCGTGCTCCTGGCCCTATGCTCCCGACCCGCGTGCTCCCGACCCACGCGTGCTCCTGGCCCTGTGCTCCCGACCCGCGTGCTCCCGACCCACGCGTGCTCCTGGCCCTGTGCTCCCGACCCGCGTGCTCCCGACCCACGCGTGCTCCTGGCCCTATGCTCCCGACCCGCGTGCTCCCGACCCACGCGTGCTCCTGGCCCTGTGCTCCCGACCCGCGTGCTCCCGACCCACGCGTGCTCCTGGCCCTATGCTCCCGACCCGCGTGCTCCCGACCCACGCGTGCTCCCGACCCACGCGTGCTCCCGACCCACGCGTGCTCCTGGCCCTGTGCTCCCGACCCGCGTGCTCCCGACCCACGCGTGCTCCTGGCCCTGTGCTCCCGACCCGCGTGCTCCCGACCCACGCGTGCTCCTGGCCCTGTGCTCCCGACCCGCGTGCTCCCGACCCACGCGTGCTCCTGGCCCTGTGCTCCCGACCCGCGTGCTCCCGACCCACGCGTGCTCCCGACCCACGCGTGCTCCTGGCCCTGTGCTCCCGACCCGCGTGCTCCCGACCCACGCGTGCTCCTGGCCCTATGCTCCCGACCCGCGTGCTCCCGACCCACGCGTGCTCCCGACCCACGCGTGCTCCCGACCCACGCGTGCTCCCGACCCGCACGTGCTCCCTGGCCCGGAGCCCCCGCATACCCTCACGAAGGTTGGCGCTGCCGTGGGTCTCCGGGTCCTGGGCGTGCGCAGGGTGCGCTTCTCTGTGGTTGAGGGGGTGTGCAGGCTGGGAAGGTGCCAGGGCAGGCCAGGGGGCTGCCCGGTGGTCAGGGAGGGTGCCCACGTCTGGGTGATGCAGGGTGGTGGGACATGAGCCTCGGGCACTGGCTGCTTCCACAGGACGCCGCGTGCTAAGGCACTCTGGTTGTCGGAGGCTCGTGATTCGCAGGGTGCTGCGGCCAGGCTGGAGGGGGGCTTGGGGCAGGTGACGGGGAGCGGGGACCCAGGCCGCCTGTCTGAGCGCTGGGGCAGGGGCCTCTCAGGAAGGAGGCCTCACTGCAGGGTGCCCCCGCGGCAGGGGCAGGGCTGGAGGAGCCCCTCGGGGTCTCGTCACCTCCCTCTGGCTTTTGGGGTGGCCGCGGGGGAGGGGGCAGCCCTGCAGGGCCCGGGGGCCAGGGTGGCTGTGCCCAGTGCCTCGGCGGGCCTGCCGCCCCCACAGCCCCCGCCTGGCTCCAGGCGCCCCACGTTGGGCCCCGGCACCAAGGTGAGCCCGTCCTCTGAGGCTTGAGGCCCTGCCCCCGCCTGGCTGCTGGGCCCTGGGGACAGAGGCGCCCCCTTCCCAGCCGGCGGGTGCCCCCGGGCTCCAGCCTCCCCCGCCAAGCCCCGCCCCCGCCAGCCCCGCCCCCGCCCCTCAACCACGCCCTCGGGCCCCAAGCCCCGCCCCCACCTGCCCGGCCCCTGCCCCTCGACCACGCCCTCGGGCCCCAAGCCCCGCCCCCGCCTGCCCGGCCCCTGCCCCTCGACCACGCCCTCGGGCCCCAAAGCCCTGCCCCCGCCCCCGCCAGCCCCGCCCCCGCCCCTCGACCACGCCCTCGGGCCCCAAAGCCCCGCCCCCACCTGCCCCCGCCCCCCCGCCAGCTCCGCCCCTGCCCCTCAACCACGCCCTCGGGCCCCAAGCCCCGCCCCCCGCCAGCCCCGCCCCTGCCCCTCAACCACGCCCTCGGGTCCCAAGCCCCGCCCCCGCCTGCCCGGCCCCTCCTCCCTGCTCTTTCCTGGCTCCCCTGCACCCCCAGCTCCCCGAGGGGCGGCTGTCCTGGGAGGCTGGGCCCCTCCTCGTCCTCCAGGAGCAGCTGTTTTGAGAAGGAACTGCACCCCCGTGCACTTTCTTAGAAACGGAGAGGGTGGCCCGGGGCGGCAGTACAAACGGGAGAACGGCCTTGAGAGCCGCGCGCAGCACCTGCTGCTGGCACCCGGTGCTTGCAGGGGCATTGTGGGAAGAGCGCCCCACCTGCAAGCCACGGGCTGCGGGTGCGTAGCACTGCACGGCGCCCTCGTCATCGGTGACAAGTGTCATGGCAAGGAGGGTGGCGGTGGGCTGGGGTTCCTGTGTCGGGCGTGCGAGCGTTCCAGGCGCGGACCCCGCTCCGTGGTTGAGCACCTGCTTCTCACACCAGGCTCCAGGTTCGATTTCTGGTCCCTCTTGAAAACAGCAACAAACAACACGTGAATCTCCTCGGGGGAGCTGGCATGGCTTGGGTGCACGCCGGCCTCTGCCATACAAGGAACCGGGTTCAGTCCTTGCCCCAGTTCTTTGAAAAAAACATTAAGACTTTTAAAGTAAACTACACCATGTAAAGTTTCACTGTCGTACGTGTACTCAGCTGTACAACTGTCATCTCTAATTCCGGAACATTCTCCTCCCCTTCAGGGGGAGCTGGGGGAGCCCTGGAGTGGGGGCCCGCCGTGAGTGAAGGGGGCGCTGGGGCGTCCCTGCTCCCCTGGGGGTGTCGACAGGGCTGGACCAGGCGGGCTCCAGGGGGCACTCCCAGCCGGAACGTTCCAGATCCGTGGGGCTGCCACGTAGTCCGATGTGGCTGGGGGTCGAACGCCCCGTTCCACTCTCAGCGCCTTTAAAACGGCGGCTCACGGTAGGGCCGCGGGGGCCTCACTGGCCCGTCACGGGGCGGGGAGGGTCGTGCTGTCCCCCCTTGCGTTTTGTCCCGCTGCTTCTTGTTCAGGGGAAAGTCACGTAGGAAGCCTCGGTCGGGGAGCGGCAACTTGCTGGCGCCGAGCGACCCCGCCTGCGCGTGCCCCTGCTCGAGTCCCGCAGCCGACGTCACCCGGAGCACGCCCGCCCCGCTGCCAGCCGAGGCCCGGGAGCCTCCTTCCCAGCCGAGGGCATGGCCCGCCAGGTCCTCTCGGCCTGTCCTCCAGATGGGCCCACGTCGTGTGGCCAGAGCAGCAGGGCCCCCCACGGCCGAGGGGACACGGTGGAGGCGGCCCGCCCTCGCGTCCTGGGCCGCGGCGGGGGCCTTCCTTGCCAGGTGCAGCGAACACCCGTGGAGGGCGGGCGGGCAGGAGGGGCCCCCTGCAGGGCAGCGCAGCGGGCGCCCGCGGGCCCCACCAAGCTCCTCCCGGCCTGGTCAGTCCTGGGGTTTGTGGCGTTTCTCCATTTGGGGATTTTCAAACTTTAAGAAATAAAAACAGTGTACTTTTTCGTTGTAATTGGAACCATTAGTCGTGCGTTTAAGCCTCATTCTTCTCGTGGTTGAGGCGTTCAGGTTTTTTTTGTGGCTTCTAGCTTTCCCATCACGATTATGCCATCCCCACTCTGGCATGCAGGATTTCCTTTGCTAGCGTGTCTCCTTTTGAAACGGGTTCTTAACAGGTCCATAGGTTTCAAAAGTTCCAGCAAGTCTGAGCTTGAGTTGAAAAAGATGAACTTTATTTTCTCTGACCTCTGACTGGTACCTGGCATTCCCTTCACGTATGAGTGTCCGCAGCAAATTGTAGTAGGTTCGTCTTCCTGTCGCGTTCCAGGAACGCCATTGCATACCCCAGGGTATCGCCCGTGTCATCCGTACTTGGGAGGCACAGTGGTGTTAGGCCCGGCGCTGGTTGAGCATCGCACACTCCTCCACGACGTCCTGGGAAGGGGCCCGTGGGACAGGAGGCCAGGAGCCCCTGGTTGACCGCTCACCTCTTCAGGCCGTCTTGCTCTGGTCCCCTGACTTGACTTTGAGGACTGCCAGCCGTGTGGTGCTCCTGGGACCCCTCGCGGCAGCAGTGGTCAGCTCTGGGCCGTGTGGCTTTGGCTGAGTGCGCGGGCCATGGATGCACAGCCGCCCTGTGGACCGGGCACCCCTGGGCCCCAGGCCGCAGCACCCCCGGCAACCGGGTGCTGTGCTGCAGGGCGGCGGGCGCTGCTCCGACCACCAGCCCTGGCACGGCCACGCTCTGCACCCGCCCTCGTGGCTCCGTGCCCACCTGCCCGTCTTCCCGCCGCGGTGCTGCCCAGAGCGGCCCCTTGTCCGGCAGCCCCCCAGGCAGACCGTAGGCGGCGTTGGGGACTCGGAGCCCCCGGGCACATTGGAGGTGTCAGCGGAGGTTCCCAGAGCCCCTGTGTCCCCTCGGGCTGTGGGAGGCCCTTGGTGACAGGCGACCACCCTGCCCCCGCGGTGGCTGCATACGGGCACCGGGCAGCCCGCTGTTTCCCTCACAGGTGCCCCAGGTCCGTCCTGAGCCCGCCCCGTGGCCTGGTGCTTCTCCGCGCCTGGGGCCAAGTCCTCAGAACACGCTTTCGAGGTAATTCTGGTGCTTGCGCTTTTCCTGGCGGACTTGAGCTCTCCCTGTTCTCAGCTTGCTGTTCCTGAGCGCCAACACAGACAGCCGGCCCGCAGGAGGGGGCACTACGAGCTGTGGCCCTGCAGCCCCGGGGGGCTTGTCCGATGGGGATTCCCAGGACTGCGCAGCCTGTGAGCCCCCCCTGGAGGGAAGGCCGCGGCTCTCGTGGGCGGAGCTGTGCTGTGGTGGTCCCTGCCAGCCCCACTGGGCCCTCCGCCCCCAGCGGCCATCTGCAGCCGGGCACCCTCTGTGCAGGGCGCAGGGGTCGGCAGTGACCCCGCAGGCCAGTGGCCCGCTGTTCTTCAGCTCGCCTCGTCTGCCTCGGGACTCGGGCGTGGGGTGGCCCCACCCCGTGGTACGTCCCTGCCTTGGGGGCTCAGACGTGTGCATGGGAAGGTCCTACCATGTGGTACGTCCCTGCCTGGGGGCTCTGGTGAGGGGTGGCCCCGCCCTGTGGTACATCCCTGCCTCGGCGGTTCAGGAATGGGGAGGTCCTGTGGTACGTCCCTGCCTTGGGGACTCAGGCGTGTGCATGGGATGGTCCTACCATGTGGTACGTCCCTGCCTCGGGGGCTCTGGCGCGGGCACATTTTAGAAATAGGGGAGCGCAGAGAAGAAAGTGGAAACCACCCTGCTGTGGTCCGTGGACCACGTGTCTGCGCGGAGGCGTCTGGGAACATGCCGTAACGCAGGGTCCCCTTCAGTATAGCGGACACGCGGCCGGGCCCCCCGGGGGGGCTGCCCCGGCACTGCGGGGTGTTGGCAGCCTCAACGCCTGGAGCAGCCCCCCCCCCGTCGTGCAGCACAGCAGTCCCCAGGCGTGGCCCGCTTGAGCAGAACTGCGTCCCGAGGCGCCGGCAGCCAGGCAGCATGGCAGGGCCGTCCCTCCCTCCGCCTGCCCAGCCCCTCCAGGAGGCCCCGCGCCCGCCGTCCTCGCACAGGGTCCTGGGCCCTCGAGCCTTCAGCCCGATGCAGCAGCAGTCAGCAGCGGCTCGCACGCCCTCTCGCCCCCAGCCCGTGTCCCTCCGTCTCGGCCCTCGTTCCTCTGTCCTTCCCTCTCGCCGTCCCCATGTCCCTCCCTTGACCCTCAGCCCGTGTCCCTCCGTCTTGGCCCTTGTCCCTCTGTCCCTCCGTCCCTCCCTCTCGGTCTCTGGCGCCTTCTGCTTCCTCTCCGGCCTCTTGTTGCCAAAGCCTCCCGGCGTGCAGCGTGGAGGGAGAAGGTGCAGCAAGCCCACCCTGAGGTGCCGCGGCCGCCGCCGTTGTCCAGGGAGTCCTGAGGCCACATTTCACAGCAAATCCGTGCCGGCGCGTCCTCCTGAGCAGCAGCACTCAGGGTCCCACCCGAGGGTGCGCCGTGCCGCCCAAGCTCGGCCGGGACCGCGCGGCGCAGCGCCGCAGCCCAGCCCTCCAGTGCCCGGGTCGGTGGCGGCCGTCCCACCCGCCGTCTCATGGCCCCTTCCATTGCCGCACCCCCACCCCCCGCGGCCGGCCGCAGTGTCACGATCGCCTGCTCCCCCGCCACCCGCGTCGTCCCCCTTTCCCGTCGTCTCAGTCAAACGCCCCTTTCTGGTGGTGGTTCTCGGGGGCCCAGGCCCTGTGTCCCCTTCCGCCTGGCGGTCACCCTGGCTCCCGAGGACAGTCCTGGCACACGCCCTCTGAGTGTGGATGCAGCGCCCGCGCCCCGGGAGCCGAGCAGCCGTGGGTCGGCGCGCGGCAGGCCCACGCCAGGACCCCGTGGTCGGTGCCGTGCACACCTCGGTCCGCGCCGTCCCGTGTCCGCCTGCCGTGCCCTCCTGTGGCGACCCCTCGGCCACATGGCCCCTCCTTGGAACCTGCGCCCTCCTGACGAGGTTCGGGGACACCCTGGGCACCCATCAGCGTGCGGGGCCCCAAAGGGGGCTTCTGGAGGCCGCACCCCCTGCCTGGGTGGGGGAGGCCACGGCCCCGCAGCAGCCCTGCTCCTGGTCCCCGAGATACGGGGGCCTCGGCCTTGTTTTCTTTTCTTAAAAAATTTTTTAAAGATTTTCAAGTTTTCAAATTTTCAAATTTTCCTTTATTATTATTTTTTTCTTTTCTTCCTTGTTGTCTGTTCTCTGTGTCCATTCGCTGTGTGTTTTCCTGTGACTGCTTCTGTCCTTATCAGCGGCACCAGGAATCTGTCTCTTTTTGTTGCGTCATCTTGCTGTGTCAGCTCTCTGTGTGGGCGGCACCATTCCTGGGCAGGCTGCACTTTCTTTCGCGCTGGGCGGCTCTCCTTACGGGGCGCACCCCTTGCCCGTGGGGCTCCCCTACGCGGGGGACACCCCTGTATGGCAGGGCACTCCTTGTGCGCATCAGCACTGCGCATGGGCCAGCTCCACACGGGTCAGGAGGCCTGGGGTTTGAACCGCGGACCTCCCATGTGGTGGGCAGGCACCCTATCAGTCAAGCCACAGCCGCTTGTTTTCAGCACTGCGGGGTCTCCTGTCTCAGGCTCCTTGGGGTGCCCTGCCTGCCTGCTTCGTGGGGGCTGCGGCCTCCTGGGGGTATAGAGACCCTGATGGGGTGGTGTAACTGGGGAGGGCTCCTCATGGGAACCCTGAGCCCCAGCGCAGCCTCCGGAGGCTCCGCCCACCCACCCATGCCCAGCCCTGCCCTGGGGCTGCTGCAGTGATGTCGGCGCAGGAACTGTGACATCACTCAATGGAGGGGGCAGGGAGAAGGGGGTTCTGGGCCCCGCCAGGGGAGCTGCTGGGCCTGCCAAGATGGGGGAGCCCCGAAAGCACACGGCAGGTAGCTGGCCTGGCAGACACGGGGCCAGTTCCCACCCAGGGGCGCCCGCAGACCAGACTGGCATGGACAGGTGGCCCTGGGGTCCCCCAGAGTCCGCAGGCCGCCCTGCCGGCCGGGGTGCAACTCCCCGGGCCCCGGTGCTGGAGCAGGGCCCTCCCGGTGGTCCCCGTCGCCAGCGCTGGGCTGCCTCCGTCCCTGTGGTGTCTCCGGCCCGGCGTTGGGGTGCTTCTTCCCCCGGGCCCTCAGGGGCCTGAGCCGTGCTCGGGGGGCGGGGCAGCCCTGCTCGTCCCTCAGCCCCCCGGCCACGGCGCCGTCACGCTGTCCCCTCCCCCCCACACGCTGTCCTGGGGTGCGCTGGGCACAGCCGTCAGCACATCGCGGATCCTCGGGGCGCGGGCTCCGCGGGGCAGGAGTGTGTGGTCTTACACAGGCATGTGGCGGGTGATGGCGCCAGCCGAGCCTCCTGGGCTCCCTGGGTCCACCGGCCCTCGGGTGCAGGCTGGGCCGGCAGTGGCCTCCCCTGGGAGCTGTGACGGGAGGAGCGCGAGCAGCTGCGGCCCTTGGAGGATGGCGTCCCTCAAGCCCTGCGGGGCCTGGCATCCCCATGGGGGTGTCCCCCAGCGCCCCGCATTCAGTGATCCCTTGACGTGCAACTTCCGGAAGCAGCGAAGCCCCAGGCGGGACGCAGGCTCCTGGCCCCAGGGAGTGGCGAGCAGGCGGGCGGAAGGCTCTGGAGCCAGGAGCTGGCGGCGGGGACCTGGTCGAGGCCCTGGCAGGCGGCTCTGCCCGGTGCGGCCTCTGCTGTGCCTCCAGACCCCCGCGTCCTCCCAGGTGTGGCTGCCCCCTCGGCCCTGTGCCCCACACGCCCCGCGTCCTTGCAGGTGCACACGGGAGCTCGACCCTCAGGGTCCCCGTCGCCGACCGCCCCCAGCCCGCGGCGAGCGTGGAGTGTGTGTGTGCTGCGGAGGCGGGTGGGCGCCCTCGGCTTGCAGGGGCTGGCGCTGCTGCCCGGGTGCTGACTGGGGCTGACCCTTGCCCTTGACCCCTGGCTGCTCCCCTGCCATGCTGGCTGCAGCTCCTGGGGCCCGCGCCCTGGGCTGGGGCGGGCGGGCATCCGTGGGGTGGTCTCCAGGACCCCCTCCGCTGGTCCTTTGGGAGGACTGGCTGGTGGGAGGGGCAGCCTGGGCAAGGCGTGGGTAGTGTGGAGGAGCAACACGGGGGCAGCGCCAGGGGGCATTGCAGGGGCAGCAGCGCCAGGCGGCCAGCATGGAGGAGCAGCACGGGCGGACAGCAGAGGGGCAGCGTGGAGGGGCAACACGGGGGGCAGCACTGAGGGGCAGCACTGAGGGGGCAGTGCGGAGGGGCCCGTCTGCTGGTGGGCTGGTGCTGTTCCCAGGGTCCCCGGCTGCCTGGCGTGCCCCCAGCCCTGGCCCCCGTGTAGTGGTGGGCTTGGGGCACGCTGGGTGTGGGGCTGGGGCAGGCGGGCTTCTCGTCTGCGCCTGTGGACGGTGCTCCGGGGAAGTGGGGGACGGGGGGGGGTGGAGGGCGGTGCCCCGGGCCGAGAGCCAGCCGCCCGCCCCTGCTGGGGTGCACGCCCGTGTCGGCCGGCACTGGGGTCTGCGGCCCTGCCTGCCCCTCGCCGCTGGCCCAGGTCCCCCAGCTGGAACTTGTCCCCTTGCCCCGCAAGGCCCCCCACCCGCTCAGCGCAGCCCCCGCGCCCCACTAACCCCCGCCTCTCTCCGCAGCAGGCAGCCTCGGGATCTGAGGACGGGACGCCAGCAGGATGCCTTCACCCGCGCACGGCCCCGAGGCCCGCAGGAGCGCCGCCCGGCCCCGGCCGGCCCCCGCGTCGCACTAGGCGGAGCCGCGGCCCCCGGCCCGCGGGCTGCATGGCGTGCTGAGCGCAGGAGCGCCCGCGACCTCGGCCTCGCGCAGCGTCGGGCCCGGCTCGGCAGCAGGGCCACCGTGGAGAGGCCGGGGTACCACAAACTGATGGACTTTGACAGGAGAGGCGGGAAGGGGGAGGCGGACGACGGCCGGAGGATGTCCAAGGCCGGCGCGGCGCGCAGCAACCACGGCCTCCGCGGTGCGGGCCCCAGCTCGGGGGTGCTCATGGTGGGCCCCAACTTCCGCGTCGGCAAGAAGATCGGCTGCGGGAACTTCGGGGAGCTCCGCCTCGGTGAGGCCCTGCGGGGCGCGGGGGGCGGGGGGGACCCCGATCCTCCTCTGTGGGGGGGCCGTGGGGGGAGCCCCGACCCTACCTCCGTGGGGGGCCGTGGGGGGGACCCTGACCCTGCCTGTGGGGGACCATGGGGGGGACCCCGACCGTGCCTCTGTGGGGAGCCGACGGGGGACCCCGACCCTACCTCTGTGGGGGGCCGTGGGGGGGACCCTGACCCTGCCTGCGGGGGACCATGGGGGGGACCCCGACCCTGCCTCTGTGGGGAGCCGGTGGGGGGTGGAGAGTGCGGCCCATGGGGCGTCTGTCCCCGCAGCACTCTGGGTGGGGGCTCTGCGGCCCCCACACACCCCCCACGCTCATGGGCGCTCCCGCGTCCCCTCTTGCGCTAACCTGCGCTTGTGCACACTCACCTCCTGTGCCAACGCCCCCACTCGTGCTCGCACACCCCCGTGCTCACGCCCGCTTGTGCACACGTGCACCCTGGTGCCCCCGCACCTGCCCTGGGTGGGAGGGCGGCCTTGCCCGACCCTCAGGCCCTGCCTGTCCGCGGGCTCCTGCCCTTGGCGCCGTGGGCGTCCGTGGCTCGTGGCCTCATTGCGCGGCAGCCGCCGTCGGTCTCCACTGGTCTGGACCCAGGCCACCCGGAGCCTTCTCGGGCCAGACCCTGCGCGTGCATCTTCGCGGGGGGCAGGTCGGAGGCACCGCGTGGCCCCTGGCCCCCCAGCCTCGAGCGCGTGGCCGCGGGGGCGTCCCCGGGGGATGCTTGCAGTCCCCTGAGGTGGCGCGCTATTTCCAGGCTTCCCTGCTTCCGGTCTCCACGGGGCACACCGGCGTGGGGCGAGGTGCTTGGGCTGCCCCGGGCTCCCAGACCCCCAGGCCCGTGAGTCGGTGTTTCCCCCGAGTCTGGCTCAAGTTCTTGGCTGCTGTCCCCCGGGGGTCCTCCCTGCGTGTTCCCACGCTCGTCCCCAGACCCCGGGTGTGCACAGTCGAGCGCTTTGCTGCCCACGGCCCTCAGGCGCCGCCGTCCCCGCCCCGCCTCGCTCTGGGGGTCTGCCCTCCTGCCCTGAGCTCAGCGCCCCCTTCTTGCCGCAGCGTCCAGTGCGGTCAGTGCCATGGAGCTCGTTACCTGAGGTGGCACCTGGGCTCCCCGGGCCCGGTTTCTCCCCGCGCTTCCGCCCTGCTCGTTCACTTGGGGGCCTGCTTGCCCAGCTGCTGAGACCGAAGCCTCGGAGCCCTGGCTTCGCAGGGGCGTGTTGGCTCCGGGCCGGCGGAGGCTCGTTCCCCCCGGGTCCGTGTCTCCCGGCTGGCGGCGGTCTTGGGGGCCTCGGCGTCCCTGTCATGGGACAGTGCACCTGGCAGCCTGTCTCCCTCTTTCCCGGTTCTGTCGACGTCCAGCTCCGTTCCCTCCCGGCCTCCACGCGGGGCGGGGCGCTGGCTTGCGGCATTATGCGCTGGCTTGGCCTCATCGGCGGTCTTGCTCACGGGGCACGCCCCGGGGATGGCGCGCGTTCCCCGGGACGCACAGCTCTGCACCCCACAGGCATCCCCTTGAGACCCTGGAGCGTGCCCGCGGTGCCCCGCGTCTTCCCTCTCGGGTGGTTTCCTTGTGCGGTGCGGCTTGGCCGGCGTGGGCGCCGTCACCCGGGGGGAGGGCGTGGTGCAGGTGGCTGGGGTCGCCTGCCCCCGCCCGGCATGTCTAGTCCTCCACGGCGCCACTGGGGTGAGTGGAGGCCCAAGAAGGGTGGGCTTCAGCGGGGGGGCTGCAGGGGAGCAGCTGGAGACGCCCGCAGAGACCGCCACGCAGCGGGAGGGCCCAGGGCCCAGGGCGGCTGGCAGCACCCCAGAGGGCCCGGCCCCGGGAGAGGCCTCGCCTTCTGCTGCCGCCTCCCGGGCTCTCCTGGCCCCGGCAGCTGGGGAGGGGCGCGGCGGCTCGGCACTGAGCGCGGCTGTTAGTGAGCCGCAGGGGCGCTGGTGCAGAACACCAGCAACTGGCTGCCATTATACAGGGTGTTTACTTGGGGCAGGAGCTTACAGAGACCAGGCATAAGCAGAAGTGCCCTCCCTCACCAAAGTCTACCTGGAGCAGGACGGCTGCCGACGCCTGCGAGGGCTCAGGCTTCCTGGGCTCCTCCCTTCCAGGGTCTTGCTTCTTCCTGGGCTCAGGGCTCCTCTCTTCCTGGGGCTGGCTCCTCTTTCTTCTGGGAGCTGACTTCCCAGGGCTCCAGCTTAAGGCTTCAGCAGCAAACACCAACATCAAAATTCCAACATCAGAAACCCCAACTCTGCTCTTCACCATGCCTTTAATACGCCCTAATCATAACTCAGTCGGGGCCAGGTGCAGATGAGATTACAAACATAATCCAGCGTTTCTTTCTGGAATTCATCAATTATATCCAACTGCTGCAGTCCACCCTCTGAATTCCAAATAGTCATTATTACAATATTTTAAAAAGCCTTAAATCAGTAACAATACAAAGACTAAATTATATCACAATTTAAAGAAAAATAGTTTGTCTTGGGGCAAAGTCCTGTCTGCTATAGACCTCTGAAACTTACAAAACGATTCATCTGCTTCCAATACAAATGGATAGACAAAGGATAAACTTTTTCATTACAATAAGGAGAAATTGGGAGGGAAACTGAGTCACAGGTCTTCCACAGTTCATAGACCTGCAGGGCATCCTCCATTCAATTTCCGTCTGAGAGTCATTCTTAAGGTGCTGGTTTCTTCTCCTTGGGGCCGTATGGGGACCCCCCTTTCCACGGGCTTGCCCAATGGCCATTTTCTTGGTTCCACCCTCATCAAGCATCTGGGTGTCGACCAAGCTCCAGACCTCTCCCTCCAAGAGTGTTGGGGTGACTGCCACCCCTCACCCAAGCTTTGGTCTTAGCCCCCCTAGACAGTGACGTGAGACAACATGCCCCCTAACCTTTGGCATAAAGGCTCAGCCCTCTCAGAGCAGCTAGTTGACCACCCGGCCTTCCCTAAGCTTTGGGGGACAGGTCCACCCCTCTCAGACCTGTGGGGTGCTGGCCTTAACCGCCCTCATCCTTGGGGTATGTGCTCCAGCCTCTCTGTACTCCGGGCGGCAAACCTCTCCCAGAACATCGGGTGGGAACGTGCGCCCTCTTCAAGTGCTGGGCAAACGCACCCTCTGTGCACACGGGGGTGCTCCTCTCTTGCCCAAGGTGATGCCTAATTCCAGATCTCAGCTCCCGTGGCTTTCCTCTTAAAGCCGTTTCTCCTTCAATCTCCTTTCCATGTCCTCCTTATTCCAGGCTGACTAGTTTAGTTCACACAGCTCTCTCAAAAACCTTGCTGGTTTAGCATGCAGGAAGCAGGGGTCCAGGCCGTCAGACAGTAAGATTTTCCACAAGTCTTTCCTTCATAACTGCATCTTCTATCCTGATTTATAAGTTCCAAGTTTAGTTAAGTCCCCCAGTGGTGCACTTTCATCTGGGAGCTTGGTTTCCAAAGGCTTGGAATTCCAGAATCAGGCTCTGTTTTCCTTTTACCAAACAGTTCAGTATTCAGCATCTCTCTCTTGTCTAGCATTTTCTATAAACTACAAGCAGAAGCCAAGCCGTATTCTCTGGGTTGACTTTAGAAAGTTCTACTGCTAAATGCCCAGGCTCACCATTTTCAAATTCTGCCTTCTGTGCAAAAGCAGGAGTTATTCTTGCTAAATTCTCTGCAACTTTAAAACCCGGATCACCTTTCCCCCAGTTTACAATGATAGTTCCATCATTCATTTCTCAGGCATCGTGGAAAGCCTCTCTAGCATCCACGTTGCCATCAACAGTCTCTTCAAAGCCATCTAGGCCTTTTCCTTTAAGCATCTCACAATTCCTCCAAACAGTACCCTTCCCCGTTCATAAGCGCTTCTACCATCCTGGTAATTGCCGAAGCACCTCCCCACTCAGTGCCAAGGTCAGTACAGCGGCGCCAGGTGCTGGGGTCGTGGTCCGACGGCGCAAGGACGGGCCTGGAGCCGGGACCCAGGGGCTGGAAGCCGTCCTCCCCCATCCAGGGCGCTGCGCCTGCAGCCCTCGGGCTCGCTCTGTCCGGCTGCGCTCTGCTTCCTCGTGCGCGGCTAAAGCCACGCGGGGAGCAGGCGGGCTTGCGGGGCAAGCCCCAGGCCCCCGCGTGGCAGCTCGACTGCTGCCCCCAGCGTGGCGTGGTGAGGCGTGGCGCCCCTCCCGCTGGCCTCGGAGGACACGAGCAGCTCGCAAAGCCGCGGCCTCGTCCTGTCCACCTCCCGCTGTCCTGTGCAGGCTGCGGCAATGCCTGGCGCGCGGTTGGCGCAGGGGGCAGCTTGGACACGTGCCCATCCTGCGCAGGTCCACCCGTCCGTCTGCTCCAGGCCCTGAGGCGTCGGGCCCTGACGCGGAGGCTGTTGTGCACATGCGTGTCGGGCGCCGGCCTGGTCCCTGCACCCGGGTGTGGCCCCTGCCACGGCTGCCTCGGGCAGAGCCGGCCGAGAGCTGCAGGGCCCTGGAGGGCCGCGGCCAGGGTGCCCACCCTCTCCCCGCCAGGCCTGGCGGATGAACCTCTGCTGAGACGGGGCGAGCGCACCACGAGCCGGGCCGCGTCCCCAGAAGCCCCAGGTCCCGGCCCTGGGGGCGTTGGGGTGGGAGGGGCAGGCGTGGGGGCAGACGACCAGCATGGTGCTTGTGTTGGGGAGCCTGCGCGGGTGCGCCTGTGTGGACGAGTGCGAGGGGCTGGCAGGTGAGCGCTGGCCTCGCCCTGGTCTCTCCCTGGTGCCCACCCCCTCGGCCTCTGCTGGAGCCCAAGGCTCCTGAAGGCAGAACTGTGCAGCAGGACGGTCACGGCAAGGGCCTCTGACCTGCCCCTGTGGGCGGCCCCGCAGCCTCTCGCCTTGGCAGCAGCAGCTTGTCCTGCCCAGGACTTAGTCCCTGACCAGGGCGCCCCGGGGCCCCGGGTGTCGGCATGGTGGACGTGTCCCCGGCCAAAAGGCTGTCCCTCCCTAGCCCCCAGCCCACCTGCCTGGACCAAGGAGACGCCCCTCGGGGGCAGCTCCCGCAGGGCCTTGGCTCGGCCCCTGCAGGCTGGGGGTCCCTGAGGTCCCTGAGGCCCCTGACGCGCTTCTCTGTCCCCCAGGAAAGAACCTCTACACCAACGAATACGTAG
Source organism: Dasypus novemcinctus (assembly GCF_030445035.2). NCBI lineage: Eukaryota > Metazoa > Chordata > Mammalia > Cingulata > Dasypodidae > Dasypus > Dasypus novemcinctus. The sequence continues at coordinate 82,905,994 of NC_080691.1, read as the reverse complement.
CTATCAAACTGGTGAGTTGCCCTTCCGCCCGCCCGCCGCCTGCCCCGCGCTGCCGGGGTTCTGCTGCTGGGGGCAACGTGCCGGCCCCCCTCGCCCTGCGTCCCCCCTCGTTCCTCCTGTCCCTTTGTCCCCAGGAGCCGATTAAGTCCCGGGCTCCTCAGCTGCACCTGGAGTACCGCTTCTACAAGCAGCTCAACACGGCAGGTACCGCCAGGCAGTGTGGTGTGGGTGCGGGCGGGCTGGGATGGCGCGGGTGGGGCAGTGTGGGCAGGGGGCGGCGTGGACAGGGGGCGCAGGCGGGTGTGGGCAGGGGTGAGGTGGTGTGGGTGCTGGTAGGCAGGGGTGGCATGGGCGGGTGCAGGCAGGGACGGTGCAGGAGGGGTGGTGGGCAGGGGCGGGGCGGCGGCAGCAGGGGCGGGGCGCGGGCGGGGCGGGCAGGGGCAGCGCGCAGCGGCGGCTGTCTCCGCAGAGGGCGTGCCGCAGGTCTTCTACTTCGGGCCGTGCGGCAAGTACAACGCCATGGTGCTGGAGCTGTTGGGGCCCAGCCTGGAGGACCTGTTCGACCTGTGCGACCGCACCTTCACGCTCAAGACGGTGCTGATGATCGCCATCCAGCTCATCACGCGCATGGAGCACGTGCACACCAGGAGCCTCATCTACCGCGACGTCAAGCCCGAGAACTTCCTGGTGGGGCGGCCGGGCGGCCGGCGGCAGCACACGGTGCACATCATCGACTTTGGGCTGGCCAAGGAGTACATCGACCCCGAGACCCGGAAGCACATCCCCTACCGCGAGCACAAGAGCCTGACGGGCACTGCCCGCTACATGAGCATCAACACGCACCTGGGCAAGGGTGAGTGGGCGCGGGCGCGGGCGGGGGGCCGGCCCGGGGCGGGGATCAGCGCCCTCTGCCCTCCTCCCCCAGAGCAGAGCCGCCGGGACGACCTGGAGGCGCTGGGCCACATGTTCATGTACTTCCTGCGCGGCAGCCTCCCCTGGCAGGGGCTGAAGGTGGGTCCAGGGCCGGGCGGGCCTGGGGCGGGGGTCCCACGGCTGGCCTGAGCGCGGCGTGCCCGGTCCCCGCAGGCAGACACGCTCAAGGAGCGGTACCAGAAGATCGGTGACACCAAGCGGGCCACGCCCATCGAGGTGCTGTGCGAGAACTTCCCAGGTAAGGGCCGCCCGGGGGGGGCCGGGCGCCGGGCCCCGCGAGGCACTGCCGGGCTCTCTCGGCAGAGGAGATGGCCACCTACCTGCGCTACGTCCGGAGGCTGGACTTCTTCGAGAAGCCCGACTACGACTACCTGCGCAAGCTCTTCTCCGACCTCTTTGAGCGCAGTGGCTTCGTGTTCGACTACGAGTACGACTGGGCCGGGAAGCCCCTGGTAGGCGCGGGGGCGGGGGCGCGGGCGCCCGGCAGGCGGGCGGGGGGCCTGGGCGGGGCCTCCGCGGAGAGTCCTGGCGGGGGCTATGGGGCTGCATCCTGGTCTCCACTGCGCTGACGCCCGCCTTCCCCGCAGCCGACACCCATCGGCACGGCCCACTCCGACCTGCCCTCGCAGCCGCAGCTTCGCGACAAGCCCCAGCCGCACGGCAAGAACCAGGTGAGGGCTGGGCCGGGCCCTGAGCCCCCGGGAGGGCGCGGGCGGCCCCGACGACGCCCTGCCGTCCCCCCCCAGGCACTGAACTCGACCAACGGGGAGCTGAATGCAGATGACCCCACGGCCGGCCATTCCAACGCCCCCATCACGGCACCCGCCGATGTGGAGGTGGCTGATGACACCAAGTAAGGCGGGGGCGGCAGGGGGTGGGGGTGGCAGGTGGCGCGGCCGAGGAGGGTGGAGCGCGGGCCTGAGCTTGTCCCTGACCGCCTCCCCAGGTGCTGCTGTTTCTTCAAGAGGAGGAAGAGAAAATCGCTGCAGCGGCACAAGTGATGCTGGGCCAGGCCGAGCCTTCTGAGCGCTGCAGCCCGTTGGGGCGTGAGCTTGTCCAGGGGCACGCGTGGCCCAGCCGCCGCCACCCGGGCCAGACCCCGGCTGGATGCTGGGACGCAGACTGGGGGGCCCGCTGGGGCCTGAGAGCCGCCGACCCAGCCCTGCAATGGGGCCCCTTCCTTCACGTAAGACTTTGGCCGGAATCTCTACACCTGTGTCTAGTCCTCCCCCAAGAGCGTTAACTATTTAAAACAAGGAAACAGGAAAGAAAAGAGGCCGCCTCCCCCCGCTGACGTGAGTAGTGTGCCCGGTGGCCCCCCGCGCCCGGCCCCGCCCGTGGCCGAGGCCCCTTCATGTCATAAAGTCCAGCTTGTCTCCCTCGATCCAAAGGCCGTTTCTCGAGGGGTGGCAGGGCTGGGCCCCGGCCGGGAGGGCCCCCCGCCACGCCGGGGGAGGGGTGGGGTGGTGCAGTGGGAGCCAGTCCCCAACCAAAGTGCTGCACCAAAGTGCGGGCGGCCTGCCCACAGCCTGCCCCGCCGCCGCCAGCCCGGGCCCTCGGCGCTGCTTCCAGCGGGCCCTGCGCGGTAAGCGTGCCGCGGGCTGTCTGGTGCTGCTGCGCCCGGGCCCGTGGGCACGTGGTTCTGGTCTCCAGGCTCGGCCCCGCCAGGCCGAAGCAGCAGGGGACAAAACGCCTTAAAGCCCCGGCCCAGCCCGCCCGGGTGCGCGCGGGCCGCGGACCTCAGCGTGCCGCCCCCGCTGGGAGTCGGGAGCCTTGACTGCTGGGCGGGCGGGAGCGGCCGGGGGCCGTCCCCGGGTGGCGGTTGCGTGAGTCTGATTCTTGCTTTACAAAGTGTACAGAACGGCATTTATGTTTCTTTGATGCTTCCTGAAGCCATAGAATTTAGGGGCTTTTTTAAAAAAAAATAAAAGGAAAATGAAACCAACCCCAAGCGTGACGTGTGGTCCTGTCGGGGACAAGGCCACCTTGTGGGGGGCAGACCCCAGGCTGAAGGGGCGGCAACGGGAGGCCCAGGCCAGCCAGGACAGCGTAGCGGACAAGCCAGAAGAAATGGAGGGGGCTTCTGGGGGCGGGGGAGAGCAGGACAAGTCACAGGTGCACCCCAAAAGTCGGCCTGGTTCTACACAGAGACATCTTGACCTGGTAAAAGCTGGACCTCCGGGGGTGACGAGACGCCAGGCTACCAGCGCGTCACGCCCGGCGACACGGGCTCAGGAAGGCGCACAGGTTACACGAGGCAGAAGAGGGGAAGGGTTGGCTCCGTGGTGCCGGCGAGGCACTGGGTACAAGGAACCAGTTCCCCCAGGTTAGTGGGCTCTGCGGTGGCTGCAGGCCAGGGCACCGGCACGCCTGCCCCCTCCCGGAGCTTCCTCCCAGACAACAGGACGAGTAGAAGGCGAGGGCGGTCCACACACAGGGCCCAGCTTTCCAGAGAGGCGAGGGCGCGTCAGGGCCACCCACGTCTGCAGAGTCCTCCAGGGTCCAGATGCCCACAGCATGGACTCGAGGGAGCGGATGGAAAGCAGGACTGGCACTCAGGGTGGTGGGGAGGAGCCGAGGGGAGAGGGCTGGGTGTGGGGTGTTTGTAAATAAAATTAGTAAAAGTAAATGCAGAGTTAGGTGCAGTGCAACAGGCATTTGCAGATGGGGAAATCACCCTGATTCTGAAAACCAGAAACTGACAACAGAAATGGACAAAAAACAGAACTGAAAATGGTTGAATTCAGGAAGGAAATGAAGACAAAGGTGAGATTATTTTAGAAATGAAGACTAAACTGCAACGTGCGCAAGACTCTTGAACGTTTAAAAACAGACGTCAAAGGCAGAGAAACAACCAAGAACTAAAATAAAAGAGTAAAATGGGTCAGGAAGATTGTAGAGAAAATGGGTGTAGCAGTTTGATGTAATTAATGAATTCCAAAAAGAAATATTGGATTATGCTTGTGATCTGGTCTGTACCTGGCCATGATTATGATTAGGGCTTTGATTGGGCCATGTCGTTAGGGCGTGGAGACTCACAGATAAAAGGCAAAGGACAGAGTTGGAGCTTCTGATGCAAGGGTTTCTAATGTTGGAGTTTTGAAGTTGGAGATTGATGCTAAAGACTTAAGCTGGAGCTCTGGGGAGTAAGCTCACAGAAGAAAGAGAAGCCAGCCCAGGAAGAAAGGAACCCTGAACCCAGAGAGAAGAAAGACCAGAGGAAAGGAACCCAGGAAGCCTGAACCCTGGCAGACCTCGGCAGCCGTCTTGCTCCAACACATGGAGGTAGACTTTGATGAGGGAAGTAACTTATGCTTTATGGCCTGGTGTCTCTAAGCTCCTACCCGAAATAAATACCCTTTATAAAAACCAACCCACTTCTGGTATTTGCATCAGCACCCCTTTGGCTGACTAATACAATGGGAAACAGGCAAAGAAGGGATAATAGTCATGTATGAGTCTTTGAAGAAAGAAAACGTATTTAAAACCATCATCCTAGAAAACTTTACAAAAAAAAGAAAACTAAATCTGTACATTGTTAAGTACCCTCTGAGCACCCATGAAAATTACACAACAATAAGCTGCAAGATATATCCTAGTAAAATTTACTATATTTAAAATAAAGGAGGGAAGCGGACTTGGCCCAGTGGTTAGGGCGTCCGTCTACCATATGGGAGGTGCGCGTTTCAAACCCCAGGCCTCCTTGACCCGTGTGGAGCTGGCCATGCGCAGTGCTGATGCGCGCAAGGAGTGCTGTGCCACACAGGGGTGTCCCCCGCGTAGGGGAGCCCCACGCGCAAGGAGTGCACCCCGTAAGGAGAGCTGCCCAGTGCAAAAGAAAGAGCAGCCTGCCCAGGAATGGCGCCGCCCACTCTTCCCGTGCCAGTGACGACAACAGAAGCGGACAAAGAAACAAGACGCAGCAAATAGACACAGAAAACAGACAAAGGGGGGGGGTAATTAAATAAATAAATCTTTAATAAAAAATAAAGGAAAAAAATGCCAGAGTGCCACCTGCTGGCAGAGCAGAAAAGTACCTGCAGAAAGGAAAAAATAAGAGGCTTTTGTATCCCTTTGCTGCCCCACCTCTCCAAGGCCCCTGAGACCGGCGTGCGCCCCATTACCTGGTCCATAGCCATGGTTGGAGCATTTAAATGGACAATCCTAAATATCTAGGACAAGCTGAACAGAGTCAGGGAGCAGTGCGCAGCACACAGCTGCTTAGCAGTAAATCCCTAGGTGAGAGAGAAACCACCCCGGCGTAAACACCATCAGAAGCAGATGCCTAGACAGCAAAAACTACAAGCCAAGCTAAGAAAAAGGAAGCTGTGGCTGAGGCTAAGGAACAAAGCAAAGCTTCCGATAGACCCAGCACTTGAAACAGCTAATCAGTGAGGTTCATGCAATCCTCTTAGATCACTGAGTTGAGGAACAACACGGCTAAAGAGAGAAAAGACGTTAAGAAGGCCTGGGTGAACACGAGAATGTGAGAGTCTGTACAGAAAAATAACAGCTTAGGGAAATGAAAGACACAGTAGGTGAGATTGAAAATACAGTAGAAAAACAAAAACATATAGTAGAGGGGGAAGCGGATTTGGCTCAACTGATAAGGCATTCAAACCCAGGGCCTCCTGAACCATGTGGTGAGCTGGCCCGTGTGCAGTGCTGATGCATGCAAGGAGTGCCGTGCCACGCAAGGAGTGGCATGCCATGCAGGGGTGTCCCCCGTGTAGGGGAGCCCCATGCACAAGGTGTGCGCCCCGTAAGGAGAGCTGCCAGCGTGTAAAGTGCAGCCCGCCCAGGAGTGGTACCACACACACAGAGCTGACACAGCAAGATGATGCAACAAAAAGACAGATTCCTGGTGCCACTGACAAGAATACAAGTGGACAGAGAAGAACACACAGCAAATGGACACAGAGAGCAGACAACTCGGGGGGAGGGCAGGGAAGGGGAGAGAAAAAAAAATCTTAAAAAAAAAAATACAATAGAGGCATACAGCCTCAGATCTGAAATCACAGAAGAAAGAATCCGGAAACCAGAAGACAGAACAACTGAAATTTAAGAGAAGAACCGAGAAAAGGGGAAAAATTCGGCAGGGCCCCATGGAGTTGAGTGATAGCACAAAGCACCATATCATATGTGAATTCCAGAAAGGAGAAGGGAAAAGGGGCAGAAAGGGTATTTGAGCGAAAAATGGCCTAAAATTTCCCAATTCTCACAAAAGACATGAATATACAGGTAACACAACGTAGTCCAATAAATCTGCATAGACCTCCAAAACACACACGATTCAGAACGTGAAATCCCAGTGATAAAAAGGAAATTCTGGGGAAGCGGATTTGGCCCAACGGATAGGGTGTCTGTCTACCACATGGGAGGTCCGCGGTTCAAACCCTCGGCCTCCTTGACCCGTGTGGAGCTGGCCCACGTGCAGTGCTGATGCACGCAAGGAGTGCCGTGCCACACGGGTGTCCCCCGTGTAGGGGAGCCCCACGTGCAAGGAGTGCGCCCCGTAAGGAGAGCCGCCCAGCGCGAAAGAACGTGCAGTCTGCCCAGGAATGGTGCCACACACACGGAGAGCTGACACAACACAATGACGCAACAAAAAGAGACACAGATTCCGGGTGCCCCTGACAAGAATACAAGCGGACACAGAAGAACACACAGTGAATGGACAAAGAAAACAGACAACTGGGGGGGGGGCAGGAAGAGGAGAGAGAGAGGGAAAAAAAGGAAATTCTGAAAGCAGCAAGGGAGAAGCAAAACATCACATATAAGGGACACCTGGTAAGACTGTGTGGCTTTCTCATCCAAAAACATGGAGGTAAGAAGGCAGTGGAATGTTATAACTAAGATACTGGAAGAGAAAACCTGCCAGCCAAGAATTCTTTATCTAGCAAAACTGTCCTTCAGATAGGAACGTGAGTTTAAGACATTCACAGATCAACAGAAACGAAGAGAGTTTATAAACAATCCAGCTCTGCAGGAAGCACTAAAGGGAATTCTGCAGCCAGAAAAGACAGGAGAGAGGCTTAGAGATGAGTGTAGAAGTGAAGACTATCTGAAAGAGTAACCACAAGGGTAAAAAGACGACAAAAACAAGATATGGCATGAAAGCCAAAGGATGAAATGGTTGAAGTAATGCCTTCACCAGAATAACATTGACTATTAATGGACTAAACCCCCCAATCAAAAGATACAAACTGATAGAATGGATTAGGAAAAAAAAATGAGCTTTCTATTTGCTGACTGCAACTGATTCACCTTACAACCAAGAAAATAGGCTGAACATGAAAGGTTGGAAAAAGATAATTCACACAAAGGGTAACCAACAAAAAGTAACATAGTTGTACTGATATTGGACAAAACAGACTTTAAATGCAACAAAGTGATGAGATGCAAGGCTATTATATACTAATAAAAGGGACAATCCACCAGGAAGGAGTAACAGTCATCAGTACCTATGCATCTAACCATGGTGCCCCAAAATACATGAGACAACCTCTGGCAAAACTGACAGGAGAAATAGACATCTCTGCAATAATAGTTGGAGACTTCAACACGCCACTCACATCAATAGATAGAACCAGACAGAAGATGAACAAAGAAACAGAACTGAAACCTCATCAATGAGTCAGACCTGACATTTACAGAACATTGCACCCACAGTCAGGTTATATATTCTTCCCAAGTGCTCATGGACTTTTCTCCAGATAGACCACGTGTTGGGTCACAAAACATCTCAATAAATATAAGAAGATTGACGTTAAGCAAAGTAACTTCTCTAATCATCACGGAATGAAGCTGAAAGTCAATAACAGGTGGGAAAGGGGGGAATTCACAACTATTTGGAGGCTAAACAGCACACTTATAAACAACGAGCGGGTCAAAGAAGAAAGGGCAAGAGAAATTATGTCAAGATGAACGAAAATGAAAACACAACTTATCAAAACTTCTGGGCTACAGCTAAAAATAGTGCTGAGATGGAAATGGATAGCACTAAGTGCCTGCATGAGAAAAGCAAAAAGAGATAAAGACCTAACAGCACACCTGGAGGAACTTAATAAAAAAAGAACAAGCAAATCTCAATGCATGAAGAAAGTAGAACAGAAACAAATAAAATTGAGAACTAGAGAAAATCAACAAAACCAAAAGTTGGTTCTTTGAGAAGATCAATAAAATTGACAATTTAGCTAGACTAACGAAAAAGCAGAGAAGATGCAAATAAAGTCAGGAATGCATAGGGGGCCACTAATGATGCCACAGAAATAAAAAGGATCATAAGAGGACATGAAAAACTGCATGCTAACAAATTAGACAATGTAGATGAAATAGACAAATTTCTAGAAACGCACAACCTACATTGATTATACAAGAAATACAAGAACTCAAAAAACCAGTCACAAGTAAAGAGATTTAATCAATTTTCAGAAATATTCCAACAAAGAAAAGTCCAGGGCCAGATGGCTTCAGAGGTGAATGCTGTCAAGCATTTCAAGAAGAATTAGTACCAATCTGTTTAAACTCTTGCAAAAAATTGAAGAGGAAAAATTACCCAACACATTTTATGAAGCCAATATCACATTAATACCAAAGCCAGATAAAGATAAGAAGATGACAGACCAATCGCTCTAATGAACATAGATGCAAAACTTCAGCAAGATACTTGCAAATTGAATCCAACAGTATGTCAAAAGACTTCTGCATCAGGACTGAGCGGGATTTATTCCTGGTATGTAAGCCTGGTTCAACACAGGAAAACAAATCAACCTAATAAACCACATTAGCAAATTGAAGGAAACCACACGACCACCCAGTTGACACAGAAAAGGCATTTGACAAAATCCAGCATCAGTGGGGCGGGAGCTCATTGGCCCAGGCGCTGGCACTGCCGCTGCGCTCCTCAAGCCCCCCCCCCCCAATAAAAAAAAAAGAAAGAAAAATCCAGCATGAACACTTTTAAGATATAGGATTAGAAGGAAAATTCCTCAATATGATGAAAAGGCATATATGAAAAACCTGCAGCCAACATTGTACTCAATGGGGAAAGGTTGAAAGCTTTCCTTCTGAGATTGGGAACAAGACAAGGATGCCCACTGTCACCTTTGTTATTCAGTATTGTACTAGAAGTTCTATCTAGAGCAATTAGACAAGAAAAAGTAAAGGTATCTATAGCAGTTTGATATGGTTATGAATTCCAAAAATAGATTTTGGATTATGTTTGTGATCTGGTCTGTACCTGGGTGTGATTGAGGTATGATTAGGGCTTTGACTGGGCCATGTCATTAGGGCGTTGAGTCCCCACCCCTTGGTGGGTGGGACTCACAGATAAAAGGCATGGCACCTCCCTGGCACCGAGGGACCACCATCAACTACCAACTGATGATGCAACGGGAAAAGGACCTGGAAAGGAAGGTTCAATGCGGATCAGCAGGATATCCCTGTCTACATAAAATAACATGACTTTAAAATGCTGTTTGACCTAATGTAAGGGGGAAATGGAAAGGAGAAATGAGTTTATATGGCTATGAGTCTCTAAAAAAGAGTCTGGAGGCTGTCAGAAGGAATGCCCTTATGCACAACTGAGCAGAGTCAGAGAGACAGATAAAGTAGATACAACCCCAGGTATTGGTTCCTTTGAGGGCTAAAGAGACCCATGCGTGCTATGGTCATGGCAGATGGGGTTCACTGCCATATCAGATGGCCCTTCTTTGGAGCTGATGTTTATGTGTGATGAATCTGGACTCAGATGGGATCTCTCTTCATAAGACTTTCATGCTACTGTACTGAAGTTGTAGTTGGTGTTGGGGTTTAAGATATATTTAGGGGATCTGAATCTCTGGACTGACAATGTGATAGCCAGGCCCTGAGCCTCAACAGACTCCAGCACCTACAATCTGATTTATTGGACTCATCTCACTCAGCTAAGATGGAGTTGAAGAAGGACAACCACCACACCATAGAGCCTAGAGTGCCTACAACTGAAAGCAGGAGGATTGTATCTAGTATCCATGTGGAATCTGAGCCTCCTCTTGACATAGAGGTGCAATGGACACAACCAATCCAATGTCCACAGAGAAAAGGTGGCATTGGAGTGGGAAAAGTGGACATGGTGGCTAATGGGTATGGGGAATGGCAGGAAGAGACGAGATGTGGAGGCGTCTTTGGGACTTGGAGCTGCCCTGGATGGTGCTTCAGGGGCAATCACCGGACATTGTAAATCCTCCCAGGGCCCACTGGATGGAATGGGGGAGAGTATGGGCCATGATGTGGATCATTGACCATGAGGTGCAGAGGTGCCCAGAGATGTACTTACCAAATGCAATGGATGTGTCATGATGATGAGAATGAGTGTTGCTGGGGGGGCGGGGGGAGTGGTGGGGTGGTGGTGGTGGGGTTGAATGGGTCCTCATATATTTTTTTTAATGTAATATTTTTACAGAATCAATAATTAAAAAAAAAAAAAAAAGGGCATGGCAAAGGACAGAGGTGAGGGTTTTTGATGTTGGAAACATTTTGATGTTGCAATTTGATGCTCAAGCCTTAAGCTGGAGCCCCAGGAAGTCAGCCCACATCGGAAAGAGAAGCCAGCCCTGGGAAGAGAGGAACCCTGAGCCCAGGAAAAAGAAGCCTGAGGAAGGGAGGATCCCCATGGCAGAAACCCCAGCGAGAGAGACAGAGCCATTCACCTGATAGTCTACAGTGACCTTGTGAAAAGAGGCAAAGTCTAGAGAGCTTCATAGTCTACAGCTGCCCTTGTGGAGAAAGCAGAGAAGCTGAGCCCAGAGGAACCCACGAAGCCCGAACCCTCGCAGACGCTGGCAGCCATCTCGCTCCAATACGTGGAAATAGACTTTGGTGAGGGAAGTAACTCATGCTTCATGGCCTGGTCTCTGTAAGCTCCTACCCCAAATAAATACCCTTTATAAAAGCCAACAGACTTGTGGTACTTTGCATAAGCACCCCTTTGACTGACTAATACAGCATCTAAATAGGAAAAGAAGTAAATCTATTTGCAGATGACATGATCCTATATTTAGAAAATTTTGAAAGGTCTACAAGAAAGCTACCTGAGCTTTGCTGAGTTCAGCAAAGTGGCAGGATACAAGATCAACATGCAGAAATCAGTAATGTTTTTGTACACTAGTACTGAACAAGCTGAGGAGGAAATCAGGAAAATTCCATTTACAATAGCAACAAAAAGACTCCAATACCTAGGAATTAATTTAAACGAAGTACAGGATCTAAATGCAGAAAACTACAAAACAATGCTAAAATAAATAGACATAAACACGGGAAGACATTCCGTGTTCATGGATTGGAAGAATAAATATCGTAAAGATGTCAATCTTACTGAAAGTGATTTATAGATTCAATGGAATACCAATTAAATTTCTAAGAGTCTACAGAATTAGAAAAGCAATTACAAAATTCATTTGGAAGGGAAAGTGCACCCGAATAGCTGAAAGAGTTCTGAAAAAGAAGAACGACCTGGGAGGAACTTCACTGCCTGACCTTGAAACATTAGAAAGCTACCGTGGTCGAAACAGCACGGTACAGGCATAGAGATGGACACACCGATCAGTGGAATACAATTGAGAGTCCAGAAGTAAACCCTCACCTATACAGTCAACTGGCTTTTTACAAAACTACGAAGTCCATGTTAATGGGTCAAAATAGTCTCTTCAAAAAATGGTGCTGAAAGAACTAGATATCGATAACCAAAAGAGGACCCCTATCTCACTCCATATACAAGAATCAACTCAAAATGGATCAAAGAACTAAATATAAAAGCCAGGAAGAAACATCTTCAAGGTCTTGTGGGAGGTGGTGGTCTCTTGGACCTTACACCCAAAGCACACACAACAAAAGGGAAAGATAAATGAGACCTCCTCAAAATTAAACACTTTTGCATCTCACAGGACTTCGTCAAAAGGGTGATAAGGCAGCCAACTCAATGGGAGAAAATATTTGGAAATGTCTGATAAAAGTTTAATATCCAGGATATATAAAAAGTTGTTACAACTCAACAATAAAAAGACTAACAACCCAATTTTAAAATGTGCAAAAGCCTTGCAGAGACGTTTTTGTAAAGAAATACAAATTGTGGAAAGAAACGTGAAAAGAGGTTCAACAGGGAAGCGGATGTGGCTCAACTGATAGAGTGTCCGTTCTACCACATGGGTCGTCCAGGGTTCCATCCCCAGGGCCTCCTGACCCGTGTGGAGCTGGGCCACGCGCAGTGCTGCTGCCGCACACAAGGAGTGCTGCGCCACACGGGTGTCCCCACATAGGGGTCCCCCACGCACAAGGAGTGCACCCCGCAAGAAGAGCAGCCCCACGTGAGAAAAGCACAGCCCACCCAGGAGTGATGCTGCACACACAGAACTAACACAGCAAGATGACACAACAAAAAAGAGATGCAGTTTCCCAGTGGTGCAGGGTAATGCAAGCTGATGCAGAAGAAACACACAGCAAAAGAACACAGCAGACAACAGGGGGAAAGGGGAGAGGAATAAATAAATCTTAAAAAATATATATATTCAATATCACTAGCTATAAGGGAAATGCAAATCATAATGAGATACCATTCACACTGTATAGAATGGCCACTATTTTTTTTAAGTGGAAAACTACAAATTTTCGAGAGGATGTGGAGAGAGAGGAGTGCTTCTTCAGTGTTGGGAACGTAGAATGGTAGAGCTTCTGTGGAAGTCTGTTTGGCAGTTGCTGAGGAAGTTAGATGCAGATATTCTAGGCATAAACCCAGAAGAACTGAGGCAGGGGCATGAACAGACACCTGCACACCCATGTTCACAGCGGCGTCATTCACAATTACAGACGATGGAGACAGCCCAGGTGTCCATCAACTGATGAATGGATAAACAAATAGTGGTATACACTCATGATGGAATATTATTCAGCTGTGAGGAGAAATGATGTTGTGAAGCATATGACAACTGGGATATACATGAAGGACATTATGTTGAGTGAAGCAAGCCAGACACAAAAGACAAATATTATATGATTTTACTAGAATGAGCTGAGCAAATTGAGCAAACCCATGGAGTTAATAGCTAGAATATAAATCACCAGAAAATGGAGTGAAGTTAGAGAATGGATAGCTAAGGTTTAATCTTTGCACGGGATGCAGATTTCACTCAACTGATAGAGCGTCTGCCTACCACATGGGAGACCCGCGGTTCAAACCCCGGGCCTCCTTGACACGTGTGCAGCTGGCCCATGTGCAGTGCTGATGCGCGCAAGGAGTGCTCTGCCACGCAGGGGTGTCCCCTGTGTAGGGGAGCCCCATGCGTAAGGAGTGCGCCCCGTAAGGAGAGCCGCCCAGCACGAAAGAAAGTGCAGCCTGCCCAGGAATGGTGCCGCCCACATGGAAAGCTGACGCAGCAAGATGCCACAACAAAGAGAGACATAGATTCCCGGTGCCGCTGACAAGAATACAAGTGGACACAGACAACTGGGCATGGTGAGGAGAAATAAAATTAAAAATAAATCTTTAAAAAAAAAAAGGTTTAATCTGTGCAGAATTGGTAAAAATGTTGTTTGGAAATGAATACAAACAGTGGAAGCATATCATAATCATAGTATTTGTACCTAGCAGTGCTAATATATGGTTATGATAGTGGAAGAAAGGATAAGTCCAAGGTCATGTGTATTACTAGAAGAAAAGTTAAAAAATGAAACTGGATAGCATAGTGAACTTCTGTGAAAAAGGAGTGTGGCTAGTAGTGCATATGTAAGAATTTTTCCTCTTAATTGAACAAATGTAAATGTTACATGATGTAAATATCAGGGTGATAAATTTTGGGCAAAAATACAGCCAAAGCAAACCATGGACAGTAGACTATAGTAATACATTATTAACCTTCTATCAATGGTAAAAAAAAAAAAAAAAAAAAGAAATATGCTAAGTGGAAGAAACTAGACAAAAACTACCACACATTGTTTGACTCCATCTATACAAAATGTAAATACAAATAAATTATAGAGATCAAAGAGATTAGCAGTTATGCAGGAGAAGATAGAAAGATTGAGAGGTGACTAAGGGGTAGGGTTTTTTTTGTGGTGTAATGGAAATGCTCTAACATTTGTTGAAATGATGACAGCACATCTTTGTGATTATACTAAATGCCATTGATTGTATACTTAAGATGGATTGTATGGTTTATTTTTTATTTTATTTATTTATTTATTTATCTCCCCTTCCCCGCCATTGATTGTATACTTAAGATGGATTGTATGGTTTATTTATTTATTTCTCTCCCCTTCCCCCCACCCCAGTTGTCTGTTCTCTGTGTCTAGTTGCTGTGTGTTCTTTGTCCACTTCTGTTGTTGCCAGCAGCATGGGAATCTGATTTTCTTTTTTGTTGTGTCATCATGTTGTGTCAGCTCTCTGTGTGTGCAGCACCATTCCTGGGCAGGCTGAACTTTCTTTTGCGCTGGGCGGCTCTCCTTACAGGGCGCACTCCTTGTGCATGGGGCTCCCCTACGCGGGGACACACCTGCATGGCAGGGCACTCCTTGCGCGCATTAGCACTGCGCATGGGCCAGCTCCACACGGGTCAGGAGGCCCGGGGCTTGAACCGCGGACCTCCCATGTGGTAGACGGACGCCCTAACCACTGGGCCAAGGCCACTTCCCTGGATTTGTATGGTTTATGAATACATTTTAATAAAATCGATATTAAAAATGATGCTAAAATCCACCAAACAAAAGACAGTTTATGAAGACAAAAGAACCTGGCACCAAACTTCTCAAATGTGACATACGAAGCCAGGCAAAAATGGAAGCAGCCATTTTAAACACTCAGAAAAGTAAGTATGAACTAATGATTCCACATTCAGCCAAGGTGTCCTTCAAATATCAAGGCTTCATAGGATTCTTCTTGCACACACAGTCCCTTCTGAGGAACCTACCTGAGCACGGGCTTTGTCCAACCACTAGATGGAGAGCACTGACAAAGCAGCCGACATGTACCCCTGGAAGAAAGGCGCGCACGGGGGCGGGGGTCTGCTGTACCCATGTTCCATGTTGTGACCATGCAGAAATGACGTCATAAAAGGAAGACGGGAGAGAGTGGAAGAGATCACGCGTCTGTGGGTGTCTTACGCACACTGCCAGGTCTGAGTTCCAGGACACCAATAGTCCGTGCCTGTTCAGGGGAGAGTGGCTGGTAGCTTAAGCACCACTGCACCCTGAGCTACACGCCTCTCAAGGGCGCCGTCATAAAGCTGTGAGAAAAGCAAAGTGCAAAAGTCTGCCTGTATAACATATTGCAAGTCCAAGTGGATTGCTGGAAACCTCTCACTCACGCAAAAACAAAATTTCTTTAAGGAGTGACATTTTGTGATGCAATATTTCTGGAATAAACTTATTTACTATCTTCAAAGGAGATAATTTCATAGGAAATAAAACTTATGTAACAATTTAAGAAATCTGCAGTTTTCTTGTGATGAACTATAAATACTTGAGAAATTCCTGGAATACTCTAGGTAGAAGAGCAAAATGCATTTTATATTCACGTTTCCTGAAAGCTAAGTTCTGCATGGAAATTTCAATTGTGAAAAGAACTAAGTCTATGTACAATTGTGTAAAATAAAAAATTATGCATAAAAATTAATTGTATGAAGCAAAATATATATGTGTGTGTGTGTATATATATGTGTGTGTATATATATATATATAAAACGGCACCCTTCATGTAAGGAGTTGTAAGGCAAAAGACACCTCTGTTCATTTGTGCAAAAGAAATGCAGCAGTGAAGTGGATGTGGCTCAAGTAATTGGGCTTCAGCTTACCACATGGGAAGTCTGTGATTCAGTTCCCAGTGCCTCCTAAAGAAGAAGACAGCAAGCTGGTGCAACAGGCAGGCATGGCAAGCCAACACAACAAGGTGACTCAACAAGAGACACAAGGAGAAAAATATAATGAGAGACACAGCAAAGCAAAATGGAGGTGCCTTATGCAATTAGGCACCTCCCTCTGACATCAGAGGTCCCAGGTTCAGTTCCCAGTGCCTCCTAAAGAAACAAGGCAAACAGACACAGCAAGGGCAAACAACAGCAAGTGGGGAGGTAATAAAATCTTTTTAAAAATACAGGAAGAATAAACCCGACTCTAACGAGACTCTCCCTGTGGGTGGTGTGTCTGAGGTGGGAATGACAGGGGTAGGGACTGGGAAAGGGGCGTATCCTGGAATCATGGTAAAGTGAACCATGATGGGAGAGTGTGGGAAGGTGGCAGAGCAGGATGTGCCAGGAACTGCTCCCACCAAAAGGCTGTTGAGCTGGGGACTGTCTGAATCGACTGTTCTGCAACTTTGTCATCTTGTGGAACATAGTGCAGCATCCAGGGAGGAGCTGGAGGAAGAGGTGGTAAATTAGGGCAAATATCAGCGAATCTCACCCATGCAGCAGCTACCATGCCTGTTCCCCGGAGTGGGGCCCGCAGCAGTGGGGCCTGCAGCCCCGGCTCGTGTGCAGCTTGGTGGGGCCAGGGTGCACCCCGAGGGCCTAGGCCTCCGAAGTCCAGGGGTGTGTCATCTGATGGCTGATTGCCGCTTTTGATCAGCTACTTCAGTCCACTGAGGCTGGCTCTGAAGGTGGCCACTCGTCCAGCCCCGACTCAGGGAGGACTGGCAGAGGGCTCTTTTTTTTTTAACCAAATTCTTCTTTTTTAAAAAAAAATATTTTATTTTTATTTATTTATTTATCTCCCCCTCCCTCTCCACGGTTGTCTGTTCTGTGTGTCTATTTGCTGCATCATTTTTGTCTGCTTCTGTTGTTGTCAGTGGCATGGGAATCTGTGTTTCTTTTTGTTGTGTCATCTTGTGTCATCTCTCCATGTGTGCGGCGCCATTCCTGGGCAGGCTGCACTTTCTTTCGTGCTGGGCGGCTCTCCTTACAGGGTGCACTCCTTGCGCGTGGGGCTCCCCTACGTGGGGACACCCCTGCGTGGCACGGCACTCTTTGTGCACATCAGCACTGCGCATGGGCCAGCTGCACACGGGTCAGGAGGCCCAGGGTTTGAACCCCAGACCTCCCATATGATAGGCGGACGCCCTAACCACTGGGCCAAGTCCGTCGCCCCAGAGGACTCTTTTAAGAGGCAGGACTTTTTTTTTCCTTTCCTCATTTGGGAGAAAAAGAGTTTGGAAAAGTCAAAGGTTGATGGCTCCAGCACATAACAGCAGTGGCAACAAAAAACAACTGGCAATCGCAGAGAGGCTGGAGCACTCGATTTCCAGAGTTATAACAATACAATGTCGAGTTCTCAACAAAAATTACAAGACATGAAGAAACATGAAAGTATGACTTGTCCCGTACCAGGGTCCCCCAGTAAGATGAAAAGTGGATTTCTCATCAGAACCATGGTGGCCAGGAACAGTGGGATGATGTATTTAAAGTCCTTCAAGAAAAAACTCAGCCAAGAATTCTCTATCCAGCAAAATGATCTTTCAATGAAGGAAAAATTACGACATTTATAGAGGAGCTGAAAGTTTATTATCAGAAGACCTTCCCTACAATTAATGTTTAAAGGAACCCTTCAGGCTGAAATGAAAGGATACTAGACAGTAACTCAAAGCCATAAAAAGCAGTAAGTGGAATAACTGAGGAACAGAAAACATACTATTCAGACAGAAAACAAATAGCTAAATGGAAGAAGTCCTTCTCAGTTACTACCTTACATGTCTGTGGGTTAAACTTCCCTACTAAAAAGCAGAGACTCGGAAGATTGAATGAAAAAGAATAATGCATCTTTGTGCCTTCTGTAAGAGACTTGATTTAGGTACTGTATTAGCCAAAGTGGTGTTGATGCAAAATACCAGAAATCTCTTGGCTTTTATAAAGGCTATTTATTTGGGGTAGGAGCTTACAGACACCAGGCCATAAAGTATAAATTAATTCCCTCACCAAAGTCTGTTGGAGCAAGATGGCTGCTGACGCCTGCCAGGGTTCAGGCTTCCTGGGCTCCTCTCTCCCCAGGGCTTGTTTCTCTCCAGGCTCAGCTGCTCTGCTCTCTCCTGTGTGTTTAATTCCCAGGCTTCAGCTCAAAACTCCAACCTCCCTTCTTGGCGGTGCAGTTTCTCTGTGAGTCGCTGCCCACCAAGGGGGCAGGGATATAACATCCTACTGATGTGGCCCCATTAAAGCCCTAATCATTATTTAATCAAGTAAAAGTGGAACCTCTGAATCCAATATAATCTAATATGCCCAGACTAGTACACAAACATAATCCAATATCTGTTGTTAGAATTCACAAACATCAAACTACTACAGCATTTATAAAGGGTATTTTATTTGGGGTAGAAGCTTACAGTCACAAGGCCATAAAGCATAAATTACTTCCCTCGCCTAAGTCTGTTGCCACATGTTGGAGCAAGGCAGCTGCCAACATCTGCGAGGGCTCAGCCTTCCTCTTCCTCCTAAGGCTCCGTGGTCCCAGCTCCTGTTCTCAGCTGTAGGTTAGCAGAAGGCTTCTCTCTCTCCCCAGGGCTCGTTTCTTTCCAGGCTCAGCTGCTCTGCTCTTTTTTTTTTCTTTTCTTTTTTTTTTTTTTTAATATTAACATTAAAAAAATATGAGGTCCCCATATACCCCCCACCTCCCTTACCCCACTCCTCCCCCCATAGCAACAATCTTGTCTATCATCACGAGACATTCATTGCATTTGGTGAATACATCTCTGAGCACCGCTGCACCTCATGGTCAGTGGTCCACATCATAGCCCACACTCTCCCATGTTCCACTCAGTGGGCCATGGGAGTACATACAATGTCTGGTAACTGTCCCTGCAGCATCACCCAGGACAACTCCAAGTCCCGAAAACACCTCCACATCTCATCTCTTCCTCCCATTCCCCACACCCAGAAGCCACCATGGCCACTTTCTCCACACCAATGCCACATTTTCTTCGATTACTAATCATTATAGTTCATGAATAGAATATCAGTAAGTCCACTCTAATCCATATTCTGTTCCTCCATCCTGTGGACCTTGGAATGGTTGTGTTCACTCCACATCTATATTAAGAGGGGGCTTCGATTCCACATGGATGCTGGATGCAATTCTCCTGCTTTCAGTTGTAGGCACTCTTGGCTCCCTGGTGTGGTGGTTGACCTTCAACTCCATGTTAGCTGAGTGGGTAAGTCCAATAAATCAGTGTAGGAGCTGAAGATTGTTGAGGCTCAGGGCCTGGCTATATCATATGGTCAGTCCAGAGATTGAGATCCCCTGGGTATATATTAAACCCCAGCACTAACTATAGTTCTGGTAAAAGTAACAGGAGAGGCTTGTGAAAAAAGATCACATCTGAGTCCAGCTCCATCACACAGAAACACAAACGCCAAAGAAGGGCCAACTGACATGGCACTGAACTCCATCTGCCATGACCATAGAACCTGTGGGTCTCTGTAGCCCTCAGAAGAACCAATACCCTGGGTTGTATCTACTTTATCCGTCTCTGGGACTCTACTGAGGTATGCATAAGGGCAACCCCTCTGATAACCTCCCGGCTCTTTTTGGAGACTCATAGCCATATAAACTCATTTGTCCTTTCCATTTCCCCCTTGATTCAGGTCAAAAAGCATTTTTAACTCCTGGTATTATATGTAGACTGAGATATTCTGCTGATCCAAGTTGACCCTTTTATTCAAGGTCATTTTCTAGTTACATCATCAGCTGGTACTTGGTAGTAATCCCTCGGCGCCAGGGAGGCTCATCCCCGGGAGTCATGTCCCACACTGGGGGGAAGGCAACGCATTTACATGCTGAGTTTGGCTTCGAGACTGGCCACATTTGAGCAACACGGAGGCTCTCAGGAGGTAACTCTTAGGCACCCTGCAGCTCTAGGCCTTGTTCTTACTTCAGGTGCACAGGCTCACAAGCATAGTCATTAGTATCAAGGGCTCATTGTTGGACCTTCATTCTTTTTGGTCTTTGCCGTTGCACTTGGGGGTTTTTGCTGTTGCTCTGCTCTTTACAGTGTCAGCTGCAGCCTATCAGAGTCGTTTTCCTTCCAGGCTTCTGCATTGTCTCTCTTCATCTTTCTGCTTCTCTTTATATTTACGTCCCAGGGCTCCAGCATCAAAACTCAAACTCTCTCCTCTGCCATGTCATTTTCTCTGTGTCCCCGCCCCCAATGTCCTAGTGATGTAGCTGAATCAAAGCTTTAATCATAATTTAACTGAGTAAAAGTGAAATCTCTGAATCTAATACAATCTAATATGCCCAGAGAAGCAGGCCAGTTTACAAACATAATCCAATATCTATTTTTGGAATTCATTAACAAAGTCAAACTACTACAGGAACAAAGACATCAAGAGGTTGAAAATAAAAGGGTGTAAAAAGATATTCCATGCAAACAGTAATCAGCCAGAGTGGCTATATTGTTGTGTAGCAAAATAGATCAAGTAAAAAATGATTACAGGATACTAAGAGGGATATTATATATTGATAAAAGGTCCACACCAGCAAGAAGTTATAACAATTATAAACATATAGTAAGAAAATAGTGATTATAAACATATATGCACCTTACAACAGAGCCCCAAAATATATGAAACAAAAATTGACAGAAATGAAGGGGAAAATAGATCTACAACAACAGGGACTTCGACACACCACTTTGAGTAATTGGCAACATCTAAACAGAAGAGCAGTCAGGAAACAGAGGACGTGAGCAACACTGTGACCATTCAGACCTAATGGGGCCCACCCAACAAACGCAGAATGTACATTCTCAGGTGCACATGGAACATTTTCCAGGGTAGACTTTATGTTCGGCCACAAATCCAATCACAACACATCTCAGACCACAATGGAATACAACTAGAAATCAGTAACAGAAGAAAACTAAGTTTACAAATATATGTAGAAATAAACATCACTATTAAACAATTATTCAAAGAACCAAGCACAAGGGAAATGTGACGGAGTAGAAGTTCTAGCAGAGCCATCAGGCAAGGGAGAGAAAGAAAAGGCATCCAGACTGGAAAGGAAGAAGTCACATGGTCCCTGTTCACAGATGACGTGACCTTCACATAGAGAATCCTGAAGAATCCACAAGAAGCTCCTAGAACTAATAAACGAAGTCAGCAAAATTGCAGGGTACAAGATAAACATGCAGAAGTCAGATGGGTTTCTATACACCAGGAACCCGCAATCTTAAAAGGAAATCCCAAAAGCAATTCCATTTATCATAGCATGTGAAAGAATATAATACCTAGGAATAAATTTACCCAAGGAGGTGAAAGACTTGTCCACTGAAAACTACAAGACATCGCTGAAAGAAATTAGAGACTTTATAAACGGAAAGACATGCTGTGTTCATGGATTGGGAGACTATTGTTAAGATGCCAATACTGCCTAAATAGAAAGTCAGTGCAATCCCTGTCAAAACTCCAGCAGCCTTTTTTTTTTTTTACACAAATGGAAAAGCTCATCACATTCATATGGAATTGCAAGGGGGCCTGTAGCAGTTTGATATTTTTATGAATTCCAAAAATAGAGGCTGGATTATGTTTGGGAATTCCTCTGTCCCTCTGGGCATATTAGACTGTATTGGATTCAGAGGTTTCACTTTTTTTTTTTTTTTTTTAAGATTTATTTTTATTTATTTAATTTCCCCCCCTCCCCTGGTTGTCTGTTCTTGGTGTCTATTTTGCTGCGTCTTGTTTCTTTGTCCGCTTCTGTTGTCGTCAGCGGCACGGGAAGTGTGGGCGGCGCCATTCCTGGGCAGGCTGCACTTTCTTTTCACGCTGGGCGGCTTTCCTCACGGGCGCACTCCTTGCGCGTGGGGCTCCCCCACGCGGGGGACACCCTGCGTGGCACGGCACTCCTTGCGCGCATCAGCACTGTGCATGGGCAGCTCCACACGGGTCAAGGAGGCCCGGGGTTTGAACCGTGGACCTCCCATATGGTAGACGGATGCCCTAACCACTGGGCCAAAGTCCGTTTCCCTAGAGGTTTCACTTTTACTTGATTACATTATGGTTATGACTTTGGGCCATGTCAGCAGGATGTTGAGTCCCCGCCCCCTTGGTGGGCAGGGACGCACAGAGAAAACGACACAGCAAAGGAGTTAGTTGGAGTTTTTGATGCTGGAGCCCCAGGAAGTAAACAGAAGAAGAACACAGAGGAATAGAGGCGGCTCTGTAGACACAGCAGAGGCCCTGGGGAGAGAGGGAGCCTACGGCTGACCCTGTGGAGAGAGCAGAGCAGCCGCGCCCAGAGAGACAAGACTTGCCCCAGCCCACAGCTGAGATTAGAAGACGCTGGGACCACGGAGCCTGGAGAGGAAGAGGAAGCCTGAGCCCTGGCAGCCGTCCTGCTCCAACGCGTGGAAACAGACTTTGGTGAGGGATGTAACTTCTGCTTTAGGGCCTGGTAACTATAAGCTCCTACCCCAAATAAATACCCTTTATAAAAGCAAACAGATTTCTGGTATTTTACATCAGCACCCCTTTGGCTAACACAGGCCTTGAATAGATAAAATAACTTTGAAAAATAAGAACAAAACTGGAGGATTCACACATCCTGATTTCAAAACTTACTACAGGAAGTGGATGTGGCTCATCTGATAGAGCGTCCGCCTACCACATGGGAGGTACAGGGTTCAAACCCAGGGCCTCCTGCCCCACGTGGTGAGCTGGCCGACGCGCAGTGCTGATGCGTGCAAGGATTGCCATGACACGCAGGGGTGTCCCCCGCGTAGGGGAGCCCCACACGCAAGGAGTGCACCCCATAGGGAGAGCTGCCCAGCACGAAAGAAAGCTCAGCCTGCCCAGGAATGGCGCCACACACAGGGAGAGCTGACGCAGCAAGATGACGCAACAAAAAGAGACAGATTCCCAGTGCTGCAGGATAATGCAAATGGACACAGAGAGCAGATAATGGGGGGGAAGGGGAGAGAAATAAAATAAATCTTTAAAAAAATAAAAAATTAAAAGGGTGCCAAGTCCCTTCAATGGGGGAAAAATAGTGTCTTCAACACATGGTGCTGGGGCAAAAGAATGGCTGTGGACCCCTACCTCTCACCATTTACAAAAATTAATTCAAAATGGATCAAAGGCCTAAATATTGGAGTTAATAGTATAAAATGCTTAAAAGAAAACATAGACAAATACCTTCAGGCACTTGTAATAGGCAATGGATTTTTAAAATTCACATCAAAATCATGAGCAACAACAGTAGATAAAACAGAATGCATCAAAATTAAAAACATGTCAATCAAAGGACATTATCAAAAAGTGAAAAGACAACCTACAGACTGGGAGAAAATATTTGGAAACCACTTATCTGGTAAGGGTTTATCCAGATATATAAAGAATTCAACAACAAAAAGGCAAACAATCCAATTTAAAAATGGGCCAAGGATTTGAGTAACTATTGCTCCAAAGAAGATACTCCAGTGCCAGTAAGTACATGAGAAGATGCTTAACCCCATTTGCCATTAGAGAAATGCAAATCAAAACTACAGTCAGACACCACTTCACACCCACGATCCGGCTGAACCCTGGCATGAACCCTGGACCTCCTGTACGGCAGACGGGAGCCCGATTGGTTAAGTCACATCCATTTCCCAGAAATAAATATTCATAGAGAAATCAATTGCCTGACTTAAAATCCTAAATGATTTCATCACAGTGGAGGAAACCATGAGTTTTACTAAATGGAGAAAAGTATATTCTGCCTTGTTCCTTGCACTAAGATACAATCCTAATATATCCAATTTACCAGTGTGTTCTGTGCGTTCTGAAGCTCTGTTCTTAGGAGCACGTAGGTTTAGGATGCTGGCTTCCTTTTATCTTGAAATTCCTTCTTCAGCTCCAGGAACCGCCGGTGAGTGGAGAGTAGCCTGGTGCGCTGGTCGGTGTTGGCAGGAGGGTTTTCTGCCCTTTGCTTCCAATCCCTCCTGTCTCGGGCTGAAAGGCTCTGGTCCCCTCAGTCGGGCTGAGCTGGCTGGGCCATCACGTCACCATCAGCTGTCCCCACGGCAAGACCAGCCATCCCTGCATTCCGCAGGATTGATTTTGAAGCCTTAGCCTCAAGACTCCACTCTGCCTTTGCAGCCCCGCTCCCTGCTCACCTCCACCAAGCCGGGTCCACGGGGGACATCTGCGGAGCTTTCCACCTCTGGGCTCCCGTCCACTGCTCCAGCCAATGGAACTGTCAATGTCCGCCACTGCTTTTCCACCGGGAGCCCCCGCCCCCGCAAGCCCAGCCCCCCACCCGTGCCCTGGCGCAGCGAGCAGTCCTGGGGAGAGCACGCCCACAACGCTTTCTCACCCACCAAGGGCTCTTCCCTCTGTTGAGTTTGGAGCCTTTAGATTTCTTTGCATCCGTGTTTCTCTGATAGCTTTAAGTACATACATACATGTATGTGTATAATTTCTGCAGCGCATCTGCTCTTTTTCTAGTTGTTTTGACTGGTTGAAGTAATGTTCTGCCTTGAAAGTCTACATCTTAACCAGACATGGAGCCCCTTTTATTCTCTTCAATGCCTGTAGGATCTGAAGTGACACCCCCTTTTCCATTCCTGATGTTTCTCTTTCAATTCAGCTTTAGCAGGATACTAAAATTTTGGTGTATTGTAATTTTTTCTTTTTTTAAAAATATTTATTTCTCCCCCCACCCTCGCTGTCTGCTTTCTGTGTCCATTTGCTGTGTGTTCTTCCGTGTCTGTTTTGTCTTTTCTTTAGGTGGCACTGGGAACCGATCCTGGGACCTTCTGGAGTGAGAGAGAGGCGATCATTCTCTTGGGCCACCTCAGCTCCCTGGTCTGCTGCGTTTCTTAGTCTCTCTCTGTGTCTCTTTTTGTCCCGTCATCTTGCCGCGCCAGCTCTCCGCTTGGGCCAGCACTCCGTGTAGGGCAGCATTCTGCTCAGACCAGCACTCCGCATAGGCCACCTCTCCACTCGGTCCAACTTGCCAGGTGGGCCAGCTGTCTGCTCAGGCCAACTTGCCACGCGGGCCAGCTCGCCTTCACCAGGAGGCCCCAGGAATAGAACCCTGGACCTCCCATATGGTAGACGGGAGCCCAATCGCTTGAGCCACGTCCACTTTCCTGGAATTTTCAGTATCATTCCATTAAAAGTATATCCTAAATTCCATATGGTTTCTTCTTTAGCCTATGTTTATGTAAAAATGTGTTTCTTAATTCCCAAACATTTGGGGGATTTTTTTCTTGCTGTTATCTTCCCACTATTGATCTCCAGTTTGATTCCACTGTGATCAGAGAACACACTCTGTATAAATTAAGCTCTTTTTTTGAGAATTGCTTTATGGTACGGAATGCTGTCTCTACTGGCTAGCGGTTCCCGTGCACTTGAAAAGAATGTGTGTTCTGCACTGGGGGGTCAAGTTGGTTATTCATCTTCTTCAAAAACTGAATATCCTTACCAGAGTATTTTGCCTGCTAGTCCTGTCATTTAGAGTGATTAATGTTAATCAATTGTGAAATAGGTTAGTCTAACATTTTTGTTCTGTCAACCTTTGTTTTCATTATCTTGATGCTATGCAATGATGCATATTTAGGGCTATCTTCCTGTTAAAATGAACCTTTTATCGTATTTTTTTAAAAGATTTATTCATTGATTTATTTATTTCTCTCCCCGCCCCAACCTGGTTGTCTGTTCTGTGTCTATTTGCTGCGTCTTCTTTGTTTGCTTCTGTTGTCATCAGTGGCATGGGAATCTGCGTTTCTTTTTGCTGCGTCATCTTGTTGCGTCATTTCTCCGTGTGTGCTGTGCCACTCCTGGGCAGGCTGCACTTTCTTTCGCGCTGGGCGGCTCTCCTTACGGGGCGCACTCCTTGCACGTGAGCTCCCCTACGCGGGGGACACCCCTGCATGGCACGGCACTCCTTGCTCGTGGGGCTGCCCCTACGCGGGGGACACCCCTGCGTGGCAGGGCACTCCTTGCGCACATCAGCACTGTGCATGGGCCAGCTCCACACGGGTCAGGAGGTCCGGGGTTTGAACAGCAGACCTCCCATGTGGTAGGCGGACGCCCGAACCACCGGGCCAAGTCCGCCGCCTATCGTATTTGTTTTTAGTAATACCCGTCATCCTCACATCTACTTTGGTATTAATATAGGTAGACCAACTTTTTTTTGTTCAGTATTAGTGTGATTTTTTTCCCCCATTTTATCTTCATTCATTCTGTATCTTTACAACCAAAATGTCTCTTGTAATTAGCAGATAGTTGAGTTTTGCATTTGTATTCAGCCTGACAACTGTCTTTAAAAAAAAATTTTTTTTTTTTTTAAGATTTATTTTCTTTCTTTCCCCTTCCCCCCATTGTCTGCTCTCTGTGTCCATTTGCTGTGTGTTCTTCTGTGTCCGCTTGCATTATCTGGCAGCACGGGGAAACTGTGTCTCTTTTTTTGTTGTTGTTCTTGTTGCATCATCTTGCTGCGTCAGCTTTCCATGTATGTGCTGCTATTCTCCTGGGTGGGCTGTGTTTTTTCCATGCAGGGCGGCTCTCCTTGCAGGGCACACTCCTTGCATGTGGGGCACCCTTACATGGGAGCACCCCTGCATGGTAGGGCACTCCTTGTACCCATCAGCACTGCACGTGGGCCAGCTCCACACGGGCCAGGAGGTCCTGGGGATCGAACCCTGAACCCTCCGTATGGTAGACAGATGCTCTATCAGTTGAGCCATGTCCGCTTCCCCTGACAATTATCTTTTAATTGGAATGTTAAATCTATTTACATTTAATATTATCACTCAAACAATTAAGTCTATTGAATTCTAGTTGGCAGTTTGTTCTTTCAAAACTTTAAATACGTCACTCTGTCATCTTCTGCTTGTAGAGGGTCTGTTGACGTTGTCCGTCAGTATGATTGTTGTTTCTTGAAAGGTAATCTCTCTTCTCTGTCCCCTCCAGATGATCCGGGATTTTTCCCTTTGGGTTTCAGCAGTTTGACTTGTTGTTTTAATCCTCCTTTTAGTTCTCTGATTTTTTTTAGCATGTACATTGATGTCTTTCATTTTGGAACGTACTTACCTATCATCTCTTCAGACACAGTTCATGTCTGTTCTCTCCTTTTGGGATTCCACTTACACATTTGTTAGACCTTGTGACTGCCGTGTGCCACTTATGATGTGTTTTCTCTTTATTCTTTTTGCTCATTGTGCTTCACCTAGGGTATCTTCTATTGCCTTGTTTTCTAGCTCACTAAACCCTCTTCTCTTGTGTTCAGGACGCTGTTACTCCTATCCAATGAGTTCTTAATTACAGATACTGTGTTTTTCAGGTCTAGAAAGTGTATGTATAAATACACAACTCTGTTGACGTTCTCCATCATTTCATCTATTTTGTCCATTTTTTCTTCTCATGTCTTGAATAGTTATTTTAAAATTCCCAGATAATTACAATATCTGGATTACCTGTGGGTCTGTTACTATATTCTATTTCCTTTTGCTTTCTCATCTTTTTCAGCGCGCTTTTTGATCTGTGCATGGTGGCTGAGCACTGAACTACGAAGAGCAGAGGCTTGTGCTGCTCTCCTCCACAGAGGGCTGTCTTCCTTTTGGCAGGAGACGGAGTGACAGCAGCGCCCCTTGCTCCTCAAGTCTTCCTTGTAGACCTTGTTAGAGGGTCCCCGTTGTCCTCAGCCCAGCGGGCTGAGCTTGGCGCTGGCTCCGTGGCAGGCCCTTCCTGCGTCTTGAATCAAGCGCCCGGGCACCCCCCTGCTGGGGCCTGGCGCTGGCCTTGGCCCAAGCTCGCTTCTCTGCTGTTCCGCCCCCAGCAGCTGTTTTCAGCTGCATTTATGGGAATCTTGCTCTGCACACGTGCACTTTAGGGGGGGCCAAATTCAGGGCTCTTTGGCAGAAAAATGTCCCCTCCAGCCCCAGGCATAAACTGAGTCCTGTCTTTTCAGCCCGCGAGACTGCTTTTTCCCCTGCCCTGCTCCCCTTCACCAGCACTAGGAGAACGTCCCCAGGAAAAGCGGGGTGGGGGCGCCTTCCCCTGATGGACCCCTCCCCTCACGCCTGTTCTCCCTGCCCGGCCCGGCCTTAGGGCTGCTTTGGCCCGAGGGCCCTTCTCAGGCCAGGCCATTGTGTTCCCTCTGCCCGCCGGGGCTTCCCCAACCCGGGTCGACACGCCTCCGCCCGCCTCTGTTCAACTCCAAGCCTCGTGGTGAAGCTACTTCCGGCCCCCCACCTTCCTGCCCCGTCGCCCCTGTGCTGCTCTCCGCACAAGCCGCCCCTCATGGGTCCCGCGCCTCCTGGCTGGGCGCCCTGCGGGCTGCGCCGCGTCTCCTGGGAGGACCCTTGCACCCAGACCTGAGCACCCCCCCACGCTGCGCCGGCTCTTCTCTCCAGATGTCCCCCCACGTTTCACCTCAGCGTCTCAGCCCGGCTGGGGTCTCCGGCCTCGAGCAGCTGCTGCACCCACAAGAGCACGGTGGGCGCCCTCGGCCACCACGCGTCCAGGCCGCCCCTGTGGGCGCAGCCTCGACAGCCCCAGTGGGGGCCCAGCCAGCGTGCGGTGGGCAGAGCAGGCGGCAGGCGGGCCTGGACCCCGAGCCAGGGAGGCCAGGGCGGGCCGCCGACCACCCGCCGGGCGCTCCCGCAGTCTGGGTGGCGGCTGGAGCCTGGGCACATCCCCCGCCGTTGTGGGGGCAGCGGCCCCGGACTCCTGGCGCCCATCCCCCCCCACCCCCACGCGGGATCTGCGCTTCTGGCCCCGGGGCGCCGCCTCCCTTCCGCCCCCAGGCCCGCCTCTCCCTATAGGCCCTCTCCCGCCACGAGGCCCTGAGTGCCCCGCCCCCTGCCACGAAGCCTGCTGCCCACTGGCCACGAGCGCACCCATGCCCCAGCTCCCGCCCCCGCCGCGCTACCCCCCTTCAGAAAACCACGCAGAGGCCCCTGGGCGCCGCCCACCCTGCACGCGGGGCCCACGAGTCACCTGCCGGGGGCGGGGGAGGGACGGAGGTGCGTCCCGCGGCGCCAGCACCGCCCGAGGTCCGGCGGCGCCCCCCTGTGCCGCGTGGGGGCCCCTGGCAGGAAGCAGCCCGCGACGTCGTTTCTTTCCTTTATTAAAAAAACACTCGGGGACGGGGCGCGGGGTGCAGGGGGCGCGGGTTCCACAGGAGGCGTCATGGGCGCGGCGCCGGGGCCGGCGGAGGGGAGCGGTCGCGGCTGCGGGGCGCGCGGAGGGTGGGTGCCCCGGCGCCCCAGGCCCTTCCCCCACGTGCGGGCGGAGGCTGAGCCCCTGCGGGTGCCCGCGCTGGCCGGGGACGAGAGGCGCCGTCTGAGCACGCCCCCGCGCAGGCCCCGGGCACGGCCGGCAGGCGGGGCTGGGGGCGGCCTGGCACGGCGGGGGCCGGGGCCGGCGCCCGGGGTCCTGGCAGGGCGGCACCCCCAGGTTGGCACCCTTGGCCTCCAGGCGCGCGGGGCGCGCAGCCGCTAGGTGTAGAAGATGACCTCGGGGATCTGCCCGTCCTCCACCGACGTGCCGTTGTTGTTGCCCGCCGCGTAGCAGAAGGCGAAGCACGTCTTGGCGCCCGTCGTGGGCGACTCGTGCGTCACCTTGCGCAGGCCCTTGGTGCCGTAGTGGGAGTCGGGGCCCTGCGGGGGCGGGGCGTCAGTGGCGGGGAAGCGGCGGGGGGGGGCAGGGCCCGAGGGCGGGGTCAGGGCCTGGGTTGGATCCCGGAGGGGGGGGTCAGGGCCGGGGGTGTGTCGGGGCCTGGGGGGTGTGTCAGGCAATGGGCGGGGCCTGCGCGGGGCTGGGGGTCAGGTCCTGGGTCCTGGGCTGGGGCGAGGCTGGGGATGTGTCAGGGCCGGGGGGGGGGGTGTCAGGCAATGGGCGGGGCCTGCGCGGGGCTGGGGGTCAGGTCCTGGATCCTGGGCTGGGGCGAGGCTGGGGATGTGTCAGGGCCGGGGGGGTGTCAGGCAATGGGCGGGGCCTGCGGGGGGCTGGGGGTCAAGTCCTGGGTCCCGGGCCTGGGCGGGCCGGGCGCACCTTTAGCGTGGCGCAGGCCGTGTAGTTGACGTTGGGCAGCACCTCCACCGGCTCCTTGAACATGACGCGGAAGGTGCTGGCTGAGCCGTCGCAGCTGAAGCCCGTGTCGTTCTGGCCCAGGACGGTGTTGCTGTCCGTGTGGATCACCTGCGGGGGCGCGCGCTGACCCGGGCCCGCAGCCCCTGCCGCTGCCCGCCCGTGACCCCCGCCCGCCCGGGGGACGGGGCAGGTGCCCGGGGCGCCCGCGGTACCTGGATGTTGACCTGGTAGTCGGTGGGGCCGTGGATGGACCCGTAGAGCCCAAAGCCCACCACGAAGATGCGCTTGTTGACCGAGAACCTGCGGGCAGGGCCGGGGCTCAGGGCGGGGCGGCTGTCCCCATAGGGCGAGGGGGCCAAGCACGACCCCGGCCCCTGCTGCCGGGGCGCCGCCCACAGCCCCCGCCGCAGGGCGCACCTGATGCGGTCGCTGGTGCCGCTGTAGCCCCAGCGGCTCTCCACCTGCTGGAAGCGGTTGATGCTGCACTCCTTCCCGCGCAGGCAGCAGCGCGGCCGGTCGATGAAGTCCACGCGCGGCTTGGGGTTGACGGTGAAGTGCAGGAAGAGGCTGACCACCTCGCGGTCCACCAGGATGCCCGACTGCGCGGGGCCTGCGGGCGGGGGCGCCGTCAGGGGAGGCCGAGCTCCGGCCCGCGCGGGCACCGCAGGGACTTTGCATAGACCCAGGGCCGCGGCCCCCTGCCCGGGCCGGCGCAGATGCCTTGATTTGCACGCGCGGACACCCCGGGCCCTCGATGACGGCCGCACGGGGCAGAGCCGGCTGTGGATGCCACCAAGCCGCAGCCCCCTCCTCGGCGCGCCCCCGGCCAGTCGGGCCTTCTGGAAGGAGCCCTGGGCGTCTGGCCCCGTTGGGCTGACACCACCTCGACCAAGCCCCGACCCTGGAGGACCTGGGGCCTGAGTCCGAGGCCCACCCCAGGGCGCCGGCCGGACATGGCAGAGCCTGGGAAAAGGCGGGGTGGGGTGGCCCCGGAGGCGGGGCTCCTGCAGGCCACACCCCCAGCCTGGTGGCGGGACCGCAGCCCTGGGACCCGGCGGGTGGCACCTGCCGCCCCGGCCTCGCCCACGCCCCCTCCCCCCCCCCACGCCCACGTCACCCCCCCCTCGCCTGACCGGGACCCTCTAGTCCAGCCGGGGCTCCGCGCTCCCCACCAGGACCCACGTCAGGAGGGTGCGTCCACGGGGTTCCGCCCGCAGCGCCCCGTCCAGGACCCTCGGGGCGAGGCAGTGAGGCCGCTCATGGCCGGCAGGGGGGCGCGGGGCGCGGGGCGGGGGGGGCCGGCCCGTGTCCACGACCTGCTCACACCAACGCGTGGCCACGGCGGCAGGGCCTGGGCTCAGCGCCTGGCTGCACTCGCCTCGGGACGTTCCCGCACGGAGGGACCCAGGGGCGCGGCGTGGGGGCGCCCACCTGCCGCGAACTCCTCCACGGTCATGAGCGGGAAGCGGATGAGCGCCAGCGCGCGGCCCAGCACCTGGCGCTTGTTCTCGGGCGTGGCGGGCAGCTGCTGCCGCTGGCACTCGGCCTCGGCCCAGCGCACCACGGCGCTGAAGAGCCGCACCTCGCGCACGCCCAGCGAGTCGCGCTCCAGCACAGCCACCAGCGTGTCTGCGGGCGGGGGTGCGAGAAGGCGCGTGAGGGCGCGGGCCGGGGCGCCCCTCCCGGCCCGCTGGGAGCCCACCCGGGCGCGGCCCCGTGCACTGAGGCCCAGGGAGGGCGCCCCCGGGGGGTGGGTACGGCCCGAGGGGGTGATGCGGGGGCGCGGCCGGGAGGGGCGGCAGGGGGGTACAGCCCAGGCCCGCGGCGTTACCCAGGTCGATGTCGGTGAAGCCCTCGGCGGTGATGGCGTCCGCCGTGTTCTTGTCGATGTTCTCCAGGCACAGGCTGGCCAGCTGCGGCTCGTCGAAGAGGCGCGCCTGCGGGAGGGGCTGCGTGGGCGGGGCGCGGCGCCGCGGGGGCGGGGCTTCACGGGGGCGGGGCTCCGCGGAGGGGTGGGGCTGCGTGGGCGGGCGCGGCGCCGCGGGGGCGGGGCTCGGTGGGCGGGCGCCGGGCTCCGCGGGGGGCGGGGCTCCGCGGGTGGGGAGGGGCTCCGCGGAGGGGCGGGGCTTCACGGGGGCGGGGCTCCGTGGAGAGCCGGGGCTCCGCGGGGGGCGGGTGCCGGGCTCCGCGGGGGGCGGGGCTCCGCGGGGGCGGGGCTCCGCGGGGGGCGGGGCTCCGCGGGTGGGGAGGGGCTGCGTGGGCAGGCGCGGCGCCAGGGCTCGGTGGGTGGTGCACGGGGCTCGAGGGGCGGGGCTCCGCGGAGGGGAGGGGAAGGGCCCGTGGGCGGGGCTCCAGGGCATCGTGGGTCCCGCCCTCCGCCCACACGGCCCCAGCCCCCGGGCTTCGGCCCCACACAGCCTCCCGCCGGGACCTGAGGCTGCCAAGTGCCCCGGAAGCTGATGCCCCCCGCCGGGCGAGGCCTGCGCTGAGGGCCGCCCTCCCACGTCCTGCCCAGGGAGGGGCCGTGCAACAGGCCCTTCCACCCGGGAGAATGCACAGCAACTGGACCCCCGCCCTCGGACCTGCTGGCTGAAGGCACCCACGAGACCCACCCGTCCCAGCGCACAAGCCACACACACCGCCCACGGCAGGCACCAGCACTCAAGGGCAGCCGTTTCCAGAAGACGGCAGGGGCACTGCCTAAGGGCTCAAGAAACACCTCCATCTAGAGAGCACCTGAGGGGACAGGCTACCTGGGAGCACCAGCCCTGGGGGCGCCCGAACCCACCCAAACGTGAAAGACCCCGACAGGTGCCTGTGCCCGTGCACCACAAGACGCCGCCGCTGACCTGCCGCAGCACCCGCAAACCCAGCACCCTCCTGTCTGCAGAGACGAAAAGGCCGGCCCTCCAGCTCACGCGGAACCACAAGGGGCCCGTGGAGCCCGGCCGTAGAGGGCCACCGAACCAGAGAGGCTCAGCGCAGGACCATCGGTGCCCCGGACATAAGCACTAACGCTGCGAAGCTCAGGAAGGCGGGAGCTGCTGTCGGGCGGGCAGCTGGTGGCGGACGCAGCCATGACCCCAAAGCCTGAGCAGCGAGTTCGCCTGACCTCATGGAATGAACAATTTCCGGGTACGGGGGCGCAAAGCAGGAAAGTACAGAAAACCTACAGCAGGGAGAGGGGAGCTGCCAGCCACGTTCCAGAACAAAGAATTACAACCCGCCGCCAAGAGGCCACGGGCGGGTCTCCAAAGTGGACAAGCAGATGGCCAAGCTCAGGAGGGGAAGCGCGATTGGCCTCCACGAGACACCACGCCACGGCCACCAGGACGGCTCCTGCTAAAAGCCAAGAAGGTGGAAGGACCGTGGGGAGCCGGGGAGAAGGCGGCGAGGCGGGGGGAGACGGGGGAGATGGGGAGCCCGGGAGAAGGCGGCGAGGCCTGGGGAGACGGGGAGCCCGGGAGAAGGCGGCGAGGCCTGGGGAGACGGGGAGCCCGGGAGAAGGCGGCGAGGCCTGGGGAGACGGGGAGCCCGGGAGAAGGCGGCGAGGCCTGGGGAGACGGGGAGCCCGGGAGAAGGCGGTGAGGCCTGGGGAGACGGGGAGCCCGGGAGAAGGCGGCAAGGCGGGGGAGACGGGGAGCCCGGGAGAAGGCGGCGAGGCCTGGGGAGACAGGGAGCCCGGGAGAAGGCGGCGAGGCCTGGGGAGACGGGGAGAAGGTGGTGAGGCCTGGGGAGCCGGGGAGAAGGTGGTGAGGCCTGGGGAGACAGGGAGCCGGGGAGAAGGCGGCGAGGTGGGGGGGAGACAGGGAGCCCAGGAGAAGGCGGAGAGGCGGGGGAGACGGGGAGCCGAGGAGAGGGCGGCGAGGCGGGGGACGGGGAGAAGGCGGCGAGGCGGGGGAGACGGGGAGCCCGGGGAACGCACTGTGGGCGACGCTCTGGCGGTTCCTCGGAAAGCCAGGCATGAGTCCCCCGGGGCCCGGCAATTCCGCTCCTAGGAAGAGACCCCAGAGGCTGAGGGCGGGAAGCGGCCCACACCCACACGACTCCATCCAGCGCAGCAAAGGGCGAGCGGAGAGAAAAGTGCATCCCCTATGGCACAGGAGCCCCCCGCTGGGACGAGGGTGTCACACTCAATGGCACAGGAGCCCCCCGCTGGGACGAGGGCGGTGCACGCGGCAGCACGGCGGCCCCTAGAGACGTTAACAGTGCCTATTCCCGCAGAAGGGGCAGAGCCAGGAGCAGCGAAGCCGAGCAGGAGGCAGAAGGCGGCTGCGTGCAGGACAGGGACGCCCGGGGGTGACCAGGGCCCCAGGAGAGCGCTGAAGTGGCCAATTTTATCAAATCACCACAACCACACAAAACCCGCACAGAAACGGACGGGGAAAAGCACACAAAGACCAACATCCACTCCGGGGCAGCCCGAGCCTGTGCCCGCCAGCGGCCCCCGGCGCCCCCAGCCTTCCTGGCCCCTCCCTGCCCTCCGTGCCCCCTCCTGCCCCCATGCCCCTCCTGCCCCCACCCAGCCCCTCCCGGCCCTCCCTGCCCCCCGTGCCCCCTCCTGCCCCCACCCAGCCCCTCCCGGCCCTCCCTGCCCCCTCCTGCCCCCTCCCTGCCCCCGTGCCCCCTCCCTGCCCCCATGCCCCTCCCGGCCCTCCCTGCCCCCTCCTGCCCCTGCCCGCCCGCACACCTGCGTGAGCAGCATGAAGGCGTTGTCGGCGCGCAGGTTCTTCTTGAGGAACTCCACGCAGTGCGCCTCCAGGGCGGGCACGGCGTACTTCTTGGCTGTGTACAGGGTCGTCATGACCGTCTCGGGGCCGATCTGGACCTCGTCCGAGTAGAGGAACCTGCGGGAGATGGGAGGGCCGTGGGGCGGGGGCCGCAGAGCCAGCCAGAGTCCCCCCAGGCGGCCGTGTGGGCCCCGGCCAGAGCTGTGGAGCACCTGATGAGGTCCACGAGCCTGTCGTTGCAAGACGAGGAACCAAGAGGGGGGCTGCGAGCGTGGGGGGGCAGCAGAGAGGATGGGCTGAGTGGAGGCGGGGGGCAGCAGAGAGAAGGGGGCTGCGAGCGGAGGCAGAGGGCAGCAGAGAGGAAGGAGCTGTGAGCGTGGGGGGCGGCGGGGAGGAGGGGGCTGTGAGCGTGGGGGGCGGCGGGGAAGAGGGGGCTGAGCGTGGGGGGGGCGGCGGGGAGGAGGGGGCTGTGAGCGAGGGGGCTGAGCGTGGGGGGGCGGCGGGGAGGAGGGGGCTGAGCGTGGGGGGGCGGCGGGGAGGAGGGGGCTGTGAGCGAGGGGGCCGAGCGTGGGGGGCGGCGGGGAGGAGGGGGCTGTGAGCGAGGGGGCTGAGCGTGGGGGGGCGGCGGGGAGGAGGGGGCTGAGCGTGGGGGGGCGGCGGGGAGGAGGGGCTAAGAGCAGAAGCAGGCGCGGGCGCTGGCGTTGCTTGTGAGCTCCAGCAACAGCCCCAGGGGCTGCGTGTGGCCCCCTGCTCGGGGCAGGGTACAGTGCCGGGTTCAGGGGTCTCTCTAGCCTGACTAAATGACTGATAGGACCACGGCAGCAGAACGCTGAGTCCCGCCCCGGGGTAGGGGGTCCTGGAGAAACCACATGGCCGAGGAGATGGCGGGAGTTTTGAGCTGGAGCCCTGGGAAGTGACCACACGGGAGCAGAGACAGGCGCCCCGGACGCAGCAGGGGCGCCTGGGGAGAGCGGAGAGCGCCTGAGAGGCCCCAGCTGGCCTCATGGAGGGAGCAGAGCCGCGGAGAGGGTGAGCCCCGCAGAGGGCGAGCCCTGAGTCAGCCCGCAGCGGGAAGGGAGCAGCCTGGAAGGGAGCAGCCGGAAAGGGGAGCAGCCGGGAAGGGAGCAGCCGGGAAGGGGAGCAGCCGGGAAGGAGAGCAGCCAGAAAGGGGAGCAGCCGGGAAGGGAGCAGCCGGGAAGGGGAGCAGCCGGGAAGGGGAGCAGCCGGGAAGGGGAGCAGCCGGGAAGGGAGCAGCCGGGAAGGGAGCAGCCGGGAAGGGAGCAGCCGGAAAGGGGAGCAGCCGGAAAGGGAGCAGCCGGGAAGGGAGCAGCCGGGAAGGGGAGCAGCCGGGAAGGGGAGCAGCCGGGAAGGGGAGCAGCCGGGAAAGGGAGCAGCCGGAAAGGGGAGCAGCCGGAAAGGGGAGCAGCCGGAAAGGGGAGCAGCCGGAAAGGGGAGCAGCCGGGAAGGGAGTAGCCGGGAAGGGAGTAGCCGGGGAAGGGAGCAGCAGGGAAGGGAGTAGCCGGGAAGGGGAGCAGCTGGAAAGGGGAGCAGCCAGAAAGGGGAGCAGCCGGGAAGGGAGCAGCTGGGGTGGGGAGGAGCTGGGAAGGGAGCAGCCGGGAAGGGGAGCAGCCGGAAAGGGGAGCAGCCGGGAAGGGAGCAGCTGGGGTGGGGAGGAGCTGGGAAGGGAGCAGCCGGAAGGGGAGCAGCTGGGGCCGTGGAGCCTGAGGAGGAAGAGGAAGGCTGGGCCCGCAGACGTTGCCGCCACCTTGGTCACCACGTGGCCGCTGACTGGCGAGGAAGCGCCTCTTACGGGGCCTGGTGGGGCCCACAGGCTCGGGTGCTCGGAGGGAGACGGCTCCAGCCACCCCCAGGGGCAGCCCTGGGCCTTGTGGGGTTCCAGCGATGCCCGTGGGGGAGGAGCCAGGCCCTCTTGGTGGGGGGGCACCCAGCCCACCCAGCGAGGCCACACCACAGCCAGGACGAGGCCACAGAAGAGACCTGCGGCCCCCCAGCCCCGCAGCCCTGCTCCCCTGCAGCTGCCCAGCCCCCCGCACCCTCGGCAGGACACCAGCCAGGTGACAGCTTGGTGGCCACAGGGGACACTGGGTGGTGGGAGCGCCGAGGTGGTGGAGGGGAGCCAGAGAGCCGCGCGCCGCGGGAGGCTGCGGGGGCCGCGTGGGCAGGCAGACGAGGGGGCTGGGGGGGCGCTCCCGGGCAGGCGGATATCTCAGCTGGCGCCGCGCTGCCGGGCGTGCCGGATGCACCGGGGCGCGAGGCGTGGAGCCCCGTCCCCGGGGCGGTGCGCAGGCCTGGGCGTGTGGGGCGCGATGTCCGCCGCCTTCGCCCGGGAGCCCAGGACGCAGCCGGACAGCTCCTGGGTGCGCGGGCGGCCGCAGGCGGAGGAAGGGCAGGACGACGCAGCCCCGAGGGCCGCCCTGCCCTGGCGCACCCGGGTGCCGCCCGGCTCCTGCCGCCGACCCCGGAGGGCAGCGCAGGGGCCCCGACGGCGGCGCCCGCCGAGCAGCCGGGCCACGTCCAGGGTGAGGGGCAGCCGCCGAGGCGTTCCGGGGGGCCTGCCCCCTCGCAGGCCCCAGGCCCTTCTCAGAGAGCCGGGAGTGCCGCGGCCGCAGGTGCGCCCGAGCCGGGAGGCGCAGGCCCGGCGGGGGCGGCCACGCCCAGCGCTTGTGCACAGAGTCCCGGAGCCCGGCCAGCGGGGAGGGGACCGTCCCGAGGGGCGCACGGCTGGGAGGACTGCACAGACCCCTGCCTTCCCCTGGAAGCCAGACCTCGGGGCGCCGCGCGCAAACCCGGGGCAGGCGCACGGCGACTGCTTCCCGCCGGGAGCATGTCGAGGTTTCCTGCGTGGCGGGGCCATGGGCCACGCCTGGGGATCGTCACGACATGGAGGAGCCCAGGGCGCAGCTCCGCCCCCAGCGCCCAGGACGCCCCAACACCCGCCCGCCAGCCAGCGACATCACGCCCGCCAGCCAGCGACATCACGCCTCAGGGTCAGCCCAGACGCCGCACGGCCAAGCCCCGGCGCCGCAGGGGTGAGCCATCAGACGGCGGGGCCTTTTGGGAGGGTAAGGGGGAGAGCGGGAGGGGAGGCCGGGGCCTGCACCCACCTTTAGGCAAGGCAAAGGCGGCTGGTGCCCTCGGGCCCACCTGCCCACTAGTGTTTCAAATAAAGTTGTTTGGGAAGCGGATTTGGCTCCCCTGATAGGGCGTCCGCCCACCACCTGGGAGGTCCGCAGTTCAAACCCCGGGCCTCCTGACCCGTGTGCAGCTGCCCACGCGCAGTGCTGGTGCGCACAAGGAGTGGGGGTGTCCCAGCATAGGGGAGCCCCACGCGCAAGGAGTGCACCCGTAAGGAGAGCCGCCCAGCGCCAAAGAAAGCGCAGCCTGCCCAGGGTGGCGCTGCACACGCGGAGAGCTGACACAGCAAGATGATGCAACAAAGAAACAGATTCCCGGTGCCGCTGATAAGGATAAAAGCAGTCACAGAAGAACACACAGCAAATGGACAGAGAGCAGACAACTAGGGGTGGGGGGAGGGAAGGGGAGAGAAATAAATAAAAAATAAATCTTAAATTAATAAAGTTGTTTTTTAAATTTGTAATTCCTT
The DNA here is from genome assembly GCF_030445035.2 of Dasypus novemcinctus. Classification (NCBI taxonomy): domain Eukaryota; kingdom Metazoa; phylum Chordata; class Mammalia; order Cingulata; family Dasypodidae; genus Dasypus; species Dasypus novemcinctus. The sequence goes on along the minus strand of NC_080691.1, from coordinate 82,867,670 downwards.
TCAGTCTTTTAAGATTTATTTTCTCTCTCTCTCCCCACCCCATTGCTGTTTTGCACTTGCTGTGTCTGCTCATCTTGTTTCTTTAGGAGGCACTGGGAGCTGAACCCGGGACCTCCGATGTGGGAGGGAGGCGCCTGATAGCTGGAGCTGCCCCTGCTCCCTGCCTTGTTGGGTCCCTCATTATGCTTTTCCTCCCCACGCCTCTGCTTGCGTCATCTTGCTGCGCCAGTGTGCCGACCTTAGGAGGCACCGGGAACCTCTGCTCCCTGCTTTGTTGAGTCGCTCCTTCTGTTTTTCCTTCCTGTGTCTCTTGTGTCAACTCGCTGCGCCTGCCCGTCGCGCCAGCGCGCTGTCCTCCTTAGGAGGCACCGGGATCTGAACCAGGGACCTCCCAGGTGGTAGGGAGGGCCCTATCTCCTGAGCCACACCCATTTCCTTAAATAAAGTTTTATTAGCATGCAGCCACCCCGTTCATTCGCGGATGGGGGCAGCCAGGACTGACGGGGGAGAGACACGCCGTCCGGCCCTCCAGGTGAGCCGGCCTGGTCTGACAACGGCCCGGCGAGCGTGTGTGCGGGAAGAGTTAGCAGATGCAGCCGAGTTCAAGGGCAGTGTGTCCAAGCCCAGCGTGCCACCCCGGCAGGGAGAGGCCCCCGGGCGCCGAGAGGGAGGTGGGGCAGGGGCGCATGGGGGCTTCTGCGTGGGTTGCAGCAGCGAGGCTGGGGACCCGCCCCCCAGGCTCACCCCTGCTGCTGGCGGCAGCGTCAGAGCCCGCCCCTTGTTCTTGGCACTGTGCGAGGTCCTAATCAGTCTGTCCCTCGCCGTGAGCCTGGGCTAAGGGACAACCAAACAGCCCAGCGCCCTCGGAAGCTGACCACAGGGCCCCCAAGACCCGAGACGCCAGGAACGGGGAGGTGGACTCGGGCAGACACCTGCCCGCCCACGTCCACTGTGGCCAGAGCGGCCACTCAGGGTCCCCCAGCGGGGAACTGAGCAACATGGGGTCAGCTGACATCGGGGCATGGCTCAGCCCTAAAAAGAAACGCGATGCAGGAGGCTACGCGAGCCCCAAGACGCCGCGGGGCGGAAGCTGGGCACACGGCCAGTGGCGTGACTCCTGACGCAACACACTTGGGAGGAGCAGGTTCCGGGGCAGGGGGTGGGCAGCGCTGACGGGGGAGGGGGCTGCGCTGGGGGCGCGGGCTGGGCTGGGGGACGAGACGGAGGGGGGGCACGGCTGGTCAGCGCGCCGGCCACTGACGGGTTAGAGGCCTTCTGTTGTGAACGTTTCACCACGTTTAAAATAAACGACACGCGAGGGGCCCCACCCACGCGGCACCACGGGGACCCTGGCGGCTCCCCGCCGGCGGCGTCCAGGGCGCGCAGATCCACGGAGCAGGTGGCGCCGGCCGGGCGCCTCCGCAGGCGCGGGGGGCTGTTGCGGGGTGCTGGGGGCTGTTGCGGGGTGCTGGGGGTTCTAGGGCGCAGTGGTGTGCCTGCGCCACCTGGGGGCGGACTCGAGCCGTCAGGTGCGGACTTTAACCCGGCGAACCGTGGGCACCGGGGCGCCGCCGCGACAGGAGGGGAGGGGGCCGCCGCGGAGCCGCCCCGGCGGGCGCGGGCAGAAGGGCCTGGCTCGGCGCCGTGGGCCACCCCCGAGTCCCAGAAAACACGCTTAGGACAGGCCAGGGGCAGCCCGTCCAGAGGGGCCAGGCCAGGCCCGCCCCAGGCCCCGCCCCGGGCCCCGCCCCGCCCCGCCACCGACCGGCCCCCCCCGACCCCACCCCGCCCGGCCCAGGCCCCGCCCCTCCACCGCCCGCCCCCCCCGCCCCCGCCCCCGCTCACTTGAGCAGCGCCAGGAAGGCAGCGGGCTCCACGTCGGGCAGCTCGATCTCCGTGGACGTCGTGGCCATCCCCCCGTTGAACATGGCATCAAAGACGGCACTGCCCACGGCCAGCACGAACCTGCAGGGTGCAGGTCTGGTCAGCCCCTCAGCCCCCTGCCCCCACCCCACTCAGGAGGGGACCCTTCTGCCCTGGGACCCCCCACGCCAGCCCCCTCCCGAGGGGGGGGGCTGCCCAGAGCACCCCGGGGCTTCCAGAGACAGGCCTCGAGGGGGAGAAGGTGACGCCGCACACCAGAGAAGCTGGGCCCACCACATGAGTGGAGACCACCCACTGCCACCTCCTGGGAGACGAAGCCACGGCCAGGCAGGCACTCGGGAGGCATCTGGAAGCACGGCCAGGGGCCTGCGCAGCCCCAAACACTGGAGCGGGGGTGCTCCCGGAAGCTGCTGGGAGGCCAGCACCCCGCTCCAGGTGGGTGTGGCTCAAGTGATTGGGCTCCCGCCTACCACGGGGGAGGCCCCTGGTTCAATTCATGGAGAGCTGACCCCACGAGGTGTGGCCCGCGCGGAGAGCTGACCCCACGAGGTGCTGGCCCGCGCGGAGAGCTGACCCCACGAGGTGCTGGCCCGCGCGGAGAGCTGACCCCACGAGGTGCTGGCCCGCGCGGAGAGCTGACCCCACGAGGTGCTGGCCCGCGCGGAGAGCTGACCCCACGAGGTGCTGGCCCGCGCGGAGAGCTGACCCCACGAGGTGCTGGCCCGCGCGGAGAGCTGACCCCACGAGGTGCTGGCCCGCGCGGAGAGCTGACCCCACGAGGTGCTGGCCCGCGCGGAGAGCTGACCCCACGAGGTGCTGGCCCGCAGGGAGAGCTGACCCCACGAGGTGCTGGCCCACAGGGAGAGCTGACCCCACGAGGTGCTGGCCCGCGCGGAGAGCTGACCCCACGAGGTGCTGGCCCGCGCGGAGAGCTGACCCCACGAGGTGCTGGCCCACAGGGAGAGCTGACCCCCACGAGGTGCTGGCGCACGCGGAGAGCTGACCCCACGAGGTGCTGGCGCACGCGGAGAGCTGACCCCACGAGGTGCTGACCCACGCGGAGAGCTGACCCCCACGAGGTGCTGGCCCACAGGGAGAGCTGACCCCCACGAGGTGCTGGCGCACGCGGAGAGCTGACCCCACGAGGTGCTGGCCCGCAGGGAGAGCTGACCCCACGAGGTGCTGGCCCACAGGGAGAGCTGACCCCACGAGGTGCTGGCCCGCGCGGAGAGCTGACCCCACGAGGTGCTGGCCCACAGGGAGAGCTGACCCCACGAGGTGCTGGCCCGCGCGGAGAGCTGACCCCACGAGGTGCTGGCCCGCAGGGAGAGCTGACCCCACGAGGTGCTGGCCCGCGCGGAGAGCTGACCCCACGAGGTGCTGGCCCACAGGGAGAGCTGACCCCACGAGGTGCTGGCCCGCGCGGAGAGCTGACCCCACGAGGTGCTGGCCCACAGGGAGAGCTGACCCCACGAGGTGCTGGCCCGCGCGGAGAGCTGACCCCACGAGGTGCTGGCCCGCGCGGAGAACTGACCCCACGAGGTGCTGGCCCACAGGGAGAGCTGACCCCACGAGGTGCTGGCCCGCGCGGAGAGCTGACCCCACGAGGTGCTGGCCCACGCGGAGAGCTGACCCCACGAGGTGCTGGCCCGCGCGGAGAGCTGACCCCACGAGGTGCTGGCGCACGCGGAGAGCTGACCCCACGAGGTGTGGCCCACAGGGAGAGCTGACCCCACGAGGTGCTGGCGCACGCGGAGAGCTGACCCCACGAGGTGCTGGCCCACAGGGAGAGCTGATCCCCACGAGGTGCTGGCCCACAGGGAGAGCTGATCCCCACGAGGTGCTGACCCACGCGGAGAGCTGACCCCACGAGGTGCTGGCGCACGCGGAGAGCTGACCCCCACGAGGTGCTGGCCCGCGCGGAGAGCTGACCCCACGAGGTGCTGGCCCACAGGGAGAGCTGACCCCCACGAGGTGCTGGCGCACGCGGAGAGCTGACCCCACGAGGTGCTGGCGCACGCGGAGAGCTGACCCCACGAGGTGCTGACCCACGCGGAGAGCTGACCCCCACGAGGTGCTGGCCCACGCGGAGAGCTGACCCCACGAGGTGCTGGCCCGCAGGGAGAGCTGACCCCACGAGGTGCTGGCCCACAGGGAGAGCTGACCCCATGAGGTGCTGGCCCGCGCGGAGAGCTGACTCCACGAGGTGCTGGCCCGCGCGGAGAGCTGACCCCACGAGGTGCTGGCCCGCGCGGAGAGCTGACCCCACGAGGTGCTGGCCCGCGCGGAGAGCTGACCCCACGAGGTGCTGGCCCGCGCGGAGAGCTGACCCCACGAGGTGCTGGCCCGCGCGGAGAGCTGACCCCACGAGGTGCTGGCCCGCGCGGAGAGCTGACCCCACGAGGTGCTGGCCCGCGCGGAGAGCTGACCCCACGAGGTGCTGGCCCGCGCGGAGAGCTGACCCCACGAGGTGCTGGCCCGCGCGGAGAGCTGACCCCACGAGGTGCTGGCCCGCGCGGAGAGATGACGCAACAAGAAAAGACACAGGGAAGCAGATTTGGCTCAACTGATAGAGTGTCCGCCTACCACATGGGAGGTCCAGAGTTCAGTCCCCCGTACCTCCTAAAAACAAAACAAAACACCCAGGAGGAATGGACGCAAGGAGAGACGTACGGACATGAAGGGAGAGAGCTGTGCTCAGACGCGAGCCCACCCCCCACCGGCCAACTGGGCTCTGGCCCTGGTGCCAAGGCCACTCGGGGGAGTGTCTTCAAGACGGTGCTGGGGAAACCATACGAACGTTTGCAGAAGATGGAAGGGGGAGCCTTGCCTCACACCGTACACAAACACGAGCGCAGACTGGATCACGGGTGTAAACGTGAGAGCCAGAACTGTAAAACTCCTGGAAGAAAACCCAGGGAAGCGTCTCCAGGGCCTGTGTAAGCAGCAGTTTCTAGGACTTTACACCCAGAGCACTAGCAGCCAACAAAATAGGTAAATGGGGCCTCATCAAAACTAAAAACTTTTGTGCATCAAAGGACTTTCTCATGAAAGTAAAATACAACTTACAGAATGGGAGAAATTATTTGGAATCCCCATGACTGAGAAGAGTTAAAAATCCTTCCTTGAAAGTTGAACAGACTCGCCACGTGACCCTGCAGTATCCCTGCTGGCTTCTTGCCCAGAAGAGCTGAGAGCAGTGACATGGACGGGCATCTGCACACCGATGTTCACAGCGGCACCATTCATGACCACCAAAAGATGGGAACAACCCAGGTTCCATCAACCGACGGACGGATACACAAACTGTGGTGTACTCACACACTGGGGTATTACGCAGCTGTAAGAAGAAACAAGTCCTGAAGCACACGGCAACATGGATGAACCTGGAGGACGTTATGGTGCGTGAAAGCCAGACACAGAAGGACAAATACTGTGTGACTGTGTTGCTAAGAACCAAATTTGTTATGGAACAAATTGTATGATTCAAAAAAAATTTAGATGCATGAAGTACATTTACTTGAGAAATGTTTTTATTCAATTGTTTTCTATTTTTTTAATTGCTTATATTTTCAATTATTAAATGTACAAAATAAAGAAAAAAAAAGAGTTAAACATCCATTACATACAAATAAATCCTACAACTTTACAACTAAAAGACAAAGACCCCAATTAAAAAATGGGCAACAGAGTTGAAAAGACATTTCTTCAAAGAAGATATACAGATGGCCAAAAAAAGCAAGTGAAATTTGCTCAACATCATTTGCCAATTAGGGAAATAAAAATCAAAACCACAAAGAAAGAAAGAAGAAAAAAAGAAACTATAAAAAAAGTAAAAACCAAAAAACCACAACGAAATACTATCCCACACCCACTAAAATGTCCACTATTCGGTAAACAAAAAGTGACGTGCTGGCGAGGACGTGGAGGCACGCGCGGCCACCACGGGGGGAGGCAGAAGGGCGCGGCCTCCGTGGAGGGCGGTGCGGCGTTCCCCGGCAAGTCGAGCGCTGTGAAGGACGACCACGTGACGTGGCAATCCCACGTCGAGGTTCACACCCAGAAGAAACCCAAGCAGGGGATTAAACAGATATTCGCACACCAGGTCACAGCGGCCCTGCCCACAACTGCGGAGATGAAGGAGCCATCCAGGCAGGCCTGTCGGAGGCGGAATAGCACGCAGCCCTGACGGGAATCGAGCTTGACTCACGTGACAACACGGATGCACCTTAACATCAGGTGCAGTCAAACAAGCCAGACACAACAGGCCAGGTACGGTACGATGGCGCGGATATGAAATGAGCAGAATGAGCAATTCATAGTCAGAACCGGAGGAGGGCGACCAGGGGCTGGGGCGGGGCAGGGGGGCGAGCGTGAAGGGTGCCGCGTTCTGCCTGCGGGGACGGGAAAGCCACACTGAGGGACGGTGGCGGCTCAACGCCGTGAGCGTCACGAGCAGCGCTGCATTACATGGCGGAATGTGGTTAGAGGGGAAATTACAGGCTATATCTTCGTCACCACCATAAAAACTTAAAAACATACACACCAGCCTGTGTCACACAAACCCGTGGACTACCGTTAGCAGCACAATTATAACTGCTCTTTCCCCAACCATAGAGATGCACAGTGGCAACACGGGCTGGGGTGGACACGAGAACGCTGTGAACCTACAACTTTTCTGTGAACCTACAACTTTCCGGTTAAAGAAAATGACGGTTTCTCATCAGAAACCACGGAGGCAAGAAGGCACTGACGTGACACATTCGAAGCCCTGGAAGAAGGCCACGGCTGGAAGAAGGCTGTCTTCACAAAGGAGGCCACGGAGGCGGAGGCTTTGGGATGGCTGCGTGAGGGCCGGCAGCAGGCTGCCCTCAGAGGCTGCGAGGCTCAAGGGCAAGTCCCCTCACTTCCACTCGCTCAGCAGGAACTGTGGAGGACAAGGACAGCTGGAGACTCCGCGAGCCTGGACCCGAGAGAAGATGCCACCAACAACGGGGGAGGCCATGCCTGGGCCTGCCCGCCAGAACCCTGTGCACGGTCACGGGGCCTGAGAGCTGGCGCCAGGTAGAGGAGCCGTTACGCAAAGGGGCCCCGTGGACAGACGCCGCGGAACGGGCGGGCGAGGCGGGCGAGGCCCAGTGCCCATGCGCTCGAGCGAGGGCACAGAGCCCGGCCCCTTCAGCGCTGACCCCGGCTACATCGCCAGGGTGCAAGACCTCGATGCGGAGGTGACCAGAGGCAGGAAGCTGCAGGGCTGAAGGCTGGCGGGGAAGGGGTGCCCTGGGCGGGGGGAGACCCGAGCAGCCAGAGCCGCTGGGAGGAAAACCTGCTAAGAACAGAGAGGGCGGCCCGGGGTGCGCAGAGTGACGGAGGGCAGGAAGTCCCCTCCCGGGGGGCCGAGCGCCCAGGAGAGGAAAACACCCGTGTGGGGGTCAGGCTGTGGCAGCGGCCAGGGACTCGTGCCCCGCTGTGTGGTCGAGCAGGCACGGGGCTGGCTGTAACAGGAGGGCACGATGGACTTAGTCCCCACGGGCTCTCCTGCAGTGGTAAGTCACAGTTACACCCGTCAGGGAGACTGCCGTCAGCAGTGAGTGGCGCTTTAGCCAATCAGCTGAATGCCTTAGAAGGGGACGTGAGTCTAGAATTTCCCAGCCTGTCTTTGGGCAGCCAACGTCTCCCCAAACTCATCAAGAGCCTTCACTGGACGTTCACTGCAGCCCCTGGTTGCGCCTGCCTGCGGAACCTGGACTTGTGCATCCCCACGGCTGTGGGAGAGACTCTTAGAGAACCGCATACTATTGACAGAAATCTCCTGTTGATCCTGTTTCCTTAGAGAACCCTGACTAGTACACCCCGTATACAGAAAATCCAGAAAAATCAGCCGCAAGGCTGCTAGTGCTAATAAGTGGTGGGGACAAGATCAACACACAAAAACCAGTGGTGTTTCTAGGCATTAAAGTAATTCGAAAAGGAAACCAAGGGAGAAAACCCACTTACAGTAACAACGAAAAGAACCAGCCATCTGGGAGTAAATCAGCCAGCGACATAAAGGACTTCGACATGGCAAACTACAAACCATCGCTGAAGGAAACTGAAGGAGACCTAGATAAATGGAATGACACTCCACGTCCACAGGATGAAAGATTAAAGATTGTTAAGAAGTCGGGGAGCAGGTGTGGCTCAAGCAGTTGGGCGCCTCCTCCACAGGAAAGGTCCTGGGTTCAGTTCCTCGTGTCTCCTGAAGAAAACGATCAGACGCAACGAGCAGACAAATGAGCTGGGAGTGTGGTTCAAGTCGTTGGGTACCTGCCTCCCACACGGTTCCCGTGGGTTTGGTTCCTGGTGCCTCCTAAAGAAGATGAGCAGATACAACAAGAGGATACAACAAGCAGACAACAAACAAAAACAAGCAGAGCGATGAGGGAGTCATCTCGGGGTGGGGGGAGATGACAATTGTACTCAAAGGGAAATGCAGATTCAATACAATCCAATGAAAATGCCAAGAGACTTCTTTGCAGAAATGGAAATTAATCATCAAAATCACAGGAGAGCTGGTGGAGCTCAGTGGCTGAGCTCCTGCTTCCCAGGTGTGAGATCCCAGGTTCAATGCCTGGTACCTCCTAAACAAAATTAAAAAAAAATTTTTTTTTTATTTCATACGGAAGAGACTTCAGGGCAGATGGTGCTGGAATAGGCAGACAGGGCTCAAGCCTTCCACAAACAGAAGAAGGGCAAAAAGCTGCCCGAGGGGGTTGCCATGGGGCTCTGCAGGCCAGGGGGCGAGGGACAGAGAGACCAAGAGGCCGAAAGGAAAACCGTGAGTTACTACCCACTGCGCCCGGGACGGCCCCAGCCCCACCGCCGAGGCGCGCGGCCTGGATGGCACTGACCGAGGGGGCAGGCGCCCTCCGCCCTGGGGAGAGGCGGGGCGCGGGGGCGCAGGGGGTTCTCGCAGCGACAGAGCCCGCTGCCCATCGTGGCTCTGGCCGGACCAGAGTCACGGCAGGTGGAGGCCAAGAGACGCGTCCGTGGGAAGATTTGCCAAAGAGCGCCGTGGGCCGGCCGGGCAGCTGCCCCAGGTGGCACGGCTGTTCTCGTAAAAACGGGAAGTAACAAGTGTTGGGGAGGATGTGGAGAAGCAGCAAAACGCGCACATTTTGGAGGGAAGGTAAAATGGTGCAGCCCCTGCAGAAAGTAGTTTGGGGGTTCCTCAGAAAATTAACTATAGAATGACGGTAGAAACTGGCAATCCCAGTTCTGCACAGAAACACAAAGGAACTGAAGGCAGGGACTCGAACAGACATTTACACGCCGATGTGGCACTAATCACAATAGCCAAAAGACGGAAACAACCCCAGTGGCCATCAACAGGCGAGCACAAAAGACACAAGCAGGTTAGGAGTGAAAGGGTGAAAAAAAAATACTCCACACAAATAGGAACCAAAAGAGAGCCGGGGCGACTGCACGAACACCAGGTAAAGTAGCAAGTCAAAGCCTATCGCAGGGCACGAAGGCGTCCACACGGACACTGGTGTCAATTCAGCCAGACCTGACACTTATAAATGTACGGGCACTTAACGAGACCGGATGAAGCAAATATCGGCAGCTCTGAAGGGCGAGACAGACAGATCTACATTAGAAGTAGGAGGCCGTGTCGGTCAGCCAAAGGGCACTGCTGCTAAGCACCTGGGCTCTGCTGGCTTTTAGAGGGGGCTTACGTGGGCAGACGCCTCCAGGTGGCTTTTAGAGGGGGCTCACGTGGGCAGACGCCTCCAGGTGGCTTTTAGAGGGGGCTCACGTGGGCAGACGCCTCCAGGTGGCTTTTAGAGGGGGCTCACGTGGGCAGACGCCTCCAGGTGGCTTTTAGAGGGGGCTTACGTGGGCAGACGCCTCCAGGTGGCTTTTAGAGGGGGCTTACGTGGGCAGACGCCTCCAGGGGGCTTTTAGAGGGGGCTCATGTGGGCAGACGCCTCCAGGTGGCTTTTAGAGGGGGCTCACGTGGGCAGACGCCTCCAGGTGGCTTAGAGGGGGCTTACGTGGGCAGACGCCTCCAGGTGGCTTTTAGAGGGGGCTTACGTGGGCAGACGCCTCCAGGGGGCTTTTAGAGGGGGCTCATGTGGGCAGACGCCTCCAGGTGGCTTTTAGAGGGGGCTCACGTGGGCAGATGCCTCCAGGAGGCAGGCCGTGAGGCGTGAGGCACTTCCTCACCAGCCCGCTGGCCGTGGTGGAGCAGGACGGCTGCCGGCTCTGCAGGGGCAGGCCCCCTGCTCCCGGCGCCGTCCCAGCTCGGCTGGGGGCCACCAGGCTCTCTAGGCTGGCGGCCACCAGGCTCTCTAGGCTGGCATCCCTCCCCGGGGCGGCTCCACCAGGCCAGCTGCAGGCGCGCCTCCCCCCGGCGCCTCTGCTCTCGGGGGAGCCGTCTCTGTTCTCTGTGTTCTCTCCTGTGTGTTGACTTCCCGGGCTCCAGCTCAAAACCCCAGCCTCCCTTCTCTGCCGCGGGGTTTCTCGGCGAGCCCCACCCACCAAGGGGGCAGGGATGCGCCGTCTTACTGACGTGGCCCAAGCAAAGCCTTCGTCACTATTTAATCAAGTCAAAGTGAAAGCTCTGAAGCCACTCCAATCTAATTCCAGAGGAAAAGACCAGTGCCCAAATATAATCCATTTTCTCCTTCTGGAATTCATAAACAGTATCAGCTGCTGCAGGCTCCAACCCACCACTTCAGCAATGGAGAGAAGGGCAGTGAGGACGCAGAAGACCTGAAGGACACGTGAGCCAGGGCTCGAGGAGCTTGAACTGAAAGCCAAAAAAACACTATTTCGAGGGGACGCGCTGGTGCGGGTGTGACGTGCTTATTAAACCACTCACAGGCTGGCGTGGACTTGGTAAGGGGCCCGTGGTTTTCACCTGACTGGCAAAGGGGTCACGGGAAAGAAGGTGAAGAACCCCTGCTCTAAAGCAACTAAACCTGACAAGCACGCATGGAGCACGTCGCCCGGCAGAGCAGAGCGCTTTCCTCTCTAGGGCCCCCGACCATCCTGCAGGACAGGCTAAGTGGTCACAAAAGCGTCTAAATAAAGACCGAAACCAGATGAAGTATTTTCCTTCATTTCACAATGGAGCGAAGCTGGAAATGAAACACAGAAGAACTAGAAAATTCACAAATACATCGAAATTAACAAAACAAACAATCAACAGGTCAAAGAAAATTCACAAAGGAAATTAGGAACAAAAACTTATGCACAAAGGCAGTGTTGAGAGGGGAAATTTAGCTCTAAATGCGTACATTAAAAATGAAGAAGGATCTCAAATCAGAGACCTAACCTCACAACTGGAGGATCAAAAAAAAGAGCAAACTACATGCAAGTGAGCAGAAGGAAATAAAAATTACATGGAGATAACTGAAATAAGGAACAGGAAAGAAAAACAGAACCAAGAGGATCAAAAGTTGAGACAATAAAAAAACCAAAAACCTTTATCTAAACTGACAAAGAATAAAAGAGGACACAAAAAATAAAAACCAAAAATGAAAGGGGGGCATCACTACTGACCCCTCAGAAATAAGAACTGTAGAGGTTAAGATAGGGAAGCGGACGTGGCTCAAGGGACTGGGCTGCTGTCCACCGTATGGGAGGTCAAGGGCTCGATTCCCAGGGCCTCCTGGTGAAGGCGAGCTGGCCTGAGCAGAAAGTTGGCGCAGCAAGGTGACGCAACAAAAAGAGACACAGAGGAGACACAATAAGAGACGCAGCAGACCAGGGAGCTGAGGTAGCACAAGAGATTGAGCGCCTCTCTCCACTCCGGAAGGTCCAAGAATCAGTTCCCAGTGCCACCTAAAGACAAGACAAGCAGACACAGAACACACAGTGAATGGACACAGGAGCAGACAACGAGAGTAGGGGGAGAAATACATAAATTTTTTTTTAAAAAAGAGGTTAATACAAACAGTTGTATGCTACAAGTTAGTTAGACAACTGTGATGAAATGCACAAATTCCTGGAAACATGCAAACTACCTAAACTGCCTGAAGAAGAAACAGAACGTCGCAACAGTCCAATGACAAGGGAAGAGATTCAGTCATCAAAAACCTGCCGCTAAAGCACAGCCCTCGGCCAGTGTCACTGCTGGGTTTTACCAATCAAAGAAGAATCAACACGACTGGTGCTCAAACTCTTCCAAAAAAACGAAGACCTTCCCACCCCAATGAAAGACGCTGTCGATGTGGGAAAAGTGGGGGGTGTAGGGAGTGGGGCATGGGGAACCTCCTATATATATTTTTTAAAGATTTACTTATTTATTTCTCTCCCCTCCACCCCCACCCCGGTTGTCTGTTCTCTGTGTCTATTTGCTGTGTCTTGTTTCTTTGTCTGCTTCTGTTGTTGTCAGCGGCAAGGGAATCTGTGTTTCTTTTTGTTGCATCATCTTGCTGTGTCAGCTCTCCTTGTGTGCGGCGCCATTCCTGGGCAGGCTGAACTTTGTTTCGCGCTGGGCGGCTCTCCTTACGGGGCATGCTCCTTGCGCATGGGGCTCCCCTGCGTGGGGGACACCCCTGCGTGGCACAGCACTCCTTGCGCTCATCAGCACTGCACATGGGCCAGCTCCACACGGGTCAAGGAGGCCTGGGGTTTGAACTGCGGACCTCCCATGTGGTAGGCGGACGCCCTAACCACTGGGCCAAGTTCGCCGCCCCTCCTATATTTTTTAACGTAACATTTTGTGAACTATGTATCTCTTAAAAATAAATTAAAAATATATTTTAAAAATAATAAAAGCATACAATTAAAAAAAAAACAAAAAACAAACCTGGAGGCTTACTAATTCACTCATAAGGCTAGTCATAACCCCAACAGCAAAGCCAGGTGGAAATATCACAAGGAAAGAAAATTAAAGACCAAATTCCCTTAGGAACATAGACGCAAGAATTCTCGATGAAATACGAGCAAACCGAATCCAACTGTACATCAACAGGATAATACACCACAATCAAGTGGGATTTATCCAGGAGCTCAAGGGTGGTACAGCACAAAAAAATCAGAGCAGTGCACCACATTACCAGAACAAAAGAAAAGAACACCTGATCATCCCAGGTGATGCAGAAGTCCAGCTCACCCTCTTGATAAAATCACTTAGAAACACAGGAATAGAAGGAAGCTTCCTCACCGAGCAAGGGTGCATAGGCAAGCCTGCTGCCAACGGCACGCTCAACAGAAGAAGAACGACCCCCCAGCAGGGAAGAGGCGGAAAGCCCGCTGCCACCACGGCACTCCACATCGTACTGAAGTTCTAGCCAGAGCAACTGTCAAAAAAATAAATGAAAGGCAGGGAAGCGGATTTGGCTCAATGGATGGAGCGTCTGCCTACCACATGGGGGGTCCAGGGCTCAAACCCCGGGTCTCCTGACCCATGTGGAGCTGGCCCATGCGCAAGGAGCGCCGTGCCACACAGGGGTGTCCCTCGCGTAGGGGAGCCCCATGTGCAAGGAGTGTGGCCCGCAAGAGAGCCACCCTGTGTGAAGAAAAGCGCAGCCTGCCCAGGAGTGGTGCCACACACACGGAGAGCTGATGCAACAAGATAACGCAACAGAGAGAGACACAGATTCCGGGTGCTGCTGACAAGAATATAAGCGGACACAGAAGAACACACAGCGAATGGACAGAGAGAGCAGACAATGGGGTAGGGGGAAAGAGAAATTAAAACAGAAAAAGTAAATAAATAAATCTTTTTAAAAATAAAAAATAAAATAAATAAACAAAAGGATGCCAAGGGAAGCAGATGTGGTTCAGGCGAATGAGCTCCCACCTACCACATGGGAAGTCCTGGGTTTGGTTCCCAGTACCTCCTGGAGAAGACGAGCAGACACAGAGAGCACACAGCAAGTGGACACAGAGCAGACCATGAGTGCAGAAACAATGGGGGGGAATAAATATATAAATCTTAAAAAAAAAAAAAAAAAAAGATGCCAACTAGAAAGGACAAAGTGAAGCTACTCTTACTCACAGATGAATGAAACTATGTAGAAAACCCGCAAAGGCCTAGAGGACAGCTACGAGAGCGAAGACATGAATTCAGGGCGGGCTTCTGGGAAGGCGGGGGATTGGAGGCAGGGGCTCGCCTCTCCCCAGCGAGAGGACGGCAGACGCCCTGGCGGACGAGGCCGAGGACGCCGCCGAGAAGAGCGCGGGCGGGGAGAGGGCCAGCTGGCGGGAGAGCCCGTGGGCGCGGCTGCAGGCGCCCCCCCACTCGGAGCACGCGGCGGGTGCAGCCCCGGCAGGTGGCTACCGGCTGAGGGGGCTGCGGGGTCCTCTTCCCCGAGAGAGGGGAGGCGGAGGCACGCAGCCCGCGGCGAACCCGGGCCCGGCCGGCGGCCCTGGTCTGCTGCGCCCAGGGTCGCGGGCTTCCAGGCCGGGTGGGGCGCCGCCTGGTTTGCCCCGAGAGCCGGCGGGGGGCTCAAGGGACCCCGCGCCCTCCCTGCTGCCCTGGATGGGCGGCTGAGGCGGGAGGGCGCGGCCGGCCGGGGGGCGTCGGCTGGCCAGGCTGGGCCCACTTGAGGACGCTGCCTCTGCACCCCCGCCCCGTCGGCGACACGGTGAATGCGACCCCCAGCCTGAGCTGAGGGGGCTGCCAGAGAGCGCCACCTGCCGGCAGAGCAGGAAGGCGCACGCAGAAGAGGAAAGAACAAATGAGTACTGCAATCCGGAGCCTTCACTGCCCCCCTCCCCAAGGCCCCTGGGAACTGGTTTGTACCCCATTAATGGGTCCTGAGCCCTGGTTGGAGCAGCTGACCATGGGAAATCTTAAAGATCTAGAACAAGGTGAACCAAGAGTCAAAGAACAGCGGTAGCACCCAGCTGCTTTACAGTAAATCCCCAGGCGAGAGAAACTGAGCATCAGAGTAAACGCCTCATCAGAATAGATGCCCAGACATCAGCAAAAACTACAAGCCACACAGAGAACAAGGAAGATACGACTCAGGCAAAGCTCCAGACGAAGCACAGGACGTGACACAGCTAACCGGTGATGTCCCTACAAATCTCCTGAATCAAATCATGGAGGTGAAGGACACATGGCTAAAGAGGTAAAAGACTTTAAGAAGGCACTGGAGGAACACAAAGAAGACTGAAAGCTTGAACAAAAATAGAGCAGAGCTTACGGGAATGAAAGACACAACAGTGAGATTAAAAATATGCTAGAGCAGGTGCAGCTCAAGTGGTTGAGCGCCTGCTTCCCAGGTATGAGGTCCTGGGTCCAATCCCGGGACCTCCTTAAAAAAAAAAAAGTTAGAGGCATACAACAGATTTGAAACCATGGAAGAAAGAATCAGCAAAGCAGAAGACAACAGCAGAAATTGAAGAGAGAACAGAGAGAGAAAAGAATGGGGAAGACTGAGTAGGGCCTCAGGGAGTTGAATGAAAGCACGAAGTGCAACAAAATACCTGTCATGGGAATTCCAGAAGGAGAGAAGGGGAAAGGGACAGAGAGAGTATTTGAGGAAATAATGGCCAAAAAATTCCCAGTTCTCATGAAAGACATGCATATACATGTCCAAGAGGTACAGTGTACTCCCATTAGAATAAATCCAAATAGAACAATTCCACAACACATAATATTCATATGTTAAATGCCAAGATAAAGAGAAAATTCTGAGAGCAGCAAGGGAGAAGCAAACCATCACATACAAGGGACACCCAGTAAGACTTAGTGTGGGGTTCTCTTCAGAAACCACGGAGGCGAGAAGACAGTGGTATGATTCCTGAAAGAGAAAAACCACCAGCCAAGAATTCTTTATCCAGAAAAACTGTCCTTCAGATATGAAGGTGAGTTTAAAATATTCACAGATAAACAGAAACTAAGAGAGTATGTAAACAAGAGTCCAGCTCTGCAGGAAGCACCTGAGGCTTGGAGGAGAGGGTAGAGGTAAAAACTAGCAGAAAGGGTAACCAAAAGGGTAAAAGACAGACAAAAACAAGGTATGACATATGAAACCCAAAAGACAAAATGGTTGAAGTAATGTCTTTATAGTAATAACAATGAATGTCAATGGATCAAATTCCCAAGCAAAAGGCACAGACTGACAGAATGGATTAAAAAAATATATGCCGTCCAAATGCTGCGTGCAGGAGATTCACCTTATACCCAAGGTTATAAATAGGCTGATAGCGAAAGGCTAGAAAAAGATATTTCACACAACAGTAACCAAAAGAGATCAGGAGTGGCTATACTAATATTGGACAAGACAGACTTGAAATGCAAAAAAGAGATGAGATGCAAAAGACCATTATATATTAATGAAAGGGACAATACACTAGGAAGGAGGAACAGTCATAAATATCTATGCACTAACCAGGGTGCCCCAAAATACATAAGACAACCTCTGGGAAAACTGAAAGGAGAAATAGACATTCCCATGATAATAGTTGGAAACTTCAACACACCACTCCTATCAACAGAACCAGAAAGAAGATCAACAAGGAGACACAGAACTTGAACAATATGATAAACAAGCTGGACCTGACAGATATTTAGAGAATGCTGTACCCCAAGTCAGTAAGTTATACATTCTTCTTCAAGTGCTCATGTATTTTTCTCCAGGACAGATTAAGTTAGGTCACAAAACAGGTCTCAATAAATACAAAAGACTGAAATTATACAAAGCACCTTCTCTGATCATAATGGAATGAAGCTTGAAATCAGTAATAGGTGGAAAAGAGAAAATTTTGCAAATATCTGGAGGCTAAACAACACACTCCTAAATAAAGGAATTCCAGCAAAATGGAGGGTCCAAGATGAACACACAAAGATCTGTGGTTTTTCAAGATATTGTTAAGGAAAAACCTGAAAAGGAAATCAAGAAAACAATTCCATTGACAACAGCATCTAAAAGAAAAAATACCCAGGAATAAATTTAAACAAGATTATAAATGACTTGTACATAATACAATTACAAACTAAAAATCATTACTAAGAGAAATAAAAGAAGACCCAAATAAATGGAAAGAAATTCCATGCTCAATGGACTGGAAGACTTACTCTAATGAAGATGTCAATACTACTTAAAGCAATTTAAAAAGCTAACACAATACCAGTCAAAATTCCAGTGGCCTTCTTTACAGAAATGGAAAAGGTAACCATCAAATTCATATGGGGGAAGCAGATGTGGCTCAAGCAATTGAGCTCCCACCTACCGCATGAGAGGTGGTGGGTTTGGTTTCCAATGCCTCCTAAAGAAAATGAGCAAGACAGCAAGCTGGCGCAGTGAGTTGTGTAAGAAGATGATGCAACAAGAGACACAAGGAGAAAAACACAATGAGAGACACAACAAAGCAAGGAGCAGAGGTGGCTCAAGTGATTAGGTGCCTCCCTCCCACAGCAGAGGTCCTGGGTTCAGTTCCCTGTGCCTCCTAAAAAGACGACGAGCAGACACAGAGAGGAGACTGAGCTCAACAATGGGGGTGGGGGTGTGTGGGGAGAAATAAATAATAAATCCTAAAAATTTACATGGAAGAACATGGGACCCTGAATAGTCAAAATACTAGAAAAAGAAGAACCAAGCTGGAGGACTCACGCTTCCCAATTTCAAAACTAACTACAAAGTATAGAAATGGCACAGAAGTTGGCCCCAGCCCTATGGTGACAAGCAGTGCCTCCAACAGACGGTGCTGGAAGAACGAGATCCCCACATGCCAAAGCATGAAGATCGACCCCTACCTCACGCCACATGTAAAAGTTAACTCACGGTAGAATGAAGACCTAAATACGAGAGCTAAAACAATAACAAAACTCCTACAAGAAAACGCAGAGAAGTATCTTCAGGGCCCTGTGGCAGGCAATGGAGCCTCAGACTTTACACTGAAAAAACAGATAAATGGGATTTTGTCAAAATTAGAAACTTTGGTACAAAGGACATCAGGGAAAAAGTGAAAAGGATGGGAGAACGTATTTGGAAACCATCTATGTGATGAGAGTTTAATATCCAGAGTATTTAAAGAATCCCTGAAACTCAACAAGAAAAAGACAAACAGCCAATTTAAAAATGGGCCAAGGACTTGAATAGACATTTCTCCAAAAAAAGATACACCAAATGGCCAATAAGCACATGAAAAGATGCGCAACGTCACCAGCCATTAGGAGAAATGTAAATGAAGAACCATTTCACACCAACCAGAGAGATTGTTATTAAAAATACAGAACATAGGGAAGCGGATATGGCTCAAGTGATAAGGCCTCTGCCTACCATATGGGAGGACCCGGGTTCGATCCTGGGGCCTCCTGGTGAAAAAGAAGAGAAAGCGGGCCTGTGCGGTGAGCCAGTGCCCGCGTGGTGAGCCAGGGCCCACACACTGAGCCAAGTGTCCGTGCAAGTGAGTCAGCAGCAGGATGACGACGCAACAAAAGAGAGACGAAGGGGAGTCAAGGTGGAGCACAAGAGAATGAGGAACTGAGGCGGCGTGATTGACAGGGAGCCTCTCTCCACATCAGAGGTCCCCAGGATCAAATCCCGGTGTATCTTAGAGGACAAAGACGAGAAGAGAGGACAGACAGAGAAATAGATACAGAAGACCACAGAGTGAATGGGAAACAGACAGCAAAAACATAACAGAGTGGGGAAGAGGGAGGAGAAAAAAATAAATCTTTTTAAAAAATACAGAAAACAGTGCTGGAGAGGATGTGGGGAAATAGGAATCCTTGTACCTTCTTGGTAGGAATGTCAAAAGGTGTGGCCACTATGGAAAAACAAGTTTGGCGGTTCCTCAAAAAGTTAAATATAGAATTACCGTATGACCTGACGATCTCACCTCCAGGTACAGACCCCAGGGCTGAAGGCAGGGGCTCACGGAGACACCTGCACACCAACGTTCACCGAGCGATAGTCCCAAGTCAGAAGGTGGGAACACCCAAGCACCGAACAGGTGAGCCGAGAGACAAGCCGCGCACACCCGAATGACAGGAGCTTCTCCTGCCGCACGAAGGAACAAAGTTCCAATTCACGCTACCACGTGGACGAGCCCCAAAGACATCGTGCTGAGTGACACAAACCAGACACGAAAGGGCAGATGCTGTAGGATCTTCCTGATAAAAAAATAATTAGGAGAAACAAATTCACGGAGTCAGAGACCAGGACGGAAGCCACCAGGGCTGGGGTTGGGCTGGGAACGGGGGTTGAGGGTCGGAGTTTCCACACAGGGTGACGGGCGTTCTGCTAAGGGGTGGAGATGGGAGCACAACACTGTGAATGGAATTTGAAAGTGGCTAAAGTTGGGCATTTTAGGTTCTAACTGTTATCAAAATAAAAGCCCACAAAACCATTAAAAACAAACACGGGATGATACAGGTAATAAATATGACTTAATAGGCTCTAATACCTGCATCTGGACTCTTTTTAAAAAGCAATGAAGGTCTGATACTTGCAATTGCGTGCACGCATCTTGAACCCATCATGCTGAGTGAGAAAAGCCAGGCACAAATGGCAGGTGCTGTAGGATTCCACTTAAAAGGAAGAGCTAGAATATCCTGGGCCCGCCGACTGCCAGCGTCTGGCTGCCCCATGGCCTCTGTGCCCAGCTGCCTTCGCTGACAGGGACTTGAGCCTCCTCTGGTGTGGGCCCCATAACCGACCCCCTCAAAGCCCGTTCAGGGAAGCAGATTTGGCTCAACGGATAGAGCATCTGCCTATCATGTGGGAGGTCCAGGGTTCAAACCCCGGGCCTCCTTGACCCGTGTGGAGCTGGCCCACGCACAGTGCCGATGCGCGCAAGGAGTGCCGTGCCACGCAGGGGCGCCCCCGCGTAAGGGAGCCCCATGCGCAAGGAGTGCGCCCCGTAAGGAGAGCCGCCCAGCGTGAAGGAAAGTGCAGCCCACCCAGGAGTGGCGCCACATACCTGGAGAGCTGATGCAGCAAAATGACGCAACAGAGAGAGACACAGATTCCTGATGCCGCTGACAAGAACACACGTGGACACAGAAGAACACACAGCGAAGGGACACAGGGAGCAGATGGTGGGGGAGGGAGCAAAGGGAGAGAAATAAATCTTAAAAAAAAAAAAGCCCGTTTACAGTGCGCTCTCACCCAAGGGTCAGGGCTGGGGACGCGAACGTGCCTCTTGTGGGGGGTGCCACTCAATCCCCACAATGCAGCCCCTGCGCCTCCAAAAGACGGTCTCCCCACGTGCGGGGTACACCCATCCATCACGACATCCAGAGGCCTTCAGCCGTTCCGGAACACGCTACATCCACAGCGTCGTCAAAGCCAGCCGTGGCAACGGGCCTTCCCGGGGCGAAATCTCCGAGCGGGTCTGCAAGTCTAGAAAGCGGGGCGCGGGACAGGCCCCCGAGGCGGCGCTGAGGACCCGGCTCCCGGGCGCGCAGGCGAGGCCAGCGGGCCAGCTCCACCGCTCCTGAGCACGGAGTCGCCCACGACCCCCGGCCGCTCCTCCCCTCCAGGCCCCGCGCAGCGGCCGCGCTCTCCCGAGCACTGGGGCCAGAACCCGCCCTTCCCACAGGTGGGTGGCGCGGGCCTCGGCGTCCACGGCCCTGCCCCTGCCATCGTCCTTCGACCCTCACCGTCCCCTTTGGTCCAGGTGGCCGTGGCTCCGTCACACAAACTTCGGAGAAACCTGGTCAGCTCTGCGTGCAGTTCAGGAGTCCGAGCCATCCCACGGAAGCTTCCAGACCCTTCCCGCGCGCCTGTGCTTCCAGTCCTGCCGTCCGCTGAAAGGGCCGGCTGGGCCCACGTCCAGTGAAAGCTCCCCTGGAGCGGCTCCGGGGACTCGCTGTCCCGCCCTGGCGGCGCCGCTCCGGCCCGGCCTCAGGGCGCGCCCTCGGGACAGGCCCAGACTTTCCAAACCGTTTCCGGGGCTCTGTGCCCAGGAGTCCAGGCCCCGGCGCGCGCCTTCTGCTCACGCTCCACGCTGGGCTGCGAGGAGGCCGCGGGCGCTGCCCCCTCAGTGGGGATCTCTCGGCTGCGGGCCCAGGCTCGCTGCCTCACGCCCACCCTCTGCCCAGAGCAGGCCTTGCCCCACCAGGGTCCCTGCCGCCGGGGACGGGGTGGCCTCGGCCCGACTTCCAGCCACACGCTCACCACATCCCCGAGGCCTCGGGGGGTCCTTGGGTGCCCAGATTTCTACCAACAGCCTCTTCCAGGCGGCCAGGCCTCCTCTAGGCGCCTCCCCGCCCCTCCCGCTCCCCCGTCGCCCAAGTCCGGGGTCATTTCCACGGTTGTGGGCATCTGTCCTCACGGCACCCTGGTACCGAGCCCTCCCTGGGCTCCCAGCTCTTCAACTACAGAAAACAAACCCCGTACGACGGTCGGCCTCGACGGCGGGGACTGGCTGGTCACGGCTGCGCTGGAGCGCCACGACGCGACGTCGGCCGGGCCCGCTTCGCCCTGAAGGCGGTGTGTTCCGGGGCTGCCGGCGCCCCGGGTGTGTGGCTTCTCCACTGCGCAGAAGGGTGCACGGCGCGTCTCCTCCTCGCTCTTCCGGCTCCGGCTGCGCCCCCCACCAGCTTCTCCCGCCGGTCCGATTCCTTCAGCCGTAGTGGCCGAAGGTCCCCCTGCATTGACCACCACTTTCGAGGCTCCTGCTCACGGAAGGGGACCCGTCCACAGGGCCAGGGGGTGGCCTGAACGTTCCTGTCGCGGGGGGCACGATTCAACCCCGTGTGGGGGATGGCGGCTTTGAGCCGGGCTGAAGCGCCTGAACGCGGCCTCTGCCCTCAGTCTCGTACGCGACCCTCGGGCTCTGGAAACGGACGCGGCAGCACTGAGGGCTCAAGAGGCGGGACGTGCGCACCTGCGCCCGCGTGCTCAGGCACGCCCCGGTGGAAGGAGGCAGAAGGACCCCGGGTGGGGGGGGAACGGCGCGCAAAGGAGGCGCCATGCGGCAACCGGGGACCTGGGAATCCGGTGGAGGCACGTGCAGGCTGGTATCGTCGGTGTGGGGCTTTCACTTTTTTGGTAACTGTCCTTTAAGTTCAGAAGTACTTCAAAATAAAACATTAAGGGAAGTGGACTTGGCCCAGTGGTTAGGGCATCCGTCTACCACATGGGAGGTCCACGGTTCAAACCCCGGGCCTCCTTGACCCGTGTGGAGCTGGCCCATGCGCAGTGCTGATGCGCGCAAGGAGTGCCCTGCCACGCGGGGGTGTCCCCCATGTAGGGGAGCCCCAGGCCCAAGGAGTGCGCCCCGTAAGGAGAGCCGCCCAGCGCAAAAGAAAGTGCAGCCTGCCCAGGAATGGCGCTGCACACATGGAGAGCTGACACAACAAGATGACGCAACATAAAGAAACACAGATTCCCGGTGCCGCTGATAAGGATAGAAGTGGTCACAGAAGAACACACAGCGAACAGACACAGAGAGCAGACAACTGGGGGGTAAGGAGAGAGAAATAAATAAAAAAATATAAAAACAACAACAACAAAAAACAAAATAGAACATTAGAAAGAAAATGAAAAGACAATCTAAAGGAGGAAACATCTGGAAACCAAGCATGTGATAAGGGTCTAATACCCAGCATACATAAAGAACTCCTACAACTCAACAGCAAAAAGACCAACAACCCAAGTAAAAAAGGGCGGGAGACCTGCTAGACGTTTCTCCAACCAAGACAGACAAATGCCAAACAGCACAAGGAACGATGCTCAAACGCACTAGCCGGCAGGGAAACGCACGCCCAAACCAGAACCACGGCGAGCTGCCGCCTCTCGCCCGGAAGGACGGCGACAATGAAAGAAAATAACGCATGCTGGCGAGGAGGTGGCGAGTGGCCACTCCGCTGGGCGGCTGGGAGGCAGGGCGGTGGAGCCGCTGTGGAAACCCTGGGCACCTCCTCCAAAAGCTAAGACTGGAATTAGCACGGGACCCGCCCCGCGGACCTGCAAGCAGGGACGCCGGCAGCCATCCGCGCCCCATGTCCATCGCGGCGTTAGGCACGACAGCAAGGGGCGGGTGCCAGGCAGGTGCCCTCCAACCCACGAGTGGAGAAACAGAGCGTGGCCCGTCCAGACCGCGGACCACTCTCCAGCCGTGAAGAGGGGAAGCGCTGGTCCACGCTAAAGTGGATGAGCCCGAAGGCGCGGCGCTGAGACGAGCCCCAGGGGCCAGCACGCCCAGGGCCACGGCTCAGGATGGACGGGAGGAGCGGGTCACTGCTGGTGGCGTGAGCCGTAGTTTCGAACGAAATGTTCTGGAAACAGGCGGAGCGGAAGGTTACACAGCCTTGTCATCGTCACAGAACCGTCCCCTTAAGAAGCATTAACAATGATTTTTATGATTTGTGTATTTTACCACGATAATATATATATTTTTTAAAGAACCTTCAATTGATTACATCTGCAAAGGCTCTTTTTCCAAACCAGGTCCCTCCGTTGGGGGGCACCGTTGGCTCCACTCTACAGGGTGCCGGGGCCCCTCTCGGCCCACCCGACACTCTCTTGGCAGCGTGGGCAACGCCCACCTGGACCCCGAGCCCTGGCCAGGTGTGGCCCGGAAGCCCCTTGGCTCCCCTCCCTGCCCTTCACCGGGACACGCACCCTGCCCCTCTCCCACAGGGCTGCCCGGCGCCCCCAGGCAGCAGGGTGACAGTAGAGAGGGGCTCCCTCCGGTGCGGCCCTGCTCCAGGGCATGTCCTGGCCGCCCCAGCCGGCCCTGAGGCCCCGGTGCTGTCACCCCCAACCGAGGCGGCCGGCCCCACCCCCAGGGCGAGAGCTGCCGCCCAGGCCACGCGGGGGGCTCCCGGACGAGCACCCACAGCCACCACAGGGGAGGCGTCAGGAGTGGGCGACGTGAGCCCTCCCTCCAGGAGCCCCGGGCGCGGCAGCACTGGCCAGGGGCAAGAAGCTCACCCTCGGGTGGCCTGGACACCCCTGGGGCGTGGGCGACAGAGAGGACAGAGCGCTGCGGGGCCAAGCCCCCCGCCGTGGGCGGAGGGGACCGCAGCGCCACCCCCTCCTCAACCGCAGACCCGCCCGTGCCCCTCGCCTGCTCCAGGGCCACGGCCTTGGCGGGCGGCCCCCACGGCCCAGGAAGCCCCGCCCGGAGCCCCTCTCTGTGCCCCTCCCGGCACACCAGCACCCTCTGCCCGGGGACCCCTCTCTCCGGCAGCCCCTCGCCGGCGTTTCTTAGAACTGGCCCTCAGCCTCCCACAGCACGCGCCCCCCTGGGCTGCGGCCCCCCAGTTCGCGAAGCCCCCCACGCCATGAACCCCAGAGCAGCTCCGCTCCCTGGACCCCAATGCCCACACTTCACCCCACCCTGCCGGGCGGACCGGGCACCCCCAAAGCAACGGGTCCCCGTGAGCGCTTACACCCCCACCGGCCCTGCTGCTGCCGCAACCCCCCGCTCTCCCACCCCCTTGCCGTCCTCACCGCCCTCCCTCGTGGGCCCCTCAGTGCCTCCCTCCACAGCCCTCGCCCCCCTCGCACCTCGGCTCTGGCCTTGCTGTGGCTCCCACATGCCCTGCGCCTTCCAGCCAGGCCTACGCACCCGGGGTCCTTGGGCCCCCCTTTAGCGCCCCGCTCTGCCACCAAGCCATCGGCACATGCCCCGGGGCCAGGGTGAGGCCCCCTCCCTGCCCTCCCACAAGGGCCCTGAGGTCCCACCTCAAAGTGGGACAGGGCAGGAGGGGACAGGGGCCGCCAACTGGGCTTCACTCATTCCGGCACATTCCAGGGGGACCGGTGGCGAGAGGGGGCATCTCCAAGATGCAACGGTGCCAGGCGGCACGCAGGAGCCCGGCGAGCAGGCCGGGGTGCGCCCGGCCCAGGACCCCTGCTCCGAGCCTGGGGGGCAGCGCAGGGGCCGGGCCCCTTTGGCCAGAGGAGGAAAGGGCAGGGGTGAGGCTGGGGAGGGGACAGGCTGGGAGCCCCGGGGACCTCGCCACGGAAGCCCGAGGGGGGTCCCCATTGTGCATTAACAGCCAAACACGAGCCGGAACAGGGGGTCTCAAGGGCCCCAACTCAGGAGCCAGCAGGGGACACAGCAGCTTGGGGGGCCATCCCAGGGGGCAGCCCCCACAGTCCGGGGCCCCTAGAGCTGGTGGGGAGTGGGGTCAGAGGGACCCACACGGCACGGAGCGGCGACACCACCCCATTCCCACCGCAGGAACCTGGGAGGTTGCACCCCGACTCTGCAGGGGAGGGTTCTAGCCCAACCTCTCCTTCCAGAAAGGAGGCTGGGGGCTGGGCACAAGCAGGGCGCAGGAAGGGGAGGCCTTGGAGGAAGGGACCCCCGTCAGGGCAAGCTGGGGGCAGGGGGGCAAGGTGAGTCAGCAGCAAATGGGTGGAGGATTGGGTGCCAGGACCCAGGAGGCCGGGGGGGGGGGGGGGGGGGGGGGGGGGGAGGGGCCGACGGAGGAGGGTGAGGGGTGAAGAAGATACAGGAGAAAGAGCAGACGGGGTCGCGGGCTGGGGGGGCGAGGGTCACTCCAGCCGAGGAGTGTCACCAGGGTCTGGTAAGGAGGTGGGGTCGTGGATTCCGGGAGTCTCTGCAGGGGCCCGTGCTGGGGTTTCCGGGGGTCGCTGGGGCGAGAGCCTCTTGGGGGGCGGGGTAGAAGGCGTCATGGGAGATCTGGGGCGAGGGTCTCGGGAGGAGGAACTGGAAGGAGAGTGGCGGGGACCCAGGGTCTCTGGGCGGAGCCAAGGGGCCCAGGAGGGATGGGTCTGGGGGTTCCGGGCTGGGCGAGGGTCCCCCGGTCCGAGCGTGTAGGGTTCCCGTGCACGGCGGGACGCAGGGTCTGGGGCCCCATGCAGGGCGCGGGTCCTGGGTGCGGGACGCGGGGTCTGGGGCCCCATGCAGGGCGGGGGTCCTGGGTGCGGGACGCGGGGTCTGGGGCCCCGTGCAGGGCGGGGGTCCTGGGTGCGGGACGCGGGGTCTGGGGGCCCCGTGCAGGGCGCGGGTCCTGGGTGCGGGACGCGGGGTCTGGGGCCCCGTGCAGGGCGGGGGGTCCTGGGTGCGGGACGCGGGGTCTGGGGCCCCGTGCAGGGCGGGGGTCCTGGGTGCGGGACGCGGGGTCTGGGGCCCCGTGCAGGGCGCGGGTCCTGGGTGCGGGACGCGGGGTCTGGGGCCCCGTGCAGGGCGGGGGTCCTGGGTGCGGGGGCCCCGTGCGGGGCGGGGCGGGGGCGGCCCACCTGTGCGCGGGCACGCGCTGCGCGCCGAGGCCCTTGCCCACGAGGAAGTGCACGTCGCAGAGCACGTCGTTGTTGAAGAGGAAGGCGAAGCGCTCCTTGACCGTGGGCTTGGTGGCCTGCCAGTTGTAGGCGGGCTCGCGCAGCAGCGCCCCCGGCCCCGCCGCCTCCTCGGCCGCCCGCTCCCCGCCGCCCGCCGCGGCCTGCGCGCTCGGCCCGGGGCCCGGCCCGGGGGGCGGCGCGCCGGGGGGCGGCGGGGCCGGGGGCGGCGGCGGCGGCGGCGGCGGCGGCGGCCGCGTTGCCGGGGGCCGGGGCGGCCGCGTTGGCGCTGGGGCCCCGCGCCGCCCCCCCGCGCCCGGGCCCGCGACCCCCGGCGGGCACGACGCGCGCCCGCCGCTCCCACCCGCCGCCATCTTGTCGCTGCGGCCGCGGGGCGGGGCCTGGCGGGGGGGCTCGCGGGGCGGGGCCTGGCGGGGGCGGGGCTCGCGGGGCGGGGCCTGGCCAGGACTTGGGGGCGGGGCCTGGGTGGGGCGGGGGCCTGGCAGGGGGCGGGGCCCCGGACCCCGCAGTCTCGGCTCCTGGACCCCGGATCCTACTCTCCCGTGGCTTAGTCCCGGGATCCCGGCCTCCGAACCCCCGACCCCAGCCCCGGGTGCCTTGCTCCTCCGGTGCGGGGGGCCCCCGTGGTACAGGGGCGGCCAAGCGAGGCCCGGCGGGCTGCTGATGGACGGGGAGGGGGCGACCTGGCCTTTGAACCCCGGAATCCGCTCACCCCAGCCGGAGCCTCCAAGGGCAGCCGTGACCAAATGCCAAGAAGATGGGGCGCAGGATGACGAGGCGAGGCGGGGTGTGGGAGGGGGGTGCCGAGTTTTGATTTTTCTTTCTCAAGAGATGGAAAATAGGACCACGCTAAGGTGAGGTGTTAGAGGGGTGCGCTACGGGCATTCGGAGTTTTACGAAGGGTTTTCTGGAAACCTCCGACTTCTGTCATCAAAAGAAATAAAAGAGAGAACTTGGAAAAGATGGAAAAATATAGGAAAATAAAAATGAATCCCATCCATCACCCACCGTCCACAATTAACCAGGAGGGTCTTTGTTTAATACAAACACTAGACTTGTGTTGCGGAGTTGCAATCTCCATGAATACATATAATTTGGTAAGAGGATGTCACCCTTTTGGCGCAGAGGTGCTGAAAACAAACAACAGAAATCAGAACTTTTTTTTCCCCCCTTTTGAATAAAATCAGCTTCCTAGACAAAGGAAACCCTGATTCTTTGGAGAGTTTTTGTGGAGTCATGCTATTCACAGACTCAAGTGCTTTTGGTTAACTGTCAATGGTCAGGCCCCCCTAAATGTGTCTCCCGGAATTTTTTTTAATATACTTTTATTACCGAGGTTGTGAATTTACAAAACAATCATGTGCCTGTGTAGAATTCCCATGTGACAATCACCAACACACCACACCACTGTGGAATATTCGTTATAGACTAGAAGATAATATCATCATGTCACCCCGAGTTTGGAGATGCGTCTTTGCATGCTAGCCCACAGATATTCCAGATATGGCACCTTCCCTGCCCCTAACCATGGAATCAGCTATCAGGAGCCCTTCGGGTGGAAAAAAGAACTGGGGGCTGCAGTTTGGCTGTTGGGGCGACCTCTTCAGCTATTGAATGTGAGTTTTTGGTGGAAAACCGTTTGAAGGCCCCTTCCGTGATGGACTAGAAAAGACAGATCTTAAAAATCGTTATCTCCGTATTGCTATTCCCGTTATAGTTCTAGCAATACTCCTTAAGAGAGTCTTCCTTGGCAAATCATAGCCTGCCTGTGGGCCAAATCCGGCCATCCCCCTGCTGTTGTAAATAAAGTTTTATTGGCTCTCAGCCACGCCCATTTATTTACACATACCGCCAGCTGCTTCCGTGTTCAGTAATTGTGACAGAGAACACATAGCTTGCAGGGCAGAAAATATTTACTATCTGGCCATTAACTGAAAAAGTTTGTAGACTCCTATAAACTCACTTAAATTTTTAGCTCCTCACCCCAACTACGATTTTACACTTTTCTTTTATCATTGGGTGAGCCAGAGAAGTCTCTGAAGATCTTGATTAAAACTTGTATCATTTCTTATTTGTTTTATCTATCAGCATTAAATATAAATCCAGACCACGATACTAGTAGCCACAGTGTCTAAAGTAACTGCTGGTTGAAAACTAAGATCTAAGACAACAACCACTGAAGTGGCAAGAGTGACAGCTCGCAGCTGATGAGTTCAGGGTTGGCCAGGCAACTGATCCTTGCCAAGGAGATGAGAGGAACATCCGTGGGAATGGGAAATTTGGGAAAAGGTTTCTGTGGAGTGAGAAGGAGGAGGCAGCCTGAGGGTCTGACCTCGGGGATGGCAGAGTGGAGGAATGGAAGAAATCAGGGTCTGCGCAACTCGGCTGAAGCACCCTGATCATTCCATACCTGCAAGCCGCTCTAGCTGTGGGTGTTTTTGTTCTACAAACGAGTAAGCGTCCTTCCAGTTTTAAGCAAATTGAGTCAGGTTTTCTGTTCCTTGTGGCCAAAGGCATGAAACCGCTGCTGCTGCCCCAAAACGTCTTTGAGCCCCTCCCACTAATGACAGGCAAAGAATTGACTTTGTTCTTATATTCTTGCAATAACCCCAGACACTGCGTGTGGTTAGTTATATAAACCACTGCCTGGCGAGTACCGTTTCGCTTACCTGTTACCACACAATAACCACCTCGAGACTTAGACCTGCCGCCTGGGGGGGGACGGGAGGGCAGGACATTTCTAGGGGTCTCTATTGGTTTCCTGAGGCGCCTGTAAGACATCACCACAAAGCAAGTGGCTTAAAACAACACGAAACTGTTCCCTTGTGGCTCGGGAGTTCGGAAGTCCAACGCGGACCTCACTGGGCTACAGTCAAACTGCCAACAGCGGTCAAAGCTGGTCAAACGCCTCGGGAGGCCCCGGCGGAGGGTTTCTTCGCCGTTTGGGGTTTCTACAAGGCACCCGCGTTCCTTGGCTCGTGGCAGCACCGCTCCAACCTCTGCCTCCAGCTGACTCTGCCCCTGCTGCCCCTGCCTCGTGCTGACACTGGACCCCCAGATAATCCAGAAGAACCCCCCATCTGGAGGCCCGTCACCGAATCCCATAGGCGAAGTCCCTCTTGGCATAATAATAAGGGGAAACTCACAGGTCCTGGGTTTAAGGCATCTTTAGAGCGGTTATTCTCCACCGGAAGGATCTATTAACATGTTTCCATTGCAGAGCTATGCATGGCATTGTCTGCAGACTTTATCTCAAAAGAAAAAAATATAAGCAAATATCAAACTCTCAGTGATATGCTCATGATATGCACGTGGAATTATTCAGGGGGCAGTGGACTGATGCCTGCCACTTTGAAATGCATGAAAATGATCTGAGGTGATAAAACACTGGGCAATGGACATTGGCGGTGGTAGCACAATATCGGGGGTATAATTAAAACTACTGAATTGTATGCTTGAAAGTGGCTAAAATAGGAAATTTTGAGTGATATATGGATTACTACGACAAAAAGAAAAAAAAACAGGAAAAAGATGGCAGGATGGATGGCGAGAAGGATGGGTAGATGGTGGAGGTATGAAATGGCAAGGGCTGGACGCGCTAGGAAGAGGGACGCTCGGTGTAAAATTATTTAAACGGTTCTGTATGTGTGAAATTTTTCATAATAGAGTACTGTGGTGATGTATATTAGCCAGGGTTCTCTAGGGAAACAGAATCAACAAGGGGTATCTGTCGATAGTAAGAGATTTATCAGAGTCTCTCACGCAGCCGTGGGGATGCACAAGTCCAGGTTCCGCAGGCAGGTGCAACCAGGGGCTGCAGTGAAATCCAATGAAGTTTCTCTTTTTTTTTTTTTAATTAATTTCTCTCCCCTTCCCAAACCCCCACTCCCAGTTGTCTGCTCTCTGTGTCCATTCACTATGTGTTCTTCTGTGTCCGCTTGTGTCTGCAGCACCCGGAATCTGTGTCTCTTTTTGTTGCATCATCTTGCTGCGTCAGCTCTCCTTGTGTGCGTCGCCATTCCTGGGCAGGCTGCACTTTTTTTGCGCTGGGTGGCTCTCCTTATGGGGCGCACTCCTTGCGTGTGGGGCTCCCCTATGCGAGGGACACCCCTGTGTGGCACAACACTCCTTGCGTGCATCAGCACTGCGCATGGGCCAGCTCCACACGGGTCAAGGAGGCCCGGGGTTTGAACCGCGGACCTCCCATGTGGTAGACGGACGCCCTAACCACTGGGCCAAGTCTGCTTCCCACCAATGAAGGTTCTTGATGAGTTCTGGGAGACGCTGTCTGTCCAAAGATGACCTGGGAAATTCTAACTCAATGCTGGAATCACTTCCTCTTTTAAGGGACTTAACTGATTGGGTTAATTGTCACTCATTGCTGATGGCAATCTCCCTGATTAATGTAACTGTAACCAGCTATCTATGATTTACCACTGCAGTAAAGTCAATGGTGACTAAAGTCCATAAACGCCCTTGTATTACAGCTAGCCCAGTGCTTGCCTAACCAGACAACTGGGCACAATTACTCGACTGAATCGACGCAGTAGCCTAAGCATCACAGAATGCAAACTAAATGTTTTCATTTTTATTTTTTAAATTTTGTTCCCATTTTTATTTATTTGTTTGTTTTTGATTTTTAGGAGGTACTGGGGATTGAGCCTGGGGCCTGGTACATTGGAGCAGGTGCTCAACCACTGAGCTACCTCCACTCCCCTAGACATTTTTAGTTTTTTTTAATTTTTTCTGGTTTTATTTATTTGTGTGTTTGCTTCTTTATTTTTAGGAGGTACCGGGGATTGAACTCGGGGCTGGTGCATTGGAGCAGGTGTTACCTCCACTCCTCTAGATGTTTTTCTTTTTCACCATCCTGTGGGCTGGCTGGGCAGGTCTTCTGGTCTGACTGGGGCTGACTCGGGAGGGTGAGCTGAGCTGGACCCCCCAGGTGGCTTCATTCGCACACGGGCAGGCAGTGCTGGCTGTTGGCTGGGAGGCCTCATTCCCCACACGCCTCTCATTCTCCGAGAGCCCACGTGGGCTCCCTTCCATCACGGCGGTCTCAGGACAAAAGCAGACGCTGCAAGACCTCTTCAAGAGTTGTGAGCCCAGAGCTCCAGAATGTCCACCCCCTTCTTTCTACCACATTCCATTGGTCAGAGCAAGTCAAATGGCCATGCCTGCAATCAGGGAGGTGGAGGAAGAGATTTCCCTTTTCTGGAGGGGAGGAGCATCAGCGTCCCTTTGTAGACGGTGCTGCATATTGGGACAAGAGGACTCGGTGACCACTGTATACACATCCTCCACCAAGAACTCTGGTCTAATTGTTTCAGTTCATGGACTGTTCTAGAGTGTCAAGGGCACCCCAACTCCTGACACTTCTTACTCGGTGAATGTAAGCCATCGGTTCTTACCTGATGTGACTACTTAGTTATTTATGAATCTCAGGAAAGAAAGATTATGTTTGCAAATGAATCTGTGTTTCTGGGTGTAATACCCTTCGATTGCAGTAAATTCAGCTGAGGGGTCTTTGATTAGATTACCTGTTAAGATTAGGGCTTTCGATTTGACTATGTCAGTGGGCATGACTCAGGTGGAGTCTCTGCCCCCTTGCTGGGTGTGATATAAACAGACACTCAGACAGACATACAGAAAGAGAGAGCTCTGTCTCTTTGTTGTTGTTGTTTAATTTGTTCTTCCTTTCTTTTTCTCTGTTTTTGCTCTGTCATTTTTGATCCTGCAATGTGACAGAAAGGAGAAACTCAAACAGCTAAGGCCCCAGGCTGATCCATTTGCCTGATAGCTTACAGCTGACCTTGGGAAGAGGTGTGGGACAGCCAAAACTGATTTAGGAAGCCTTAACAGACAAGCCCTGGGAAGCGGGTGTGGCTCAAGTGATTAAGCTCCCACCTACCACATGGGAGGTCCCTGGTTCACTTCCCAGTGCTTCCTAAAGAAGACGGCAAGCTGGCACGCAGGCAGGTTCAGCAAGTTGATGCAACAGGGTGATGCAACAAGAGACACAAGAAGAAAAAACATAATGAGAGACACAAAAAAAGCAGGGAGTGGAGGTTACCAATGCCTCCTAAAGATGAGAAAGACAGCAAGCTGATGGAATGGGCAGGCACAGCAAGCTGACACAACATGGTGACACAACAAGAGATACAAGAAGAAAAAACGAGAGACATAACAAAGCAGGGAACGGAGGTGGCTCAAGTGATCAGGTTCTCCCTCCCACACTGGAGGTCCTGGGTTCGGTTCCTGGTGCCTGCGAAAAGAAACAAGGAAAACAGACAGACACAGCAAGTGCAAACAACGAGGGGGTAGGGAGAAATAAATAAAATAAATTTTAAAAAGAGAGAGAGAGAGACAAGTCCAATGCCAGCTTGCAGCTGAAATTGGGAAGAAGTGGAGCAGCTGAGCCTGAGAGAGAAAGCCTGGAGGGGAAGGAGAGACCCAGCAGAGCTCACCCGCCATCTTGCCTCAACACGTGGCAGCAGACGCTTGGTGAGAAAGCAGCTCTAACGGTGCCTTGATTTGGACTTTTTACAGCCTTGGAACTGTAGTATTTACCCCAAATAAATACCTCTTATAAAAGCCAACAGATTTCTGGCACTTTGCGTTGGCAGCCTAATACACTTAATGATAGAATTTTACTACGGGAAGGTCAATTTTCAGCAGTTCACTCTGGGAGAAAGAGGGAAGGAAACACGAGCCATTCCACGCCCAGAGGTTTCATGGAGAGACCCGCAAGGGATTCCACAGCACACCTTCTGCTCAGCCCAGTGGCGTCGCCCCGTTCTGACACTGGAGAGCTGCTGAGATCACCCAGCTTCGTGGCAGGTGGGGCAAACAATCGTCCTGAGAGATGGCAACCCCTCATGAAACGATCGTTCAGCCAAAGCTATCGAAGATGTTGTGCTGGTTTGAGGTGTGTGGACCCCAGAAAATCCTGTTCTTCAGCAAACCCATTCCCGTGCCTGTAAACCTGCTGCCGATGGGGCCTTTTGATTAGATTCAGATAAGGCCCTTTTGATTAGATCATGGGGCCCTGGGTGGGTCTTCATTCTTACTGGAGTCGTTTAAAAATGGAGGAATAAAAAGCTGCAGACAGGGGAGCGGAAGTGGTTCGAGCAGTTGAGCGCCTGCTTCCCACATGGGAGGTCCCGGGTTCGATTCTCAGTGCCTCCTGAATAAAAACAAAAAAAAGATAAAACCAGCTCAGGGGAGCCGATGTGTCAGTGGTTGAGTACCAGCTTCCCACATATGAGGTCCCAGTTTCAATCCCTGGCCCCTGTACCTCAAAAAACAAAAACCCACAAACACACAGAAAAAAACTGCAGTGATCGAGAGAAGTCTCCAGATGGTGACAAACCTGGGAGAGAGAAAAACCACAAATGGAGCGGCCCGAAGCTGAAGCAAGGAGGCCCAGAGGAGAGCGGACCCTGCCACGTGCCTGGCCGCCCACGGCTGAGCTCGGGGAGCAGGTGAGCCTGGAGGAGAAGGCAGAGATGGGCAGAGCCGCTGTTGTGCCTCGCCACGTGGCAGGAGCCCAGGACCGCCAGTAGCCGACCTCCGGTGGGACAGCATCTCTGACGATGCCTTGACGTGGGCATTTCACAGCCTCAGAGCCGTAAATTTTTAACCTCATAAATTCCCATGGTAAAAACCAACCCGTTTCTGGTCTATAGCTCCCAGCAGCTTCTAGCCACCCCATGATTGAGCTCACCATTCTACTCTCCGTGGTTTCCATGTGGGGCCGTGAGCAATAGAGCTGTCCTTGGCATTCTAAAATTGACTTTTGTTGAATTTGTGCACACATCTCTACTGAGACTATTCCCAGGATACAGTTGAAGCGGTAGGTGAGTCACCGGTGGGAACCAGCTGACCTGGGTGTGCTGAGTCTCGTCACATACTGTAGTGTTGGTTCCAAGACCTCATACACATAGTGTCATTAAGACAATGGCTTAATAGGCAAGTTGGGAGGCGGGCATGGCTCAACTGATAGAGCATCTGCCTACCATATAGGAGGTCCAGGGTTCAAACCCAGGGCCTCCTGACCTGTGCGGTGAGCTGGCCCATGCGCAGTGCTGCCGCGTGCAAGGAGTGCCGTGCCACACAGGGGTGTCCCCCACATAGGGGGACACGTGCAAGGAGTGCGCCCTGCAAGGAGAGCTGTCCCGCATAGAAAAAAAAAGCACAGCCCACCCAGGAGTGGTGCTGCACACACAGAGAGCTGATGCAGCAAGATGACGCAACAAAAAAGAGACACAGATTCCCAGTGCTGCCTGACAAGAATGCGGGTAGACAGAAAAGAACACACAGCAAACAGACACAGAGAGCAGAAAACAGGGGGCAGGGAAGGAGAGAGAAATAAATTAAAAAATAAATCTAAAAAAAATAAGAATAGGCGAGTGGATGCCTTGGAAGCCCCCTAACAGAGCACACCCACGTCTCAAAGATGCAGTAAGGTGCTTCCCCACAAATGCCGCTGGGACAATCACAGCGGGAGAAAGAATGAGACCCCCCCTTCACACCACGCACAAAACCAGCTTCAGGAGGACGGCAGATCTCGACATGAAAGGTAAAACAACTCTAGGACACAGGATAGTACTCTTACAACCTGGGGCTGAAGGATTTCTGAAACAGAACGCATAAAACACTAACAGTAAAGGAAAAGAATGAGATGTTGGATTATATTAAAACTCAGGACTGGTCAGATACCCAGTAAGAAAGCAAAAAGGCAAGTCACAAAATGGAGATGTTTGAAGCACACGTAACTGATAAAAAAAGGTTCATCTCCAGAATATGTAAAGAATTTGTAGAAATCCATAAGAAAAAGTTAGGGGAATAAGTTTAAAATGGGGCAACACTTGACAACATGATTCACAGAAGGGGAATCCAAATAGCCAACGAATGTATGAAAAGGGGTTCAATCTTATTAGTAAGGAGAGAAAGGGAAATTAAAATCACAATGAGTTACCGCTACAGACCCAACATGTTGGCAACAAAATTTCAGGTCTGTTACTAACAAGTGTGGACAAGGATGCAAGGCACTGGAAATGATCAGATCCTTGTGGTGGGAATGTAAATTGAATTGATGCAACAGCTCTGAAAAAGACTTTGGCCTTATCAGGTGAGTCTGAAGATGCATGAACACTCCAACCTGGCAATTCCACTCTGGTGTATACATACACGTGTGTGTGCCCAGCTACATGTACCAGAGTATTCCTAACTGCTTGTCGTTTTTTTATAATATCCAAAACCTTTAACAACTCAGGTCAAATAACTTAATGTTATGTTCATTATGCAATTATGAAAATAAATAAACTCAGCTACATGGAACAACATGGACTGATATTAAGAAACCAGATATAAAAGACTAAAAACAGCATAATCCCATTCATGTAAAGTTAAAAAAAAAAAAACCACAACTACATTTATTTAGGCTGTGTACTTATGTGGGCAAACTGTAAACTAAGAAAGAAATAAATGATCCTAGAGCTCACATTACTGGTCACGTCTAAGGGGAGATAAAGATGCGTCTCACAGTTGAAGTGGGTGATGACTTCTTGGTTCTGGCAATGGCCTGTGTTTTGGCTTCATGGCAACATGTTAAATTATCTATTTGTATTGTATATGCTTTTCTGAACCTGGGTTAATTTCATAGTAAAAGTGTTTTCCCAATTTTTTTTAAGACACCAGCCAGATTACAGCACACTTCAGTTGCAGAGCTGTATTCACAGCTCATTTTACAGTCTCTGAAAGAGCAGTTCATCTAAAGGTAGAGGCTTTATTAAAGCAAATAAAAGGGGCTCAGGACCTTTAGCCTTTTCAGCAGTGATAGAAAAGCACGAATCTTTGCTGTGGGTAAAATATGCCATGCTTGGATCCCCAATTTTGCATTCAGCTGAAACTGTCCTATTTATTGCAACAGAGATGAAACGCAAGGTTGAAGTTAAAAAAAAAAAATTCCCTGAGACGTATTTCTTTTAGCAATAATAGAGAAATATTATGACATGTGAAAAATAAAAGCTCAATTTTAATATGCCATCTCCTTTATTCTCTTTTAAACAGAAAGTGTTTAACAGAAGCTCTTAATTTTGAAAACGTTTTTAATTTGCAAAATCTAAACACCTTCCGTTAGAACGCGGACCACCATCATCACCCCCTTTAAAATATCAGAGCATCAGGGAAATGCTGATGAGTCTGTCATCCTCGGCTTTTTATCCCCATCAGCAAGATTATTTTTCTAAGCAAAATGAGGATGAAGCACAAAAACTGGCGGGTCCGCCATAATCCTGTTTCAACTCACCGTTTTCAGGACCCACAGGGAGTCAAGGGGGTTACCACTGCTTTTTTTTTTTAATCTTTTTTTTAAAATAGGTCACATGCCATTGCTTCTGAGGTGTAACTGACAAGAGCTTCACTTTGAGTTGTGGGTTTTTTTAAGGTTTTAGTACAGAGTAACGCACCCACAGAAAAGGCACCCACCTCAAAGGCTCCGGGCGATGGTGCTTTCGCCAAGCGAGCACGCCTGGCGGTGTTTCCAGGCCAAGCATTAGAACGGCCGCGGCACCCCCTAGAGCCTGCGTCGTGTCCCCGCAGTTGGTGAGTCCCCCGAGAGTGACATTCCGCTGAGGATCGTCACCATCAACAGCTTTCGCCCGATCTGAACTTTCATAAACGGGGTCACGCGGGGTGTCCTTTCACGCTGGCCTCTCGTGGCCAGTGCGGCGTGTCAGGTCGTCCGTGACTCCGTGGCACCACAGTCCCGTCGCGCGTCTCGCTGAGCGGCCACCCCGCGACGGGGCTCTCGGGTCTGCTCTCGATGGGGTTTCCCTCGCGTCGGCGCTGGCCCTCGTGTCCTGTGGCCTTCGCTGGAGGTCGTGCGTGCATGTCTATCGAGCACCTTCCTCGGACGCAGATGCGCGCAGCCTTCCTGGGCAACGCCGAGCTGTTTTCCCGCGGGAAGACCTTGGAATTTTAAGCCATCTCGCATTTCCGTTCCCGGCAGGGAAGAGCCACACAGCTATCAAGAAAACGGTTTATGGGAGTGGATGTAGCACATGTGGTTGAGCACCTGCTTCCCATGTACGAGGTTCTGGGTTCAATCCCCAGAACCTCCTTAAAAAAAATAATGAAACAATTAAGGGGGGAGCAGGTGTGGCTCAAGTAGTTGGGTGCCTGCCTCCCACATGGGAGGTCCCGGGTTCAGTTCCTGGTGCCTCCTAAAAAAAAAGACAACGAGCCATAAAAAAACAATGAGCAGACAACAAGCAAAAAAACCCCACAAACAACAAACAAAAACAACGAGGAAACAGACAAGGAAGCCATCTCGGGGCGGGGGGAGGAATAAAGGGGGAATTTTTAAAAAGAAAAAAAATGGTTTACATTGCAATTAACATTTAAAACATATTTTTTCCACTTAGAACTCACTTTTTCCAAAGGCAAAATTTTCTTGAAGACTTTCTTCCCTGAACGCAAATCCTCCTACCTCAGGTAATACATTGGCAAAGTCCGGGTTCTTTAACCAGACCCCGAAGGCTTCCGGGTAAAGTTCCAGAATCAGCAAAATGTGTGCGGTGTAGAAATCAGGAAACATGGGTGTCTGGGGTGCTGGAATGTTCTAGATCTTGATGGGGGTGCAGGTGACACGGCAAGCCTTTCTCAGAACTCATCAACTGGGCACTTGGTTCGGCGCTTTCCGCCGTGACTAAATTATACCTCAGTTTAGTCCAGTTGGCGTAAAAAAATCACAGTGCTGCCTTCAGGTCCTGGCAGCCCCAGTCCGCTGCAGTAAAATTTTCAGAGCGTTTTTGAGTTTCTCTCCCCCGTTGTCCTCCACCTGCCACCACCCCGTCGATGCCCGCGGCGGCCTCCAGAGGGCGCCGCGTGCAAAGCCTGTCCCGGCAATTTTGAGTTCGTGGCTGGAAGTTCTACAAGCTTCTGTGACGCCGGCCCTGATGAGCAGGCGCTGCCCCTTTCCCAAAGGGGACCGGCGCCCTCCCACCGCCCAACGCTGAGATGCCACCCGCCCCACAGGAAGCCGACTCATGCCAACTAGGCCTGACGTGGAGGGAAAACAGAGGGGGTGGGGGGGTGCCCGCTGATTTGCCGGGGTCCGAGCCAGGCCTTGGCGACTCGAGGCGCCCTCGGGTGGGCCGGGGGTCCTGAGCAGGTCAGGCTGACCCGGCTGCCCGTGGCCTCTGCCCGGATTTGACCCCTGGGCAGTTTAGAATTCCACGCCCGGTGGCATTTGCCCGGCCCGGCCTAGCCCGCGAGGGAGAGGCCAGCCTCCCGGGCCGCCGGCACGTACCCCGCTAGGTCCTGGGTGCGCGACAAGGGTGTGGGGGAAGGAAGAGGCCAAAGAGCAGCTGTCTGCAGCCATTCGTGAGGCTTCCGCTCAGGTAGTGGTTATCGACCGCGTCGCGGGTCGAGGTGACTCATCGAGCTGGAACTGGGCCACCGCGCCGAATGCATGTCACAAACGACACCGTCGAGCCGTGGCCTGGTGACCTCACAGAAAAGAGGTCAGGCTCATCCTCTAGCCCGACGGTGAGCTGTGGCCCCCCGAGACGTGGAGCCTCTCCGGGGTGAACTAGCCGGCGCCACCCTGAGATTGGTCAAGCCGAAAACGTCTCTCTCGATGCCATCGTCTTCAAATCTAAGTTCCTGCTTGTAAGAAACGAGCTGAACAGGCCCCGGAAGGTGGCGCAGCCTGTGAGACGCGCGCCCGGGTCTCCTCGGCCGGGCGGGCCATGAAGAAGGGGGCAGGGGAGGCCGGCTGTGGGCAGGTGGCCTCGGTTTCCCGCCCTCCGTGGCGCTGCTTGACCGTCCTCACGACATGGCGGCCGCTGCCCCTGGAGCGAGGGGTGGAGAGGGCGTGGGGGGGGAGTCGCAGTGCCCCCTCCGCCCCACCCTGGGAAGCCACACGCCGTCCCTTCACCAGGCTCCAGGCAGAGCCCCGACTCGGGCGTGGATTCCAGGCTGGAGCAGCAAGGACAGCCGTTGGCAGCGGCTGCCCACGAAGCGTGAACGGGATGACCCGGCTCGGCCCTGAGCCCTGATCTGAGGCTGGCGGCTCCCCGCACCGGCCACCCCAAGTGGGGGGCCCCTTGCTAGGTCTTCCACGCGCCCCTGCTTTGGGTACAGCAGGAGGCCCGGGGCTCAGCCCCTCCGACTGCTCTCTTGCCTTGATCGGTTACGGCCACCCCCCGTTAGAAAGCAGGCTGCGGGCCGAGCTGTCCGAGCGGCTACTTGTGTTTGGCGGGTGCCAGCCCTGAGCCGGAGTCTCCCTCCAGGGGCTTTTGTCTGACGCTCCCCCACTGCTGACATGAGGGCCGGGTTTTTCTCTGGGGTGGGGCGGTCCCGGGCACTGTGGGGGGCTGAGCAGCTGCCCTGGGCTCCCCCAGCTTGAGGCCAAGGGCAGCCCCTCCTCCAAGCTGCGGCAACCACACGTCCCCAGGCAGTCGCCCCCCGTTGCAGACCCCTGCCCTACCATGTTTTCCCGCAGAATCCAAATAAGCCGTCTCCCCACAAGTCCCCGTGTCAGGATCCACTCTGGGAACACCACACAAAAAGCCAAACCAGACTTGCTCAGTGTAGCAGTTTGACATGTTTATGAATTCCAAAAATAGATACTGGATTATGTTTGTCATCTGGTCTGTACCTGGGTGTGACTGAGCTATGGTTGGGGTTTTGATTGGGCCACGTCATTAGGGCGTTGAGTCCCAGCCTCTTGGTAGGTGGGGACTCACAGATAAAAGGCATGGCACAGGACAGAGGTGAGGGTTTCTGATGCTGGAGTTTTTTGTGTTTTTTTTAAGATTTATTTTTTATTTATTTCTCCCCCCTCCCATTGTCTGCTCTCTGGGTCCATCTGCGGTGTGTTCTGCATCAGCTTGCATTATCAGGCAGCACTGGGAAACTGTCTCTTTTTTGTTGCATCATCTTGCTGCGTCAGCTCTCTGTGTGTGCGATGCCACTCCTGGGCAGGCTGCACTTTCTTTGGCGCTGGGCGGCTCTCCTTGCGGAGTGCACTCCTTGCGCGTGGGGCTCCCCTACACGGGGGACACCCCTGCATGGCAGGGCACTCCTTGCGCGCATCAGCACTGCGCATGGGCCAGCCCCACACGGGTCAAGGAGGCCCTGGGTTTGAACCCTGGACCCTCCATATAGTAGGTGGATGCTCTGTCAGTTGAGCCACGACTGCTTCCACGATGTTGGAGTTTGATGCTGAAGCCTTAAGCTGGAGCCCCGGGAAGTCAGCTCACAGAGGAAAGAGAAGCCAGCACAGGGAAGAGAGGAACCCTGAGCCCAGAGAGAAGCAAGACCCTGGAACGTAGGAACCCAGGAAGCCTGAGCCCTCGCAGACGTCGGCAGCTGTCTTGCTCCAAATAGACTTTGGTGAGGGAAGGAACTTACGCTTTATGGCCTGCTAACTGTAAGTTTCTACTCCAAATAAATACCCTGTATAAAAACCAACTGATTTCTGGTATTTTGCATCAGCACCCTTTTGGCTAATACACTCATAAACAGAAACTTGGGATGTCTTGTTTTGTTTTTTACAACCCCAAGCAAGTAAACCCTACATGGATCACATTCTAGAGATGGACGGAACTCTCCAATGTGTGACAAGCGTCAAGGTTGGATATTGCAGTCCAGGGATGTTAGCCAGGAACTTATATTTAACAAGAGGGAATAGTCCGGAATATTCCGGAAGAACTTTGCACACCGCTCAGAAAGGAATGTGCATCT
The DNA here is from genome assembly GCF_030445035.2 of Dasypus novemcinctus. Lineage (NCBI taxonomy): Eukaryota > Metazoa > Chordata > Mammalia > Cingulata > Dasypodidae > Dasypus > Dasypus novemcinctus. Next base: position 82,826,853 of record NC_080691.1, on the reverse strand, counting down.
CTCTGGAAGCTTCTCTCGAAAGCGGCAAGCGGCAGGCCCTGAAACAAGTGAGTGGACTCGCACACACTCCTCTCCGTCCTCCACCGCCCCCTCTCCCTCATCGAGCCGCGCGAGAGCCACCTGCCAGCCTCGACCCTGCAAACTCCAAAGTCCCCGGCGCAGGAGGGCTGCTAGCGAGACGCAGCACCGATGTCTTCTCACGCCACGCAAGCTGCACAGAAGCTCTGAGGGTCGTCGCTTCTGTTTCTCGGAGCTAGCGTCTGGGAAAGGGGGCCCTGGCCGTAAGACCTCGCCCGGCACAGCGGCCCACAGGGCGCCCGACGCTGTGGGTCTGTGCTCGGGGGGCTCGCCCGGGGCCCGCGTGGGGACACGGCCGGGTCTGCCCTGCTCATCTCCGCAGGGACGCTTCTGCCACGTTCGTCCGCGTTGTGTGCAACGAGCGGCTCTGGGCTGGGGCTCCGGGAGAAAGCACGCAGGGAGCTGCGCATGGAAAGGGGGGGGGTCTCCCATGCCTCGGCTGTAAAAGAGGGGTGCTTCCTCCCTGCCCGTGTGGCACGACGGGGACGGCCAGGCCTGCCCCTGCTCCCTGCCCCTCTCTTCGGGCTCATCTCATCCTTCAGCCTGCCCGCTGCCAGGCACGGCTCTCGGTCCTGCTCCAGGTGCAGGTGGACGAGGATGTGGGGTTACGCGGGTGGGGGGGCGGCCCGGGGGGGGGGGCGGCCAGGGATGCTCCCCCCACGAATTGGGGCCTCCACCTTCGACGGGCGCTTCCTGATCAGGGGGATGAGGGGTTCCCGTGACCCTGGCCAACAAGCCATCTGCACTGTCCCCCCAGAGAGGGGCCGCCTCTGCCCGCCCGCACTGGAGCTGGAAAATAACATGGTTATTTAAAAAAACCCAAACGGCTTTATGGGATAGAATTCTCGTACCACTCAGTTCACGTCTTTAGTGCAAACAATTCAGTGGTTTTTAGCATAGTCCCAGAGTTGTGCACCATTGCCACCATCAATTTTATTTTTTTATTTTTTTAAAGATTTATTTTCTGTTTATTTCTATCCCCTCCCCACCCCACCCCAGTTGTCTGCTCTCTGTGTCCATTCACTGTGTGTTCTTCTGTGACCGCTTCTATCCTTATCAGTGGCACGGGAATCTGTGTTTCTTTTTGTTGCATCATCTTGCTGAGTCAGCTCTCCATGTGTGCGGCGCCATTCCTGGGCAGGCTGCGCTTTCTTTCGTGCAGGGCGGCTCTCCTTATGGATGCACTCCTTGAACATGGGGCTCCCCTACGCAGGGGACACCCCTGTGTGGCATGGCACTCCTTGCGTGCATCAGCACTGCGCATGGGCCAGCTCCACACGGGTCAAGGAGGCCCGGGGTTTGAACCACGGACCTCCCATGTGGTAGGCGGACGCTCTGTCTGCTGAGCCAAATCCACTTCCCACAATTGATTTTAGATTCATTCATTAACCCCCAAAAGAGACCCTGGGCCCCTCCGCCGTCACCCCGTCCCCTCATCCCTCCCCGGCCCTCGGCCGCTGTGAATCTGCTTTCTGTCCCGTGGACGTGCCTGTTTGGGACGTCTCGTAGGAAGGGTCCCGCGAAACGCGGCCCTGGCAGGCTTCCTGCGGGGAGCGGCTGCGCCCGGGTTTCCGCGTCGTGGCGTGGCTCCGAGCGCCAGCCCTCTCCGTGGCCGGTCGCAGTCCACTGGGGGGTGGGCCCTGTTTTGTTCGTCCTGCACCGGTGGGACCTGTGGGTCGTTTCCGCTAACCGGCTCTTCAGAGGGCCGCCGCCGTGAGCGCATGTGCGTGAGGTTCTCATTTCCCTATGTCTCTCTTTATTTTTTACTTTTATTAGAGAAGTCGTGAGCTTACAAAACAGTCATGCGTGACGTGCAGAATTCCCCTGCTGTGCCCTTCCCCCCACGCCTTACGTCACAGTGGACCACTTGTCACGGTGAGGGGAGGTCACCACCAGAGAGTGGCCCCCTGACCACGGTCCAGAGCGAGCACTTGGTTTATTTTCTCCATACGCCCTGTATCAGTCAGCCCAAGGGTGCAGACGCAAAATACCAGAAATCTGCTGGCTTTTATGAAGGCACATTTATGTGGGGCAGGAGCTTACAGAGACCAGGCCATAAGGAGAAGTGCCTTCCTTCACCAAAGTCTACCTGGAGCAGGACGGCTGCCGACGCCTGCGAGGGCTCAGGCTTCCTGGGCTCCTCCCTTCCCGGGCCTTGCTTCTTCCTGGGCTCAGGGCTCCTCTCTTCCCGGTACTGGCTTCTCTTTCCTCTGTGAGCTGACCTCCCGGGGCCCCAGCTTAAGGCTTCAGCATCAAACTCCAACATTAGAAACCCTCAGCCCTGCCCTTTGCCTTTTATCTGTGAGCCCCCACCCACCGAGGGGCCGGGACTCAACACTGTAATCATAACTCACTCACGCCCAGGGACAGACCAGTTTACACACATAATCCAGTATCTGTTTGTGGAATTCATAAGCATATCACGCTGCCACGCGCCCTGTTATTAGCACCACATATTAGCATCGTACACTTGTCATAGTTCAGGAGAGACGCTCTCCCGTCTGCTCTGACCGCCACAGCCCACCTCCCGCCACGTCCTCCCCGTGCGACGCGGTCCCGTGCCCGCACAGCCCATCCCGAGGGGACACAGTGGCGCGCGCTTTCATCACGGAGTTGTCCAGTCCTCGCCTCCGTAAACCTGTGAAAGTTTTCCTCACTCCAGAAGCAAAATCCCAGGTCCCCTATCGGGGGCGGTTAGCTTTTATGTAGCACCTTCTTGACACGGATGCAGGAATAGTACAATATTGCTGTTAACTGTAGTCCCTAAGTTACATTAATTGCATTTTCCCATGCATCGCTGTGTTCTTGCCACCTTGGAAAAGTGACGTGCGTTTGTTCTAGTTATAGAAGAGCATACTTGTGCTTTTAGCCACAGTCTCCATCCACCTCTGGGCTCCCTGTGTTACTCAGTCCCTAGATTATTCTCTTTCTTTCCTTTGACATTTACTTCCCTAAACCACCCCTTTCAGCCACTGTCCTATTTATAAACCAGCCGTGTTAGTCCTACTCACTCTAATGTGTTACCATCAACTATTCATTTCCGCACTTTTCCGGTCAAGCTAATCAAAACCTCTACATACATTAGGGATCAGTGCCCCTTCTCAGCCCTCCTTCTTTCTCCTAGGAAATTATACGCTAGTGTATCAGTCAGCCCAAGGGGTGCTGATGCAAAGTACCAGAAATCTGCTGGCTTTTATAAAGGGCGTGTATTTGGAGGTAGAAGCGTACACATACCAGGCCGTAAGCAAAAGTTACTTCGCTCTCCAAAGTGTATTTCCACGTGTTGGAGCAAGACGGCTGCCGACGGCTGCCAGGGTTCAGGCTTCCTGGGCTCCTCCCTTCCTGGTGCTCGTTTCTCTCTGGGCTCAGCACCTCTGTTCTCTCCACAAGGCCAGCTGTAGACTGTCAGGTGAACGGCTCTGTCTCTCTCTCCCCGGGGCTCTTGCCATGTCTAAGGAGCTGTGTCTTTTCCTCTGTGTTCTTCTCCTGTGTTCACTTCCCAGGCTCCAGCTCGAAACACCAGCCATCTCTTTGTCCACGTCGTTTTCTCTGTGAGTCCCGGCTCACCAACGGGGCAGGGATGCAAGGTCCTACTGATGTGACCCAACCAAAGCGTTGATCATTATTTAACCAAATAAACCTCTGAATCCAATATAATCTAATATGCCCAGAGGAAAAGGCCAGCTTACAAACATCATCCCATATTTCTTTTTGGAATTCATCAATAATATCAAACTGCTACAGCTGGTGCTCCTGTTTCTTCCACATCCTCCCCAGCCCTTGTAGTTTTCTTTTCTTTTCTTTTTTTAATAATGGCCATCTGTAAGGTGTGAAGTATCTCATTGTAGTTTTGGTTTGCATTGCCCTAATAGCTAGTGATATGAACATCTTTTCGTGTGCTGTTTGGCCATTTGTATTTCCTCTTTGGAGAATGTCTGTCTTCTGCTCATTTTTCAATTGGGCTGCTTGCCTTTTTATCATTCATTGTGTGATCTGTTTCTATAACATGGAAATCAAACCCTTATCCAATATGTAGTTTCCAAATACTTCCTCCCATCAGGTAGGCTGTATTTTCACCTTTTTTTTTTTTAAGATTTATTTTATTTATTCCCCCCTTCCCCTCCTCCCGCCCTGCTGTTTTTGCTGTCTGTGTTGTCTTATAATTTTCTCTCCTCTAGGATAGAGAGGTTCCCTGTCAGCTATGCCACTTCAGTTCCTGGCTTCTGCTGCGCTTCACCTTGACTCTCCCCTGGTCTCTCTTTTGATGCGTCATCATCCTGCTGCGTGACTCACTTGCGCAGGCACTGGCTCACCGCACGGGCACTCGCGCTCACCGCGCAGGCACTCACACGGGCACCGGCTCGCCGTGTGGGCACGCTTTCTCTTCTTCTTTTTCACCAGGAGGCCGCAGGGATTGAACCCGGGTTCTCCCATATGGTAGGCGGAAGCTTTATCCCTTGAGCCACGTCCGCTTCCCTTTTCACCTTCTTGACAAAGTCCTTTGAAGCACAGAAGTGTTTAAATTGAGGAGGTCCCTTTTATCCATAGATACAGAGATCATACAAAACACACATGTATTTTATATACGTTTGTTCTGGGAAATAAATTACCTCTAAGCCGGTTCCAAATACAGGTTATTTCTATGATAAAAAGGAAGTGGGGGAAGGGAGAAAAATAGGGGAGAGGGAGGGAGAGAAGGAGAGAGGGATGGAGAGGAGGGGGAAGGGGGAAGGGGAGGGGGGGCTAGGTCTTGACGAAGCTCTGATCCACGCCACGGCGTGGAGGAAACGCGCAGGCACGATGCTCAGGGGACAAAGCCAGACACCAGCGGACACCCAGTGTCTGATTGCGTGAACGTGAAGTGTCCGGAACAGGCCAATCCCAAGGAAGAAAAAGTCGACGGGTGCTTGCCAGGGGCTGGCGGGGGAGGAATTTCACCTAAAAATACCCTCGCGGCTGCCCCACTAATGAAAGAAGCTGTCGATGTGGGAGGAGCGGGGGTGTGGGGAGCGGGGTGTACGGGAACCTCGTGTATTTTTAATGTAAAGTTTTGTGTCATCCATGTATCTTAAAAAAAAAAAGATGAAAAACGAAAATGAAATAAAAATATCCTTATCGCAACGAGGACAAGAGCCTTTTCGGCGCCCCCTCGAACTCGGCGCCTGAGGAACGTGCCTGGCGCGGCTCGCCGCGGGCCAGCCCTGGTCGTGGGTGGGCTCAAGCTGTGCTGCCCAGGCCCACGGAGAAGGGCCGGCTGGCCCAGGCTCGGCAGGGCTGGGCGGCGGGGAGGCGGGGGTCTCTGGCACGGGAGGGGGGTTGGACACGGCTTCCAGGGCCCTGGAGGTCCGCAAGGCCTTCCTTCGGTGCAGGCATCCCGGGACCCCCGGAGCACCCCCCACCCTGGCCCCTGAGCTCACAGGTGCCCACGAAGGGAAACTGAGGCAGGGAAGAGCAAAGGGTTCCACTTGGGGAAACTGAGTCACCATGGGTGGGAGGCTGCCTGCCTCCATCTAACAGAAGGAGCGGCACTGCCCAGAGAGGGCAAACGACGGGGCCGGTGTCACACAGCGAGTCCGCGGGCACTCGAACCCGGGGCCGCCGGCTCTCTCCACCCCTCCCCCACGAGTCTGTCCTTCCTCACGTCTGACCGGATCCCCTCATGCTTCGCGTTTGGGTCAACACCGGGCCCTGGGGCTGCCGTGGGACTCGGGGCCGCAGAGGAGCCAGAGGGGAAGCGGCGCCCCACGGCGTCCGGAAGTCAAGCCCACTCCCCCGCGCGGCTGTTGAGCAACTACTGTGTACGGGACCCCAGTTGTTGGCTTCTTTAGCCTTCGTTTGAAGTTCACAGTCTTGGTTGTTCTCAGAGCCGCGGCGGGCAATGCGCGTCGCCGAGATCGAGTTCCAGAACATTCCCACTGCTCCCAAGGGGGCCAGGCCCGCCAGCCACCACCCCGCGGTGGCCTGGGCTCTCCTCCCTGCCCCTGCACGGGGAACGGGCTCGCGTGCCCGGCTGTGTCCCGCCGGGTGACGTCCTCCAGGCGCGCCCAGCGCCACCTGCGTCGGGGGCCTTGTTCCATCTCACTGCTGGGCCCCCGCGGTCTCGGCCACGCGCCGTTTCTGTCGCCCCCTGACGACACCTGAGCCGCTTCCACCTTTTGGAGGCCGGGCGATGGCGGCACAAATGCGCGCAGCCAAGGACGGAGGTCCCGGTTCCCAGTTCCCCGGGGCGTTCTAGGAATGTTCTAGAATGACCGTCCCAGGCCAGCCGGTGACTGAGACCATCAAGTTCTCCTGCAACATTTTAGAGCTTTTTAAAAAGAAACGACTTTTATTTTTTTTTAATTTATTTCTCTCCCCCTCCACACCCAGCTGTCTGCTCTGTGTCCATTCGCCATCTGTTCTTCTGTGTCTGCTTGCATTCTTGTCAGCGGCACGGGAATCTGTGTCTCTTTGTTGCGTCATCTTGCTGTGTCAGCTCTCCGTGTGTGCAGTGCCATTCCTGGGCAGGCTGCACTTTCTTTTGCGCTGGGCGGCTCTCCTTACGGGGCACGCTCCTTGCGCGTGGGGCTCCCCTATGTGGGGGGACACCCCTGCGTGGCAGGGCACTCCTTGCGCGCATCAGCACTGCGCGTGGGCCAGCTCCACACGGGTCAAGGAGGCCCGGGGTTTGAACCCTGGACGCCCTATCTGTTGAGCCAAATCCGCTTCCAAAAAGAAACTACTTTTAAAAGGTTTTAGGTTTGGAGAAGTGTTTGCAAAAAGAGAGAGGATGTGGCGTGTCCAGATAGCCGTCGCCCAGCTCCTCTGACGCTGAAGTTTCCCGCTGCTGCATCCTGTTGTGTTTTCACGGGGGGGGGGGAGCGCGGCTCCCCCAAATCACAGGCCTGACGTGGACGTGAGTCCGGGTGACACGCGGCCTGTGAGCGGCGCCCGGGCCTGTTTCTCCGGAACCTTCCTGCCACGCCGGGCGCACAGGGCCTGGTGCAGGGCGGGCTCGGCCGGGAGGAACCGCGAGGACAAAGTCTGCAGAACCGGCCCGGGGACCAGCCGTTCCGGGCGGCTGGGGCTTGGCAGGTGGCTGGGCAGGGAGCGGTCGGCGGCCTGGCAGGCCCGGGCGGGGCTCGGTGCCACCTGGGGGAGGCGGCCTGGCCTGGGGCCCCCACGGCAGGCGGCTGCTGCCTGCCTGCGCCCTGGCCCGCACCCTTTGGGGGGAAGTCGGCCATCGTCGAGCTGGTAGAGCCACATCCCCTGCCCTGAAGGGCCCCCACGGCGGATCACGAGCTGTCCCTTGGACAGAGACATGGGCCTGAGCTCCTCGGGGTGGAGGCGGGGGCATGCTGGGAGGGCTGCCTGGAAGAGGTGAGCTATGAGCTGGGAGCCACCTGGGAATGTGTGCAAAGGTTCAGCAGCTGGAGGAAGCTGGGGCTGCAGAGATGAGAGGACGGCCTGATGGGGGGAGACCAGGGTACTGGGTGGGGGCCCGGGGCAGGCAGGAGCCCGCAGGCCCGGGGGAGGTGCTCTGGCTCGATTCTGAGGGCCGTGGGAGCCATGGCGGTGTTAGAGTGAGGGGCGGGTTGGTTTTAAGGTAGAAGGGAGGCAGGGAGGGGGTGGGGGCGGGAACGGAGCCGGCTGGCCTAGGGGTGAGGCTGGAGAGGGCGGGGGTCCGGGGCACGCTGGCGAGGACAAAGGCAAGCTCCGTCTATGCAGAGCTCTGCGCGCCCAGGCAGCCGGTGGCGGGAAGGGGCCACAGCCCGGGACCCCCGGGGGGCCTCTGGCACCGGGTGGCACTCGCCATGGAGAGGACCGAGCTTCTGGGACAGTGAGGACAGGGTGCGGCTGGAAGGCGAGGCGGCCGGCCAGCAAGGGCGAGTGCTACCCGCGTCCGCACAGCCAGGGGCAGCGAATCCGGACTGAGGGCGGCCGCGTTCGCGGGGGGCGGGGGAGGGAGTGGGGGTGACTGTACGGCGGGTGACAACAGCGTCCTGGAACTAGCGGGGACAGTTGACTAGGCAGGGAGAACACTAAGTGCCACTGACCCGGACGCTAGAACGGGTGGCCTGTATCGAAGAAGTCTCACTTGTGCCGTTGGCTGACCCCGGCCCCGCGCCACCTGCTCGCGACCTCACCTGGCAGGTGCACGGCAGCCGGGGGGGCGGCAATGGCTTCTGGGCTCTCTTGGGCCCCCCCCTCCCGGAAGCCCTCCCTGGCCTCCCCCCTGGCCGACGGGCTCACTGCTGCCACGGGACCTGGTGCAGGTCACTGCATACAGCAAGAACTTAATCACAGCGGAGGGCACGGGCCCCGTGGGGGTTGGTGCTCGAGCCAGCCGGGCTTGGCTGGACGGCGCTGCCTGGGCAGTGTCTCTGGCCCCCCAGCGGCCCCCCTCGCATGCTCCCTCCCCCCTTGACCTTGGCTTGGCCTTGCTTTCCTGACCGCAGGGACGGGATGGGCGAGGCCACAGGACCCCAGGCCGTGCAGCCCCCAGGCTCTCGGCCACCCTGGGCGGGCACACGTAACAAGCAGGTTTAGCTTCGCTAGCGCGGGGGCCGCTCGTTTCACAGCAGCAGCAGGACAGGGAGCAGGTGCACGCGGTGGGTTTTTATGACTTTTATTAAATCCTTACAAAACAGGATACAAAATTCCGGCGCTGACGGCGGTATAAAGGACGACTCCGGGGCTGTGTCCGTTCCCTGGTACACGGAGTTAAAGTGCTTGCATGTTCTTCCCCCGCTTAGAAAACCTCTGAAAACTTTTTTTTGTCTTTTTTTTTTTTTTCCAAACATCTCAACATTTAGACGCTGCCGTCCCCCCGCCTCCTGCATGGCCGGGGGCTGCCCAGGTCCTGGGCATGGCCAGGTGCCGCCTCGCAGTCCAGGCGCTGCAGGTGGCATGGTGGGCGGAGGGCACGGGCGCTCTTTTTATGGTTTTTTTTGTCTTTTTTTTTTTTTACAAAACGGCAGAGAATCCCCAGTTGCAAAAACGCGGAACCGCCGACGGGCAAGAAACGCTGTGGGGCGGCAGCCCCGGCCCCTCCGGGAGGCCGGCCCAGGGGTGGGGGCGAGGCCCGGGAAGGGGTGCCGGCTCGCCACCGCCCCCGGGACCGTGGCCGTGACCTGGGAGGACCGGGCGGGCCCCGCCCCCAAGCCCCCGGCCCGTGCCCCGACATTCAAGTATTCTCTGAGAACAGGGAGTCAAAGTCACCTGATGGTTTAAAAAAACTAACTAGCCGCGCGCAACCCCGACTGGGGGACGAGGCCAGCCCTGCCGGGGCCACCTGAGCAGACGGTGCCCCGGCACCGCCCGCCCCGACAGTCCACGGCGGGGCCGCGTGTGGGCGGCGGCGCGATTGCATAGTGAGTGTTCGCCCGCGCCGAGGCCGGTGGCGGTGTCCCCGAGCAGCGGCCACGCGGTGGCTGACCTGAGGGGCCGGGCGGCCGGGGCCGCTGTCCTGGGCTCCTAGAGGGGGCGGCCGCGCCTCTTCCTGGAGGCAGGAGGTGCAGGGGGCCGTGGCGGGGGCACCGGGTCCAGGCCCCAGCTCTGGGGGGGGTGACGGCCTCTGCAGCCAGTTGCCCAAGCCCTGGGGGGGGCCCTCGGCACCCAGGCAGGTGCCTGTGGCCCCCGCCTCGGCTGCAGGGCCCCCCCGGGGTACAGATGTGGGGGGGGTCAGGCAGGGCTGAGCAGCAGGTGCCGGCCCCGCCCCGGGAGTGAGCGGGAGGGTCGCGGTCCCCAACGTCCCCTGAAAGGCAAGGTCAGCGGCCGGGGCCATCGGCCTGGACAGGCGGGGGCCTCTGAGGAAGGCCCGATTGTCAGCTCTCACGGGAAAGGGGCGGGGGGGACACAGGCGCGGCTGGTGGGCCACAGGTGGGGGGGACCCAAGGAAGCCCCAGGGAGGGATGTGGGGCGCAGGGGAAAGCGAGCTGCTGCTGTCTCGAGGGGGTGGCCCGGGGCCGGCCTGTCCCTGAAATACTGAGGATGGGGCGAGAGCGACCCAGTGGGGGGAGAAGAAAAAGGGGAGGGGGGAGGGAGAAAAGGGGAGCGGCAACCCAGTGGGGGGAGAGGAAAGGGGGCATCCCTGGGCCACCACCCCAACCTGGAAGACGGGGCTGCCCTCCTAGGCAGCGGGGGGCACGTGGGGGGCACGAGGGGGCGCACGGGGGCCAGGAGCAGGCTTCACAGTACAGGTGGGCGGGGCCACCCCTGCGCGGGCGGGGGGACGGGGCAGGCCCTCCCTTGGCTACCCGAGCACCTGCTTCACTCTTCACGGGGTCACGAAACACAAAAAGGAAAGAAGCAGAGAGAAAGAGGCGCCCCCCGGGGAGGCCCCGCACCCCCCGGCCCGCGGGGCGGGCAGCAGCTCTGCAGCGCGGGCCGCTCACGCGCGCTCGCCCACCAGGACCACCGGGCCGGGCGCCGCCGACAGGCTGGCCCTCTGCCGCCGCTGGGCCAGCTGGGAGGCTGAGGGCGGCGACAGCTGCGGGCAGCGCGAGGCGGCCCGGATGATCACGGGCTGGCCCGGGCCGGCCTCCCCGGCCGCGTCCTCCTGGCGCTGGGCCAGCTGCCGGTTCACGGCGATGGCCTCTGCTGCAAACGACGTCAGGTCTTTGGCACAGCTGTTCCTGCAGGTGACGGGTAGGTGTCACCAGGCGGAGGAAGCTATCCCCACTGCCCTCCCCCACACCCCCGCGGAACCTCTTGGAGGGGGGTGTCCCCACCCGCCCTCACCTCTGCAGGACGATGGGCGTGGGCAGCGTGTTCTCCGGGGCGCGCTGCAACGAGAAGGGGGGCGCTGGAGCCCGCGGCCTGGCCACCTGGAGGCCTGCGTGCCACCCCGGGGAACGGGATCCCGGGACTCGTCAGGACACGGGGGTGGGGACAGAGGCCTCGACGCCCACCCAGCTCCCGTGGAACGCGGTCATGGAGACCAGCCCACCTGCCCGCCCGGGGCAGGGGGATTCTGCAGGCCAAGCCTGGGGCCCCTGGTGGCCCCGCCTCCCGCCAGGATTGCCGCAGGGACGCCGGGATGGGGGCAGCGGCCCCCGGCCCTGTGAGCAAGGCACTCCTGGCGACAACCCACTCTGCACCCTGCCCGGCCCCCTCTCCTTCCTGGGCACCACCCCCAGCTTCCACCGTGCCCCTCAAGCCCCCAAGCCCCGAGCCTGGCTCCCTCGCTGGGGTCACCGACTAGCAGTCTTTCTGCTGCCCTGGGCGGGCGCGGACCCCGCCACTCCTTGCCCATGGGTGTGCCAAGGCCCCCAGGCCTCCCTCCTGAGCTCTGGACCGCTCCCACACTCTGCGCTCCCCACCCGTGCTCCCCTGTAGACCCGCGAGGCCTGGAAGGGTTACAAGAGGATCCCCAGGTGACCTCTAAGTAAAGAGCAGCTCCGAGATGATAAGGTGGGACGGGAGGGAAGACATGCCCGCGGGAGCCTCCTAGGGGCACCGGCCCCACCCACCCGGCCTGCGGGTGAGCCCACACTCACCCCCTGCACCCAGGGGTGCTGCAGGACCTGGGCGGCGCTCAGCCTCTGCTTGGCGTCACGGACGAGGAGCTTGGAGATGAGGTCTTTGGCAGCGCAGGAGACGTGCGCCCAGTCCTTGTCGGGAAACTCGTACTTGCCCTCCTGGATGCTCTCGAACAGCATGTTCTGTGGGGGCAGCGCGCTCAGCCCGGCCACCCCGGGGGAGAGGGCACCCGCGGGCCCAGGCAAAGGGGGACCCCAACCCCCCAGGGCTGACGGCAGGGAAACGGGGAGGAGAAAAAAAAAGGTAGGGATAAAAAACAAGAATTTAATAACAAGTAAACAAATAGGCAGGATTAAGATTAAGATTGGGAACAGCTATAGAAAATGAGATGTAAGAGTAGAAAATCAAGGATAGAGAATTATTGTATTAAAGGAAAAAGCATAAAAAAGAAAAATACAAAAAAAAAGGTAAGAGTAGGAAAAAGTAGGGGTGAGAATTAGGAATTGAGGAGCACAATTAACGTTAGAGTGACTTGGTTAAGAAACACAAGTGCATTAAGTTATTACACCTAAAAGACAAAAACATGAAAAAGGAGACAAGGTGCGACTCCAGAGAGTAAAGCGCCCCCTCCCCTCCCCGCCCAGGCCCCTCCCCGCCCCGCCCGGCCCCGCCCCCGCAGGCTCGGCCCCGCCCCTGCAGGCTCGGCCCCGCCCCCGACACGCCCCCACCTGGCAGGCGGGGCAGGCCTCCCCGCGGTCCCAGCCGCAGTCGCTGCCGCAGCGGCCCACGAAGGGCGGGTAGCCGCTGAGCAGGATGTAGAGGATGACGCCCAGGCTCCACAGGTCGCAGCGCTTGTCGTAGATGCTCGCCTCCTCGCTGAAGGCCTCCACCACCTCGGGCGCCATGTACTCGGCGGAGCCGCACTGGGGGCGGGAAGGGGCGGGGCCGGGGCGCGGGCCCGGCGTCACGTACATCCCCGGCAGCACGTACAGCGCGCCGAGGGGAAGCCCGCCCCGCCCAGCCAGCCGCGGCCCCTGGGCCCGCCCCACAACCCTGCGGCCCTATCGGCGGCGGCCGCTGGGCCCACCCAATCAGCGGCTGTTGTCGAGCGGGACCCCGCCCGCCCGCCGCCCCCCGCCCAATCAGCGGCTGTTGTCGAGCGGGAGCCCGCCCAATCAGTGGCTGTTGCCGAGCGGAAGCCCGCGCTCCGCGCCCCACCCCCTCAACGGCGGCCGAGCGGGTCCGGCCCGCGAGGTCCGACACCACAGGTCCCGGTCCTGGCCCCGGCCCGCCCGCCCCTCCCCGCCCCGCCCCTCCCGCTCCTCCCCGCCCCGCCCCTCCCTCTCCGGCGCCCCGGGCCTCACCGGGGTGAGCAGCTCCGGGGTGGAGATCGGGGAGCAGTCCCCGTTGAGCTTGATGCCGCTGCCCAGGTCGAAGTCGCAGATCTTCACCGGGGAGACCTGGGCGGTGGGCGTGGCGGGGAGGGGGGTGAGGCCAGTCCCGGCCCCCGGGGGGGTCCCGCCCACACACCCCGCGCCCCTTACCTGGTTGGGGTGTTCACAGAGGATGTTCTCGGGCTTCAGGTCCCTGTGCGCGATGCCTGGGGGGAGAAGCAAGCCGGAGGGTTATTAGGGGTGGGGGCAGGGCGCGGTCGCCCCGGGGGCAGGGCGGGGTGTGGGGGGGGCGCACCCTTGTTGTGCAGGAAGTCCAAGGCGCTGGCCACGTCCTGCACGACCTCACTGGCCTCCAGCTCGTTAAAGTGCCGCCGCCGATGGATGTGGCTCAGGATGGAACCTGCAGAGGGGGCGCGGGGGCTTCACCTCCGGGCCGGCCCTGCCCGGTCCCCACGGGACCCCTCTACCCTCAGCCCCCCAGGCAGGACGCGGGCCCCGCCCACCTCCCCGCATCTTCTCAAACACCAGGTAGAAGCGGTCCTCCTCCTCGAAGAACTCGATCAGCTCCAGAACGTTCCTGGGGGTTGGGAAGGAGGTGCTGTGGCACCCAGAGGCCTCTGCCTCCTCAACGAGCCCACCTGCTGACGTCCCCCGGCCCACCCTTCCCCTTGGTCCCCAGCAGGGACCCCCACGACCCCCAGCACAGGCCTGGTACGCAGGTGGTGCCCAGCACACACTCGCTGGGCTGCATGCTGCCTTACCTGTGTCCCTGGCACTGGTACAGCATCTCCACCTCCCGGAAAACCCTGCCCCGGATGTGGCCCGGCTGCTTCTCGATGATCTGGAAAGCGCAGGGGACCTCGGTCAGCCAGACCCCTGCAGCCGGGGAGAGTGGGGCTCGCCCCATGGAATGTGCCAGAACCTGAGACTGCGTGGCCCACACAGGCCAGGGTACTGGGGTGGGCTGCAGCAGGTGGCTCTGAGCCCCTGGTCCTGGGCCAGAGGTACCAGCAGCCCCTCCCACCTTATCTGCTGCCAGGACCACCCAGGACTCAGTGGCCTTCCCGCCCCAGGCAGGTGCGGTCAGGAGAGCTCGGGGCACTGGCCAGCCCTGACTCGCTGCATGGCCCTCAGCCAGCCTGGGCAGATGCCCCTGGCCCGGGAGCCTGGCTCATGCTCGTGCCAGCCCACGTGGTCGCCTCCCTGTCTCAAGACTTAGCGCGGAGTGACCCGGATCCTCAGGGGTGGCCTGAGTCACCCGGCAGAGCAGGCGCTGGGGCCGTTTTTAGACGCGGGTTTTCCCCAGCACCACCCCAGGCGTGCCGAAGCCAGGGCTGCAGGGAAGGGGCCGGGCGGTGGGGCCGGGCGGGGCGGCGGCCCTCACCTTGACGGCGTACTCCTGATTGGTGATGAGGTTGACGCAGGTCTGCACGCGCGCGTGGGCGCCCTCCCCCAGCACGTCCTCCTGCAGCTGGTAGACGTCTGGGGGCAGCGGGGCGGGGCCATGAGAGCCGCCCCTCTGGCCCCTGCATCCCGGCAGCACCCCGGCCCCCGGCCCACTCACCTTCGAACCTGCCTGAGAAGCTGTCCGTGGCCCGGCACCGCTTCTTCTTCTTGCCCCTCTTCTTGGCGTCGGGGATGTCAATGGGCTGGCTGCTGGGCACATCTGCGGGGAGGCGGGGGTGAGGCCGGGGCCCCCAGGCTGGCCGGCGCCCCTCCCGCAGGTCCTCACCCCGTGGTGCCTCACCAGGGCGGGCCGGGCACTCCAGGCCAAAGTCGGGGTCTCCGCGGTGGACGTGCTCCAGGGAGAAGGCCAGCTCGAAGGGATTCGGGCCCTGCAGGGAGACGAGGCCCAGCTCAGGCCCGGGCCCCGCCCAGCTCCCCGAGGCCACACCTACAACCAGGGGGACCCCCGCAGGCTGCCTCACCCCGAGGGCCTCCCTGCTGGCAAACGGGGGGCTGCAGCCTCGCCCCTCATCCTGCGGGGCACCTCCCAGCCCCCACCCAGGTCCCAGGGAGGGGGGTGCGGCCAGGCCAACCCCTGAGCTGGCAGGGTCCTCCGAGGCCACGGGAGGGAGGGGTGTCACCAGTGTCCCTACAGGGCTCAACACCCCACCCGGGGCCTCAGGCAAGGCCCTCACCTCTCAGACCTCAGTTTCCCTCCTAAGAAATGGGTGCTGCCGCCTTCCCTGCCTTTAGCCCCGGCCTGAGCCAGGGGTATCTGTAAATTTAGTGCAGAGCTGGGTGGGGAGAGGGGCTGGCCCGAGGGTGGGGCCAGGGGTGCCGGCACGCTGAGCCAGAGTCCGGGCAGGCTGCTCTGGTCCCCGCAATAAGGGAGGTCGGACAGCCCTCGGCATGGGTGGGCTGCGCCTGGACAGCGGGACACAGAGCTCCCCACCCCATGCTGGGGACCCTGGGGTGGGCAAGCACTTGTAAACGCGGGGTACGGAGGGGACTGACGAGGGGTGAGAAGTAGGGCTCCAAGTCCTGACTGAGGACTGGCCACAAAGTGGGGGCTCCCCCAGAGGAGGGACCGTCCATCCCCACCTGCCAGGAAGGCCGGCGGCAGGGGCAGCGCAGGTCAACGGGAGGCTGCGAGGGAAGGGTCCCTAGTCCCCAGCCCGGGCCCCTGCCCACTCCTGACCGTGGCTGGGAGTCCCAGCAGGGACACGGCCACAGCTGTGGCCAGCCCCGCCCCGCGCTCCTTGGGGTGCCCCACAGGGAGCTGGACGCCACACACGGGCAGCTCCTGCCAACACTGGCTGGGCCGCCCGATAAGGCCTGATAAGGCCCCTGCAGAGCACGGGGCTTGGCGGGTGGGAGGGGGCGGCGGGGCAGGCTTCCTGGCTACCTGGCCGCCACCTTGCCCCGCTCAGCCGCACAGCTGAGATGGGGGACAGGGGAGCACCCCCAAGGACCCAGGGTGTCCGCTGGACCTGGCTGCAAGCCCTGGCTGTAGCTGCCACACCCCACGCGCCCATCCCAGAAATCCTTGACCCTAGAGGTGGATGGGGAAGCCACAGCAAGTTGGGGAGGTCACCCACCTGCGGGGACCCACGCCAACGCCCGCCTTTCCGAACCTGCCAGGCCACCGAGCACAAGACCCCGACAGAGCTGCCCTCCTGCTGCCGCAGCCGCGGGGGCGACTGGCCCGTGCGGTGCTCCTCCGGCCCCCCGGGGGGGTGGTCCGGTTCCCTCCCCTCCGGCCTGGCGGGTGGCCGTGCACAGACGGCCTCTGGGCCCAGCAGCGTGGGCGGCCGCTGGGCCCGGGGCTGGCCGCAGCCCGAGTCAGCAGGCTTTGGCAGGAGGCAGCTGGAACCATCCAGAAGCACGAGCCTGCCTTGGCGGCAGCACCAGCCCCGCGCGCTGACCCCGTCTCGGGGCCCAGGGGAGGCTTGGATCCCTCGCGATCCCGCCAGGGCCCAGGGCCTGCCCGGGACGCCCATGTCCCGGGGACGCTTCTGGCCCCGGGGTCCTTCCCCAGGCACTCCGCTCGCTCCTCCCACCGGTGTGCACACAGCACACTCACACCCGCAACCACGCTCACTCGCCCCCAAGTCCCTGCCCGAGGAGGCCATTACATAAGCCAGGCGGCCGGCGGGTGGGGCAGCCCGCTGACATCACTGCGTCCCCGGGGCCAGGCCCCCGGGGCCCCCTGCGCCACACCTGCCCTCCCCCATGGACACGCTCAGCTGCCACCCGGACCCGGCGGCCACCAGGGCCACCGCGGAAACTTCCCGCTCTGCCAGGAAATGGCCCTTGGGCCCGGGGTGGCCGGGAGCACCCGGCCCTCTCCGTTCCTGGGGGCACCCCGGCCCGGGCCGCGGCTCCTTGGGGCGCACTGCACCACCCCATGGCCTCCCACCCCTCCCGGCACGGCGCGTCGGGCTGGGGCTTGCAGGGCCCCGCGGGCAGAGGGCACCCAGCGCGGTCTGGGGACCCTGGAGACAGGTGCCCCCCAGGCCGCACAGAGGTGGGGACCCACCTGCGGCCCGCCGGCTCCCAGGGCCTCCCCCCCCACCAACGCACACTGAGCCCGG
The DNA here is from genome assembly GCF_030445035.2 of Dasypus novemcinctus. Lineage (NCBI taxonomy): Eukaryota > Metazoa > Chordata > Mammalia > Cingulata > Dasypodidae > Dasypus > Dasypus novemcinctus. The sequence goes on along the minus strand of NC_080691.1, from coordinate 82,809,878 downwards.
GAAGCGGGGCGGGGGCAGGGCACGAGCCCCGCGCCCCCACCCACCGCCGCTCGGAGGGGTCCAGCCCCGGGCCCCCAGACCGCCCCCGGGCCTGACCTGGAGCGAGCGGCGGAAGCCCTGAGGCTCGGCGGCCTTCCTCTGCACCATCTTCCGTTCGGGCCCCGCCAGCGGGGTTGGGGGCGCAGGGCCGGGGGGCGGGCGGCCGGGAGGGGAGCCTGCGGCGGGGCAGACAAAGGAAGGCGCTGAGCGGCCGCGGGGCCCGGGCCGGGGGGCGGCGGGGCCGGGGTCACCCAGGCCGCCGGGGCCGGCGGGCCGCGCTCACCGGGGTCGGGCCCGGGCCGGGGCCGCAGTGCCGCCGCCCGACGTCGCGCCGCCCGGACCCCGCTCCGCGGACCGCGCGGGGAGCAGCAGCAGCGCCGCCGCCGCCGCCGCCGCCGCCGCCGTCGCCGCCGCGGACGCCTCCGCCTGGGCCGCTGCCGCCGCCGCCGCCGCCGCCGAGAGGAGCCGAGCGCGCCCCGCCGTCGCCGCTTTTATAGGCACGGCCGCGCCCGGCCCCGCCCCCGACGGCCCCGCCCCCCGCGCGCCGCGGGGCGGGGCGAGTCGGGCGCCGAGTGCGGCTGCGCGCTCCGGCGCGGGGCGGGGCCGCGCTCCCTGGCGCGCACCTGTACCCCGCGGCCTGCCCGGCGCTCGGACCGCGCAGCCCAGGGACCCTTCGTGGGCACCCGCGGGACCCTCGCGCTGGGCCGTGTCCTGTCCCCCAGGCCCTCACGGGGCAACTCCCCTTGCCTGGGGGCCTGAGCTCAGGATACACTGACTCCTGCGTGCAACTCCTCCGCTCTAGAACCTGCTGTGGCTCCGTCATTCCTATTGTTTTTTTATACAAGTGAAAACCGCACGACATAAATTAGCCTTTTGAAGTGAGCAATTCAGCGTCATTTAGCACAGTCACCATGTCGTGTAACCACTACTTCTATTTAATTACAAAATAGTCCCTGTCAGTCTCCCCCAGCCCCTGTCTCCGTGGATTTGCCACGGGGATAATTCACGCAAGCAGAACCACGTGTCCTTTTGGGTCTGATCCCTTTCACCCAACATCGTGTTTTTGGGGTTCATCGGCCGCATCAGAATTCATTGCTTTTTACGCTGAACGAGATGACGGTTCCCGCCTGCCGCTTCCCTGACCCGGCCCAGGTGTCCCCAGACCCAGGGGCATCCCCCCTCCGTCCGGCCAGCGCTCAGCCTCCCTCCCCAAGAGCCCCTCCCACTGTTGGCAGGACGGTTTCAGGGAGAAGTGGGGACACATCTTCACCCCCATCCGGAACAAACCAGGACCGAGCCCGAGGCCTGGGGTCCAACAGTCCCACGGGGCTGGGCGCCCCCAGCAGGGGGATGGACGCCGCCCCCCGTCCCTGATTCAAGCCCTTCGCCAGCCCCCTTTCCTGTCGGACCCCACGCCCTGGGCACGCCGGGTGGACTGCCCTTCCCTCGGCCCCAGCCCCCAGCTTGTCCTTCCAGAGGCTTCCGCCGCCCATCCCTGATCGCCCCCCACGCAGACCCTCAGCTCAGAGAGGACGCAGCCGCAGTCGCCCCCTGGACAGCCCTCGAGGACGCCTGTCCTGAGCTACCCCGAGGGGCCTTCGGAAGGGACCGCCAGGAACCGGCCAGCCAGGCCCCAGGCCTCGACGCCGCCCCTCTGGGGCCGTGCGTGTGTGGAGACGCGTCGGCTGGCCCAGCTCCCTGCTGGCCTGGCCGGTGCCCTCTAGCCACCAGCAGGTGGGAAGGACCGTGGGGCCTCAGTACCTGCTTGTCCACGTGCACTGGGAGTCCACGCGCCCCTTTCCAGCGGGAGGCTGGGGCGTGTCTATCCCCCGGGGGGCGGGGGCAGGCCCCAGGTGCTCAGGGCTGGCTCGGGGTGCGATGGCTGGCGCAGGTGTGCTCCCCAAGCAGGGATGGGGGCCCAGCACTGCTCCCAGGACCTGCTCCCCCCTGGCCCCCAACAGCCCTTGCTGGCCCTGGGCTGCAGGTGAGAACGCCCAGAGCATGCTGGGAGCGGAGGCGGCCCCTGCCCCTGGCATCTTCTACAGGGCCAGGGAGGCAGGGAGGTCTGGGGGGCGGGTATGCGGGGCCAGCTCGGCCACCCCCATATGGCCCCCCAGGTGTCCTGGGGAGGGGACCTGCCTGGCTGGAGAGGCGGGAGGCCAGCACCCTGCCCCCCCGCACTGGTGGCCCCTACTTCTCCTTGTCCTTCCAGAGGCCATGGGGGCTGGGCTGCCCCTTGGGATCCCCCACCCATACCCTGAAAAGTGGGGGGCTCTGGACTGCCCTGGGGGATCAGAGCCAGCCTGGCGCCACGGAAGCCAGGAGAAGGTACTGGAAGGACAAACAGGAAATGAGGCAGGGCCCCTGAGTGGCGGGGGCGGAGGAAGCATCCTACCTCAGTGGAAACCAAACCCCCAGCCCCCAGCCGTCCCCTCCCCTGGCTGCAGGCCACCTCGGCCCCAGCACCCAGGTTTGCCAACAGCTAAAAAACACACCCACTGCCAGGGATGAGGGCAGGGCTGCACGGGAGCCACTCTGACCCTCTGCTCAGGCCCGGCCAGGCAGCCAGAGCCCAGGATCCTGGGCTAAGTCTACCCCAGTTACCCAGGGGCAGTCTGGATCTAAGTGGGCACCCCGTGTTTTGTCTGTACTCCCAACATCCGATAGTGTGTGGCCGCAGCTTCCCAACGCTTGCGGGTACATCCCAGTGTGTGAGCGGATCTGGGGGACGTGCTGTGCCAGTGGAGGCAGGCGCGCACTTAGAGCCGCCTGGGGCCGGGTGTACGTGTGGGGGCAGAGACGGGTGTATGTGGCCGCGGCTGAGACCCCTACACTGTTCTCTGGCCACTCCTCCCAAGCCTGTGCCTTGGGGGCCGGAGGGCAGCCGTGTCCCCTGGTTCCTCCCCAGAGCCAGGCACCTGGGTCAGGGGTCTGTGTGGCTGGCCCTGAGCCCCACGGCGGGTGTGCAAGGGCTGCCATGTGGCCTCGCGGGGATAAGAAGCACCCACCCCAGAGGGGGGGTCCCCGGATGCGCGAGGGGCAGGGGTGGGGTCCTCCGGGGCCCCCGGCCAGTGGGGCCACGCGGCTGGAACATCTGATGCAAGTGGCTGTAAAGTGTCCCTTCTGCCGGCTGACTCACGCCCGCCCCATTCCAGGGCTCAGCAGTCCTGGGGACACCGCCAGGGCCGGCACTGGGGGTGGGGAGAGGGCAGGGACACTGGAAAGCAGGAGGGTGTGGCCGCGAGCTCAGGCTGCACAGGCCCCAAGTGGGGTGGGGTCAGGTGGCGGGCAGGGCTGGCTGAAGGCCACCACCCTGCCCCAGGGACCGGGAAGGCATTTGTGCTCAGCTCATTTCCTCTTCTAGGAGCCTAGAGGACAGGGAGGGGGTTCTCCCGGGGACATTTACTCCGGGGCTGGACAGGTGTCTGGCTTTGCTGGCCCCTGCCCTGGCCGGGCCACACACCACTCAGCTCACTTGGCCCCAAATCCTCTGCCAGTCCCAAGAGCCTTTCCCGGCTGGGGGTGGCGGATGACCCTCCGCTTTGGATGTCCTGTTGACAGCCGGGCTCACCGCGATCTAATCTCAGAACCCGTGACCGTGGCCCCTGATGGGGAGAAAGGGACTTGGTGGCTGTGATTAAGTGAGAGGCCCCAAGGAGGTGGCTCAGAGCCAGAGAGGACTTGACCACCATAGCAGAGAGACCGGAAGATGCTCACAGGCTGGCCTGATGGAGGAGGGTCCCGGCCCCTAGGAGCTGGGGGTCAAAAGCCACGAAGCAGATTCTTCCCTGGAGCCTGGGGAAGGAACCTGCTGACCCCTGACGTTAGCCCAGCGAGGCCCACGCCGGTCCGTGACCTCCAAAACCGTGGGGGGCTGACAGGCGTCCTCTCCCGCCACCCCGGTTCCGGCCAGGTCCCAGCAGCCGCGGGGGACTCCCACGTGCGTGAACTGGCGTGGCACCAGGGCGGTCCCATTTTGCAGATGGGGAAACTGAGGCAAGTCCGCCCAGCTCCCTGGCCGCCGCCCCTGGATGGAAGGGGCCCTTGCGGGGACTGGGGCTGGGGTGATGTGTCCAGAGTGGGGACCCTCCCTGCACGGGGACATGTGCTTGCGTGGCCGAGTGCTGCGCGGCCCTCGCCAAGGGTTCCCACGCGCGGCCACCACCGAGGACCGTAGTCTCCTCCTCATTCCGGTTAGCCGGGGCGCCCCCCACCCTGCGACACCCCCACCCTGGCGTCCCCACTCCGGCGTCCCCACCGCGGCGCCCGCGGACGTGGGGAGCCCGGGCTGCGCGTCCCGCGGGCTGCGCGCCTGCGCCCTGGCTGCAGCACCCAGGCCCCTTCGCCCCCGGCGCCGGCAGAGGTTGCCGGGGCAACGCGTTTGCGTCAGCGGAACCCGGCGCGGCGCCGGGGCTCTCAAGGCGAGGGGCGGGGCGGACCCAGACGCTGGGCCAATAGGCTTCCAGGGGCTGAGGGCGTGGGGCGGGGCCGGGGCCCACCGACCAGCCAATGGGGTTGTTGTTGTCGCGGCCCCCGCGCGGAGGACCGCGCCCCTTTTAAAGGGACCGCGCGCACGGGTGTCTCCGCGCACGGGAATCTCAGCGCTCGGCTCACCAGCGGGCGGAGGGCGCAGGCCGCGGGTGGGGGTCCGCGGCCCGGGGCCGACCCCGGCTCTTTGCCTTGCCCTGCTGTGTGGCTCCAGGCTAGGCCCCCAGGCTCTCTGAGCCTCAGTTTCCCCAGGTGGGCAATAGCAGGGCAAAACCCACGGTGTGCCCCCGAACCGCAGGCCTCGCGGGGAACCTCCAAGAACCGACGCCGGACACGTCTCGCCCACCCTCCTGTGCAAATGCGGGGGCGGGGGCCCGTCTGCGGGTTCGAGGCCTCCAGCCCCGGGCACCCCCACGGCCCGCGAGGGCCCGGCGCTTTACCAGGGGTCCCCCGAGAAGGTCGGGGGTGCGGCGGTTTGACCCCAGACCCGGGGACGTCCCCCTACCAGGACCCTCCCTGGACCCCGGACCCCCGCCCCACCCCCCGGGCCCTCCCTCCCCTCCCTCCCTGTCCCCAGTCTAGGAAAAGCGGCACAGGAGGGCCAAGAGACGACACTGGTTGGCCCGGAAAGAGCTGGGTTGAGCCGGAGTAGAGGAAGCAGACACCCACAAACCACCCAGCCTGGCACCCTGGAGTTTGGGGGGGGACGCTTGAGGGGGTGCTTTGAAGGAGGGGGAGGGGTGCTGGGCCAGGGTAGGGGAATGGCAAGAGGAGGTGCCCAGAGGTGGGGGGTGGGCACTGAAAGGGGGCGGGGGCCCTGGCTCCGGCAGGCCAGAGCTGAGGGCAAGCCTGGCTTTGGGGTGCAGACACTCCCCAGCTTGTCCCTCGTGGCAATCCCCCTGCCGCCAGCTGCACCCCACACCTCCTGCTCTTGGCCGCACCCAGCCCGGGCTTTGCGTGCGACTGTCCTGCTGGTCCCAAATCACAGCGACAACCCAGGCGCCCGGCCCCGTGCGAGCGGATCAGCAAAACGAGGGCGACCTGGACAATAGAGCGTCAGTGGGCCGTGAAGAGGGGACGGCGTGGGGGCCTGGCACACGGTGCTCCATGAAAGGAGCTGGCCACGAAGGCACATGTCCTGGATTCCCATCGCAACAAAGGGCCGCAGGAAGCAAATTCCTAGAGATAGAAGCGGCCGAGAGGTTACCCGGGGACGAGTGGGGAGCGCCTGCTGCATGGCTGCAGTGTCCGTTTGGGGTGATGGAAACGTTTTGGTCACTGGTGGCAGTGATGAGAGCACAGAATTGCCAGCGTGGTCAGTGCCACCAAATCCTACTCTTAAAAGTGCTTGTGGAAAGCAGATGTGGCTCAGCTGATAGAGCATCCGCCTACCACATGGGAGGTCCAGGGTTCAAACCCCGAGCCTCCTTGACCCGTGTGGAGCTGGCCCACATGCAGTGCTGATGCACGCAAGGAGTGCGGTGCCATGCAGGGGTGTCCCCCGCGTAGGGGAGCCCCACGCACAAGGAGTGTGCCCCGTAAAGAGAGCCGCCCAGTGCGAAAAAAGCACAGCCTGCCCAGGAATGGCGCTGCACACACGGAGAGCTGACACAGCAAGGTGACACAACAAAGAGACACAGATTCCCGTGCCGCTGACAAGAATAGAAGTGGACACAGAAGAACACACAGTGAATGGACATAGAGAGCAGACAACTGGGGAGGGGAGTGGGGAAGGGGAGAGAAATAAATAAAATAAATCTTAAAAAAAAAAAAAGGTGATTTGATGTGACAGGCAGGCATGGCAAGCTGACATAACAAGGAGACACAAGGAGGAAAACACAATGAGTGCACAACAAAGCAGGGAACAGAGGTGGCTCAAGCCATTGGGCTCCTCTTTTCTGCATGGGAGGTCCCAGGTCCCTGGTGCCTCCTAAAGAGAAGCAAAGCGGACACAGAATGCACACAGTGAATGGACACAGTGAGCACAAACAATGAGGGCTAAATAAATCTTAGGAAAAAAAAAAAGGTTAAAGAAAGAGAAAAGGAATGGTGAGGGCAGGGCCTGGCAGGCAGAGAGCTCTTGGAGCTCTTTGGCCATGGCTCTTGGCTGACCCTGCCCTGCCTGGGGTGACCCCCCCCCATGCTGGATTGGGAGCCTGGGGGTCTCCCTGGGGGCAAAGCCCATGGCGAGGTGTCCTGAAAGACTTGCAGTACAACCCATCAGCACGGCCCCTGCAGTAGACAGACAGCCTGGCTGGGTTCTGCCGTCACTTCCCGTGCAAGCCTCTCGGGGTCTTTGGAATTTGCAGCTTGTTCTTCAAGGTCAAGACACCTGGTTGCTCAGGGCGGGGCCAGGACACACCTGCAGCCTTGCGGTGGGGGGCTGGCCCCCCTAGAAAGACCAACAGGTGCCTGAGCTGCGGCCCACAATCCCACCTTCCCAGCCTCCGGGAGCCTGGGTGCCGAGGTCCCGTAGAAATTCGGGGTGCTGGGACCTCAGAGGGGTCTCCAGGGTTGACGGCGACCGTGCCAAGCTGGAAAGCCACGAAGGCTGCACCTGAGACCCCAGACCCCTCAGGGCCTCTCCCTTCTGCTGCTGCTTCTTTGCATCCTTTTTCTAGATGAAGCGGCTGTCATGATGCGGTTTTTCACGAGTTCTGCGAATCGTCCCAGCAAACTAACCCCAGGGGCGGCACGAGCCCCGGTGACAGCGGCAGGTTTCGTTTTTTTTCTTTTCCTTTTTTTTTTTTAGGTACCAGGGCCGGGAATTGAACCCGGGACCTCGTGTGTTGGAAGCGGGTGCTCAGCTGCTCGAGCCACATCTGCTTCCCCCAGGTTTCTGACAAGCTGCACAGCTGGGCTCGGATCGGGCAGCCGGAATGTTCCGCACCGGAGCCGGGCTTGGCCATGGAAAAGGCAGGAAACAGCTCTGTCCCGCTAGGCACCGGCCTCGCGATGTCAAGGTTTCGGCCCAGGGGGGTCCGGCCGGCCGGCCGCGAAGCCTCACGGGTTGTTTTCAGCCGCCAAGTGTGTGGTGTTTCATCCCCGCCGGGCCTCCTTGAAGGGAGCGTATGAGGCTCCCGGTGCCACGTAACAAACAGCCCGCGCAGCCGCTTGGTGTCTTTGGGTGCCTGGACTGATGGACGAGGAGAAGGTGGGGCACGGGGAGCAGCCTGTTCCGGGCCTTTCTCCTTGGCTCGGCCGACTGGGTCGAGGGGGTCTCTCCTTCCCCTGTCCTTTTTAGTCCAGGCTGACAGCGGTTTTGCTCCTACAGCTCTCTCACCCAGCATTTTGCTATAAGCTGCGAGCAGAAGCCAAGCCGCATTCTCCAGGTGTATTTTGGAAATTTCTTCAGCTGAATGCCCAGGCTCGCCATTTTCAAATTCAGCCTTCCATAAAACACCAGGAGTTAATCTTGCTAAGTTCTCTGGAACTTTTTAAGATTTATTTTATCTATTTTTCTCCCCTTCCCCCTGTTGTCTGCTCTCTCTGTCCATTCGCTGTGTGTTCTTCTGGGTCTGCTTGCATTCTTGGTGGCACTGGGAATCTGTGTCTTGTTTTTGTTGTGTCATCGTGCTGCATCAGCTCTCCATGTGTGTGGCACCACTACTGGGTGGGCTGTGCTTTTTCACATGGGACAGCTCTCCTTGCAGGGTGTACTCCTTGTGCGTGGCAGCACTGCATGTGGGCTAGCTCACCACACGGGTCAGGAGGCTCTGGGTTTGAACCTTGGACCCTCCATATGGTAGGCAGATGCCGTATCAGTTGAGGCACGTCCGCTTCCCAGTTCTCCGGAACTTTCCTCCAGTTTCCAGTAATAGTTTCATCATTTACTTCTAAGGCACCATAAAAAGTCTCTTTAGCTTCCATATTGCTATCAACAGTCTCTTCAAAGCCTTTTCCATCAAGCATCTCACAATTCCTCCAAACAATACCCCTTACCCTTTTATCAAACTGTTCCAGCATTTTGGTAATTGCAAAAGCACTTCCCCACTCCTGGCACCAAATTCTGTATTAGTCAGCCAAAGGGGTGCTGATGCAAAATACCAGAAACTGGTTGGTCTTTATAAAGGGTATTTACTTGGGGTAGAAGCTTACAGATACCAGGCCATGAAGCATAAGTTACTTTCCTCACCAAAGTCTATTTGGAGCAAGACGGCTGCCGACGTCTGCGAGGGCTCAGGCTTCCTGGGTTCCTACGTTCCTGGGGCTTGCTTCTCTCTGGTCTCAGGGTTCCTCTCTTCCTGGGGCTGGCTTCTCTTTCCTCTGTGAGCTGACTTCCCAGGGCTCCAGCTTAAGGCTTCAGCATCAAACTCCAACATCAAAACTCCAACTTCAGAAACCCTCAACTCTGTCCTTTGCCATGCCTTTAATCTGTGAGCCCCCACCCACCAAGGGGCAGGGACTCAACGCCCTAATCATAACTCAATCATGCCCAGGGATAGATCAGATTACAAGCATAACCCAATATTTCTTTTTGGAATTCATCAATTCTATCAAACTGCTACAGTGCTCCACTTTGGCTCGCTCCCATGGCATGTGGATATATCTCAATAAAACTGCTCTAATATAAAATGTTTAACGAGTCAGAGGACAGTTCCTCTTCCAAGCGCATCTCTCCCTCCATGTCCCCGCGGAGAGGATCTGGGGGTGACGGAGAGAACGAGGTCCGCGTGAGGCCGTGACGGACACACGCGTGGACCGAGGGCTCAGCGCCCAAGACCGTGGAAATCCTGACAGTCGGACACGTTTGAGAAGATGCAGCTCGGCGCAGGCTCTGGCAGCAGCGCCCTGGGCGGCGTGGAGGCCAGTCTTGAAAGGCTGAGGTGCCTGTGGGGTGCCCGGGGCCCTGTCTCCTGCATGTAAAGCCACGAACCCGCACCCCCCCCTCAGAAAACAGAACACGAACGAGCAGAGGGTGGCGGGGGTGTGACGTCGGCAGGAACTCCCAAATTCTATCCAGGGGCGTGGCAGGCGCCAATGTCCTGGGGTCGGCAGCGCCTGTGCCGGGGCTAGCTCTGCCCCCGGGGGATGTCGGGAGGTGTCCCGGGACATCTGGGGTCGTCACGCCTGGAGGGACTCCTGGCACCTGGGGGGGCCCAGGGAGGCCGTTCAACACTCCACAGTGCCCAGGACGCCCTCGCCCCAGAGAAGGTTCTGGCGCGGACGTCAGCAGCGCCGAGGCGGGCAGCGGCGCTCCGGAGGGAGGAAAGCTGGGGACCGCGTCCAGAGGCGGCAGGTTCCGGCCCCTCGGCCCCCGCTCGCCACGTGGGCTGCGGCCCGGCGGCCCGAGGCAGCTCCAGGCAGGCGACTGGGGAGCCCCGCGGCGAAAACGCCGCGCAGCCTCGAAGGCGGCTTCTCCAGGGTGCGGCCAAGGGTCAAGTTTAATTTCCACCCGGGGAAGCCGAGCCCGCGGGCTGTGGGAGGGGGGAGGGGTGGGGGCCAGCGGCTTCCGAGCGCCAGGAATTTGAAAAGTGGCACCAAAAGGAGGGGGCCAATGGATAGTGCTGGGGGCGGGGCTAGAGTGGGGAGAGCCAATGGTGAGTGCTGGGGGCGGGGCTAGAGTGGGGAGAGCCAATGGTGAGTGCTGGGGGCGGGGCTAGAGTGGGGAGAGCCAATGGATAGTGCTGGGGGCGGGGCTAGAGTGGGGAGAGCCAATGGTGAGTGCTGGGGGCGGGGCTAGAGTGGGGAGAGCCAAAGGTGAATGCTGGGGGCGGGGCTAGAGGGGGAGAGCCAATGGTGAGTGCTGGGGGCGGGGCTAGAGTGGGGAGAGCCAATGGTGAATGCTGGGGGCGGGGCTAGGGGGAAAGAGCCAATGGTGAGTGCTGGGGGCGGGGCTAGAGTGGGGAGAGCCAATGGTGAGTGCTGGGGGCGGGGCTAGAGTGGGGAGAGCCAATGGTGAATGCTGGGGGCGGGGCTAGAGGGGGAGAGCCAATGGTGAGTGCTGGAGGTGGGGCTAGAGTGGGGAGAACCAATGGGGCGTGCTGGGGGCGGGGCTAGAGGGGGAGAGCCAATGGTGAGTGCTGGGGGTGGGGCTAGAGTGGGGAGAGCCAATGGGGCGTGCTGGGGGTGGGGCTAGAGTGGGGAGAGCCAATGGTGAGTGCTGGGGTGAGGCTAGAGAGGGAGAGCCAATGGTGAGTATTGGGGTGGGGCTAGAGTGGGGAGAGCCAATGTTGCATGCTGGGGGTTGGGCTAGAGTAGGGAGAGCCAATGGTGAATGCTGGGGGCAGGACTAGAGTGGGGAGGGCCAATGGTGAGTCCTGGGGCAGGGCTAGACCAAGGCGAGCCAATGGTGAGTGCTGGGGGCGGGGCTAGAGTGGGGAGAGCCAATGGTGAGTGCTGGGGGCAGGACTAGAGTGGGGAGGGCCAATGGTGAGTCCTGGGGCAGGGCTAGAGCAAGGCGAGCCAATGGTGAGTGTTGGGGTGGGGCTAGAGTGGGGAGGGCCAATGGTGAGTGCTGGGGGCGGTGCCAGAGCAGGGAGAGCCAATGCTGAGTGCCAGGGGTGGGGCTAGAGCAGGGAAAGGCAACGGTGAGTGCTGGGGCGGGTCCAGAAGTGAAAATGGTGCCAAATTTGAAAACTGTGCAGGGGAGTGAAAGTGGCCCCAAGCCCACGCAGCCTGGGGAGTGTAGGGAGCGGGGACTCAGAGCGGGAGCCGGGAGAGTCAGCTAGATCTCTGGATAGGCTGTCAGCCCTGAAGGACCCAATCAGGGGGGCACAGGGGAGGGACCCGCTGTCAGGTTTAGGGTATAAATGTCAGCGTTCCTTGCTGCTTGGCGCCCTGGCCATTTCATCCAGGTCCAGCGCCTGTTCCTGCAGGACGGTTAATAAAATTCTTTTCTCCTCCACAACCGGGTGAGCCCTTGTTTTCTTATAGGTGCAGCGTTCTTTCTAACAAGGGCACCCTCGGTGGCCCCTGCCCCTAACTGGGGAACGCGGCAGAGGGGACGGGACAAGGGCCTCGTGCCCCTGGTGGCAAAGCCGGCGACGTCCTGGGGGCCCGGGAGACCAGGGCTTGGAACGGGGTGTGGCCAACCGGCGCGCGATGGAGAGCCTGCCCCGGTCGAGCCTCCGGCTGAGACCCCAGCCCAGGCTGACCGCGCCGGAAGCTGGAGCCGGGGACCCCGCTGAGCTGCGCCTGGATTTTGGGCCCACGGAGACTGGGCGACTGAAAGTTTGTTTTCTTTGGTTTTTATATTTTATTTATTTTTTATTCTTTGTTTGTTTGTTTAAGGTGCGCTGCTTGAAGCTGGTATGTTGAAGCAGCCCGTGCCATGGTAACAGGTCAGGGATGCAGCCAGCTGCTTATCCGTGGTCAGCGGACAGCAGACGCGGCGAGTTGCGGTGATTTGTGCGCGGGCTCCGTTCTGCGGAGAGGAAGCTGGTGCCTTGCGGAGTCTGAGCCCCACTCTGGGATGGTCTGGCTCGAAAGCCAGTGCGCTCCTTCCTTCCACGTCGCGGGAGTCGGGGTGCGGCGCCCCCGTGGCCTGGAAAATCCGTGTAAAATTTTCGGCCCTCCCTTCGTACCAGAGAAGAAGTCTGAATTTTTTCTTTTGTCTTTGGTGGGGTGTTTATGGTACATTCTTGTAAATTTGGGGGGATGTGTATGGTATTAAAAGATAAAATGTGTTCTTATAGAACATGGCGGATATATTCCATGCATTTCTGAGTTTCTGAACTTTGACTGTGTCGTCTTCGGCTTCCGCAAAACTTCCCCCCAAATTCCCATTTAATTTCTCGTGCCACCCCGTGACGTGCCGAGACCGCGATGGGGAAGGGATGGCCGTCGTCCCCTGTGAGCGCCGGGCGGCGCTCCCCTCCGGGGGGCTCGGGAGGGCGGGACAGCCAGGGGCTTTCCACGTTCCCGGGCTGAGCCTGAGGACGCTTCCACTGCCGCCTTCTCGTGTCACTGCGCTCTGGTGACAGACAATGCCCTGGACAATTTCTGTTTCTGTTTCCTCTGGGGGAGAATTTACCATTTTTCTTATAGTCTAATCTAGTCTAATCTATGGCCAAGTAAAAACTAAAATCATTTTCACCAATGCTTCCACCGGTCTATGGCATTCTGGCAAAAAAGGGGATTCTCTAGTTTTAAGTTCTCTAGTTTTGGCATTCTGGCAAAGAAAAAAGAGGTGGGGTGGATTCCCTAGTTTCAAAAAATTTTGAAGAGCAACCAGTAAATCAACCTAGAAAATTGTGTGTGTGTGTGTGTGTGTATATATATATATATAATATAAATATGTATAATATAAATATAAATATTTGCCTATGAGAAATGTCAAGTAACTTAAAATGTTGATTACATTATTTCACTGATTGTTTTCTATATTTTTCCTTGAATTTCAATTTTATTTAATATATTTCCATACAAAAAGTTTTTTTCTACCTGGTGTATCTTCCCCGTAGATTTTACCCTGGGTCAAAATCAGCAGAGTCTGTCCCGTACATGCTTGGAAGTCAACTTGGATATTAAAATTGCAATCTTTGCCTTCCTGTGTTTGCTTTATTTTGAGGTAACTTGGCCTAAGTCTCTGCTTTCACTCTTTCGATGTCTACTTTATGACAGCTCCATTGTAACATAATTCAGATATATCTTAATAGCTGCTCTTTGAAAGTGGACAGTTCCAGGCTTTTAGCATGTTTATTCACACGCGTGTGCAGCCATCCTCCCTGTGCCTCTTTTAATTAGTTTGTGTTCACTTGTGGTAAAATGCACGTAATGTAAAAATCATTGCAGGGAGCAGAGGTGGCTCCAGTGGTTGAGCACCTGCCTACCACAGGGAGGTCCCGGGTTTGGTTCCTGATTTTCCTAAAAAAGATGAGCAAGATGGCAAGCTGATGCAACAAAGAGAACACAATGGGAGACACAACAAAGCAGGGAGCAGAGGCGGCTCAAATGATTGGGTCCCTCCCTCCCAAGTTCAGTTCCCAGTGCCTCCTAAAGAAGATGAGCAGACACAACAAGCTGATGCAACAAGTTGACGAATGAACAGACACAGTGAGCAGGGAGTGGATGTGGCTCAAGCAGTTGGGCACCTGCCTCCCACATGGGAGGTCCTGGTTTCGGTTTCTGATGCTTCCTAAACAAGAAGAGCAGACAACGAGCTGAGACAATGAGCAGACACAGCAAGCAGAGACAATGAGTAGATACAACAAGCAAACAATGAGCAGGCAGACAAGGGAGCCATCTTGGAGGGCGGGAATCATTGTGACCATTTTAAACGTACGATTCTTTGGCATGAAGCACGTTGACAGGACTGTGGAACTTTCACTGCCACCTGTTTCCAGACAATTTCCCCCATTCCCAAGCACCCTCCTGCTCGTTTAGCGGTAACTCTCCAGGCCCCCTCCCGCCACCCCTGGTAACCACCGTTCTGCTTCCTATGTGGGTTCTTTAAAATGTGCTTTTCTTAATAACGTGTTTGTTGTTAGAGAAGTTGTAGGTTTACAGAAATATCACACATGAAATACATAAAACGCCGAGCCCCGTTGGGGACACCTTGCATTTGCGTGGCCCATTTGTCACGATTCAGGAAAGAACGTGTTTACCCGTGGACTAACCAGGGCCCAGCGTTCACGGTCGGGCTCGCTGCGCTGCAGTCCCACCTTCCAGCTCTTAATCTCCGTTCCCCTGACACACCTGTGACCTCCGGCTCCCCCGCCTACCCACACTCGCACACACAGGCCACCGCCGTCAGCACCGCGCTGGGCTCAGTCACCGCCATCCGGTTCCGAGACTCGCCCATCCAGCCCAGCAGAGACTCTGCACCGTGGGAGCATCACCCCCCACCCCCTGCCCCGACGCCTGCGGCTTCTGAAAAGAAGAACAAGACAAGGCTCTGCTTTTACCCCGACGTGGGGGTCTTCGTGTTTCAAGAGGAGAACCAGCCTGTGTCTTTACGTCAGGGGTCCACAAGCCTTTTCTGTCCAGAGAGTTGATATTTTCAGCTTCGAGCCTCGAGGGCCTCTGTCACAAATAATCGGCTCTGTTGTTGCCGTGCAAGAGGCCAGAGATGAGCCCACACGGGAGATCTGAGGGTCAGTTCCCAGTGGCTCCTAAAGAAGATGAGCAGACGCAATGAGCTGACACAATGAGAGATGCAACAACCGGGGAGCAGATGTGGCTCAAGGAGTTGGGCACCTGCCTCCCATACGGGAGGTCCCAGGTTTGGTTTCCAGTGCCTCCTGAAAGAAGACGAGTAGATACAAGGAGCTGACGTGACGAGCAGTGAGCAGGTGTGGCTCAAGCAGCTGGGCACCTGCCTCCCAAATGGGAGGTCCTAGGTTCAGTTCCCAGTGCTTCCTAAAGAAGGTGAGTAGATGTGATCAGCTGACGCAATGAGCAGGTACAACGAGCAGGGAGTAGATGTGACTCGAGTTCTTGGGCACCTGCCTCCCACACGGGAGGTCCCAGGTTTGGTTGCCAGTGCCTCCTAAAAGAAGGCGAGCAGACGCAACAAGCAGACACGATGAGCAGACAATGAATAGTCAGACGAGGGAGCTACCGGGGGGGGATTTTACTGACAAAACAGCCACCTCCTGACCTACGTGTGCTTTACGTGTGCTTCTCTTGTTTCAGAAGATTTAGGGACATCCACTCTTGCCGCCTCATTTTCAATCACTTGCTTTTAAAAGCTACTCGTTTTCTGCCTTTTGCCCCCTCCAGCTAATTCTGCCTTCACCCACTGCCTTCAGGTGCACCTGCGGCCCACTGCCTGGCTTTGGACAACACACACACGTACTTGCTGTCATTTCCCAGGCCGCTCAGGCAAACGCCGCGAAATGAGTCGACGTAAACATGGGCATTTTTTTGCTTAGGGTTTTGAAGTCGAGAGAAAGTTCAAGTCCAGGCGTCATCTGGGTGATGCTGTCTCTCGAAGACCATGGCCTGCTGGTGCCGCCGGCGCTCCGTGGCCCGTGGCTGCGTCTCGCGGCCTCTCCCCGCTCCTCCGGGGTCTGGTGACGTCCGGCTCCCGGCTGCTGCTCTGCGCCCTGCTCCGTCTGCATTTCATTCTCTCGGGAAGGACTCGAGTAACAGACCACGGCCCCTCGGCCTGGGCCCGGCCATGCCCGGCTGAAGCCCCCTCCCGGCAAGGTCCTGTTTACAACACATCCACACCGCGGGGTGGGTCAGGGTTAAGGACGTGTGTTCCTTTCCCTTTTTTTTAAAAAGATTTATTATTTATTTCTCTCTCCTCCCCCCATTGTCTGCTGTGTCCATTCACTGTGTGTTCTTCTGTGTCCGCCACTCCTGGGCAGGCTGCGCTTTCTTTCGCGCTGGGCGGCTCTCCTTACGGGTGCACTCCTTGCGCGTGGGGCTCCCCTACGCAGGGACACCCCTGCGTGGCACGGCACTCCTTGTGCGCTGTGCATGGGCCAGCTCCACACGAGTCAGGAGGCCCTGGATTTGAACCCTGGACCTCCGGGTGATAGGTGGACGCTGTATCTATTGAGGCAAAACTGCTTCCCAAGAACGTGTTTTTCTGGGGTCTGTCCAGCTCCAAACCACGACGACACTGAACTTAATTTTGCTGGTTCTCGTCATCTGTGAACCACTGTCAGCTGATTCTGGTCACAAGGGACGCAAATGTGAGTCCCCGCCTAGCAAATGCAGGAGAATAAACTCAAAATTCGGCCAAGAGTGAAGCAGACTTGGCCCAGTGGTTAGGGCGTCCGTGTACCACATGGGAGGTCCAGGGTTCAAACCCCGGGCCTCCTTGACCCGTGTGGAGCTGGCCCATGCGCAGTGCTGATGCGCGCAAGGAGTGCCTGCCACGCAGGGGTGTCCCCCGCGTAGGGGAGCCCCACGCGCAAGGAGTGCGCCCCGTAAGGAGAGCTGCCCAGCGGGAGAGAAAGTGCAGCCTGCCCAGGAATGGCACCACACACACGGAGAGCTGATGCAGCAAGATGACGCAACAACAAGAAACACATATTCCCGTGCCGCTGACAACAACAGAAGCGGACAAAGAAGAACACACAACAAATAGACACAGAGAGCAGACAACTGGGGGCGGGGAAGGGAGAGAAATAAATAAATCTTAAAAAAAAAAATCAGCCAAGAAGCCAGGGACAAAATCACTGACCGGATGTACTGGCCTGAGGCTTTCGTGGACCCTAGAAAATGACGCGCTGACGCGAAGCCTGGGTGAGTGGCCCTTGCGTGCGGGACTCTGGATTAGACCGCTTGGCTGGGGGCCTTTGCTTAGATGCGGGGCGCGGGAGGGTCCTGACCCTGCGTAGACAGGGAGAGAGAAGAGGTGCCGCGCGACCCTGCGAGGGAGAGGACCCCGGATCACCCACACCTGCAGCAGGAAGCCCCGAGAGGCCGAGGCGGAGGCCGAGCTGGGGTCAGCGGGCAGCCCAGAGCTGGAGAGTCGGGGCCGGGGAGGTTCGAACCCGGGCCTGGCCGCCCACAGCTGAGCCGGGGAGAGAGCCGGCCTGGGGGGAAGGGCAGACCGGCTGCCATCTCGCCTTGCCACGCGGGAGAGTCCGTATCGCCAGCAGCCGACCCTGGCGACTGCACCTCTGACAGTACCCTGATGTGGACGTTTCCAAGGCCCCGGAATTGTAAGCTTTTACCCTAATAAATTCCTGTTACAAAAGCCCACCCATTTTTTGGTATTTTATATTTTAAAGATTTATTTTATCTCTCCCCACCCCCTTGTTGTGTGCACTTGCTGTGTCTGTTCGTCTTTGTTTCCTTAGGAGGCACCAGGAACCGAACCCAGGACCTCCGATGTGGGGGGGAGGTACCTGATTGCTTGAGCCGCCTCCGTTCCCAGCTTTCTTGGGTCTCTCATTATGATTTCCCTCTTGTCGCGTCATCTTATCGCGTCAGCTTGCCTTCCTGCTCTTCCTCTTTAGGAGGCACTGGGAACCTCTGCTCCCTGCTTTGTCGTGTCTCTCATTATGTTTTTCTCTTTCTGTCTCTTGTTATATCATCTTGTCGTGTCATCTCGCCACGCCTGCCCATCATGCCTGCCTGCTCTCTTCTTTAGGAGGCACTGGGGGGAAACGGACTTTGGCCCAGTGGTTAGGGCGTCCGTCTACCACATGGGAGGTCCGCGGTTCAAACCCCAGGCCTCCTTGACCCGTGTGGAGCTGGCCATGCGCAGCGCTGATGCGCGCAAGGAGTGCCCTGCCATGCAGCGGTGTCTCCCGCGTAGGGGAGCCCCACGCGCAAGGAGTGCACCCGTAAGGAGAGCCGCCCAGCGCGAAGGAGGGAGTAGCCTGCCAAGGAATGGCGCCGCCCACACTTCCTGTGCCGCTGACGACAACAGAAGCGGACAAAGAAACAAAGACGCAGCAAAAAGACACAGAGAACAGACAACCAGGGGAGGGGGGGGGAATTAAATAAATAAAAATAAATTAAAAAAAAAAAAAAAAAAAGGAGGCACTGGGAACCAAACCACGGACCTCCCGCGTAAGAGGCGGGAGCCCAATCCTTTAAGCCACATCTGCTTCCCGGTGTTTTTATTTTTTTCTTCAGGCGGTACTGGGGAGTAAACCCAGGACCTCGAACGTGGGAAGCAGGTGCTCAACCACGGAGCCACACCTGCTCCTATTTCTGGCATTAAGACTGTGTCAGCAGCCTCTGGCAAACTGAAACCTGAGAAGTCACCGTTTCAAATGTATAATGGGAAAAAAAAAGTCATCATGGGAAGATATGCCAATCACTGTAACAACCAGAAATAACTAAGAATTAATTGTAAGAGAATTGGGCTGATGGGAAATGTCCAGAGCGGACAAAACCAGAGCGAAAGCAGATGACCGGCGGCCAGGACCTGGGAGGGGAGGGTGGGGGTGGCTGCGCCTTGGCACGGGGCTCCTTCTGGGTTGAGAGAATGTTCTGGAACGAGGCAGTGGTGACGGCTGCACAACCTTGTGAATACAATAAAAACCAATTAACTGTACACTTTAAAGTGGTGAATTTTATGGTATGCAAATTTTAAAAATTATCTGAGAGGGAAAAGAAAAAGTCACGCAGCGATTTTTATGGGGTTTCTCCGGCCAGAATCAATTAAGACGCAGCTGGCCTTGGGACAACTCAGTGTCCTGAAGGTGACAGCAGGAACCAAGTTATTTTCCAAATTCACTATTTTTACCAAAACCCTAAAGGGAGGCTTTTTGTTTTTGCTTTGGGACCTTCAAATAATTCTGAAATACATACTTAGAAGAGTCAAGAAAATACAAAAATGGCCACGAGGAGGCATTTGTACTGCCAGATATTAAAGTTACTCTCACTTGATAAAATACATGAAAACGGGATGAAGCAAACGCCCAGAAGATTCGGAAACAGAGTCCTGTAAATAAGGAGCCCCGAGTCCCCTGGACGGGCCGCAGGCCAGCGGGAGAGGTGGCGAACGCGTTAAAAAGAAAGCCGCCAGGTCCTACCGCACACCGTACGGGGAGCTTAAACCCTCTGGCTTTTCTGGAATTTACTGGAAAAATAGGAAACCACGGAGAACTAGAAGAAAGTAGAGGTGGCTATTTATTTATATAAAGGCCTTCTCCAGCCTGAGTCTGTGAATTTGTCATCGAGGAGTGAAACCATCAAGGAAAAGTTTGATCAGAACTGGGACTAAAAGGTGAACACTTGTTCAGCAGGTCAAAACTGCCAGGAGCAGAGGCCGACGTGGCTCAGTGGTTGAGCGCCAACTTCCCACACACAAGGCCCCAGGTTTAACCCGGGGCCCCAGTACCTCAAAAAAAATTGCCAGGAGCAAAATCAAAGGCATAAAACAAAACCAGGAGAAAGTTTTGTGCCTTCGATGTCAGATATGTAAGAAAGCTTTTATAAACCGTTGTGGAAAAAATGTTTATACCACAGTACGTAAAAAGGTTTTACAAACCAATAAGAAAAAGACCATTTCCCAACGGGAAAATGCAAACGAATTGGCCATAAAAATAGGCAATAACGCATTATGAATTACTCTTCCCTCCAAACTGTTAAATAACCTAAGACCTAAACTGCAGTGTTGGAGGCTGTAGGGAAACGAGTGAGCAAACACAGCAGCGGAAGTCCCAGTCAGGCCCCCGTTCCTGCAGGGGAAGCACAGCATATTAAAATCATCCCCAAATTCAATTCCCTTGGGCACAGATATCGGTCTCAGTATTTTTCCTTATTAATAATTCGGGAAAGCAACTAAGTTTCAATTAAAGACACATAACAGGATTAACCAACATTTCCACCAAGAGGGGACTGGTAAATCATGGGGCGTTTTGGGGACACTGGAACTGTCCTGCGTGACAGTGCAATGACGGATACAGGCCATCATACCTGTCAAAACCTAGAATTGTGCGGTGTCACGTGTATACCACAATGTCAGCCATGGCTCACGGTTAGCAGTGCGGCTTGAGTATGCTCAAGTGTGTAACAAACGTGCCACACAGATGAGGGATGTCAATGCGGGAAAGTGTGCGAGGGGGTGAGGTATATGGGGGTCCCCTACATTTCCCGTGTAACTTTCCTGTAAGCGAAAACCTCCCTAGGGAGTGGATGTGGCTCAAGTGGTTGAGCACCTGCCTCTCACATAGGAGGTCCCGGGTTCGGTTCCCGGTGCCTCCTAAGGAAAAACAAAAAAAACAAAAAAACCGAAAAAGCGAACTCAGGGGAGCCGATGTGGCTCGGGGGTTGAGCGCCGGCTTCCCGCACACGAGGTCCCGGGTTCGAGCCCTCAAAACAAGAACAAGTGAATCGCGTCTGGAAATAGAGCTGCTCACACGGGACTGAGGGGCGTGCTCGTCTCCACGCGCGGCCAGGCTGCGCCTCACGCCCGGAGGTCCCGGTGCTCCCCCAGGCCCCCCAGAAGCCGCTCTGGGCCCTTCCCAGCCCCTCCTGGCCCGTGGCCCCCTCCACCCGCGAAGCCCCCGGGGTCCTCTCCCCACCCCCGGCTCTGCCCCCCGCCCCCTGCAGGGCCGGTCCCGACGCCCCCCACGGTCCAGGGGAGCCCCCACCCCAGTCCCTTCATGCGGCCCCACGTGCAGGTGCACCCGAGGGTCCCAGGCGTCAGGGGGAGGGGCTGTGAGCGCCGCAAGCCCCCAGGTGCTGCGGAAGGTTCTGGAAACAGCGGGGGGGGGGGCGCTGGTCTGCCGCAGGGGGGCTCCCTTGGGAGACGGAGGCCCAAGCGCCTGAAGGAGAAAAGCGTTCCCTAGGGACCGAGCCTTCCAGAAAGGTTTTCCCGCAGAAGGGCGGGGGGGCGGCCGGTGGGGGGAGCCTGGAACTGCGAGCTCCGCAGCTGAAAGGGGCCCCTAGGGCGACACAACCAATGCCCCACTCCTTTTCACATTAAAAAAACAGGTTTTGGGAGCGGATTGTGGCTCGGTGGCTGAGTGCCTGCCTCCCACGTATGAGGCCCTGGGTTCGATCCCTGGTACCTCCTAAAAACCAACCAACCCTCACTGGGGAGAGGGTGTGGCTCAGTGGTTGAGCACCCGCCTCCCACATATGAGGCCTTAGGTTCCGTCCCCGGTACCTCCTAAAAAAAAAAGTGTAGGGTTAACGCACCACCCCTTCCCAGCTTTCCCCCCAAACCCTCCTGATCCTGGGGGAACGTTTCCTGCGCCCCTTTCTTTGCCGAAGCCAGCGAGGCAGAGAGCTGTCCCTGCGCCCGGCGAGTGCCAGCACCTTCTCGCCGGCCTCCTAACGACGGGGCTTCTGAGGGCGGCGTTTCCAACCGGCGCCCCTGCCCCGTGGGGATCTAACAGCGCCAGCGCCGCCCCCTCGCCGCGCCCCGGGTCTTTGTGGCCTCGCTCTGCGCGTCCACCCAGCCGGGCCCCGGGACTGCACGGCGATCGACGACAAGGCAGGCAGCCGTGGAGACAGCAGGGTTTATTCCGCTGCCCCCCCTCCCGGCACGAGGGTGCGGGCGTCTGGGCACTTGAGCCCCGGGCAGGGACCCTCATCGCGCGGGCTGCGTCTTGCCACCCACGCTGGGCCTCGGACCCCCTGCCCGGTCGGGCCCGACGGCGCCACACCGTGTCCCCGAGAAGGCAGGAGTGGTTTTGGTCCTTGGGCGGTGGTGGTGTTGGGTTGGAAAGGAGGTACATTTGGTAAAGACGGCCCCGGCTCCGTGGGCTGCGGGCGCGGGGTTCGAGTCCTGGCCCCAGCTGAGCCCCGTGGGGGCGGGGGCCGCAGGCCACTCCCAGCGCGCGCACAGCGTGGTTTTAAGACAGTGGAGAGCCCCGTAATTGCACTTGTTCACGCTCCCGGCAGGAGCCGGAGGGGCAGGCAGATGCCCCAGAAACCAGAGACACACGCGGGGTCTGGGGGAGTGAGAGGGGCCACCGCGCAGCTTCGCCGGGTCACCTTGGCGTGCCGGGGTGGAAGCGGTGGCCGCAGCGTCCAGGGCACAAGGCTTTGGGGCGGTGGTCCCTCGGCCTTGGGGGGGTCATGCAAACCAAAGGGGCTGGCGGGAGGCTTGCGGGCGAGGAAGAGCCCACCCCGGCCGAACGTGCCGCACAACGCGGCAAGATGCCAAGCCCGGGAGCCTGGGGTGCGCGAGCAGAGGTGCCGGCGGGGGGCACGGGGCCGGGCGCCATGGTGTACAGGTAAAAAAACGTTAAAAAACAACAACAAAAGCATCTCGAGCTGGGCGTAAACGAGGCTGCGCGAAGACGACATCTTCTGGGGCACGTGACGGGCCTCTGGGGAAAGACACGGCCCCGGGGTCCCAGGTGTGGCTGCCGGGGTCATCTGTGGGTGTCGGGGGACCTGAAGGAGAAGAGGGCAGGGAGCGAGGCCCACGTCGTACCGCTGGGGAGGGAGGCCGTGGCAGTGCTGGGGAGCCCCCGCCCCACCCCTCACGAGTGGGCCTGGGCTGGGGGGCCCGGCACGCCGGCCTCCCCAGGGGAGAGGGGCCCAGGGCCGTCGCGGCCACCTGACCGTCCCAGCTGCTTCCCGGCGTAGGTCCAGGTGGGGCGGGGGGATTGGCGGCAGAACTGTCCCAGGAGGGCGAGACCAAAGGCCGGGAGCAGTTCTGGAGACACTCCCCGGCGTCCCAGTGCAGGGAGGCTGCTTTAAAAATGAGGTGGGCTTAAAAACAAATTGCTGTGTGCGGGCATGACACAGGACAGCCTGACAGACGAGGAGACTGAGGGTCAGGGAGGTTCAAGGAGGAGGGCGGGCCGGGGGTGTCGGCCTTGACCACCCGCTGCCACTCCACCAGCCGAGGGCGGAACAGGCCAGGTGTGGGGTGTCCGGGATGGTCTCCGTGGAGGCGCCAGGGGACGCCACATCTGGTGGGGAGCTCAGGCTGGAAACAGAACGCCCTCCGCATCGGCGTGGCTGCGCGGCGCGTCCTGGGGGCGGCGAGGGTCTCAGCGGTGGCGAGGGTCTCAGTGGCACATCCGCGCCGTCATCTCTTTCTGTTAAGAACAAACGCCCTGAATGTAAGACATCAACGACGCTCGTACCAGAGGCGACGGAGCCGCACGTGGAACGGGGGCGCGGTGGTGTGCGCCGGGGGGCCCTGCTCAAGCCTGAGACATGAAGGCGGCCGCAGGCGCGGGGCGGCCCCTGCCTCTGCGAGGGCCGGAGACGGGGTATTTCTGGCTTTCGTGGGCCTGAGCCTGTCGTGACTACTTAAATCTGAAGCTCTGGCCACAGGCAGGCCGCCCGAGCACAGGTGGGGCCGGGGGCCAATAAAACTTTATTTACAAAGCCAGGTGGCGCATGCGGGCCGTGGTGGCCCGTCCCTGCCCCGGACCGTTGCCCTGGCCTTGGGACCAAGCTCCCGGAAACCGCCTGGAAATAAAGGTGGAGGCTGTAACGCTGCGTTGCGGCCTGGTGGCCCCGGCGCTGCAAACGACCCCAGGGGGACGGGCAGCAGGTGCAAGACAGCTGGGCGCGAGGAGCCTTCCCTGCCGGGCGGCGAACGACCCGTAACGCGCACAGAGCCTCGTCACGCGAGGACAAAGGATGGCCAGGCCACAACGAAGGTCACCCGTCGAGTCAGTTCCAACGAGAAAACCACCGAGGGGAGGCGGATGTGGCTCAGGCGGCGGCTCCTGTCCACCACACGGGAGGCCCTGGGTTTGATTCCTGGGGCCTCCTGGTGAAGGCGAGCTGGCCCGCGCCGCCGTGGAGAGCTGATGGCAGGCAGCAAGCGTAGACAACGAGGGGGCAGAGGATAAATAAACGAAATGAGATGAATAAATCAAAAGAACAAAAACAAAAAACCCCATGTGACAACATGGAGAGAAGTAGGGGATGGATTTCTTTATCCCCCAACTTTCTCAGAAAGAGTTGTGGGCAATTTGTGTAAGAGACACTCTAGAAGAAAAAAGCTAAAAGCAATAAACTTAAAAGAACTAAGTTATTAAAAAAAGAAAAACAGACCACAGAATATAACTTCCACCGGGAAAATGTCAGCCTAGGGGCAAATCCCACCAGAGAATATACAAAATTGGAGAAGTTGCATGAAGGATTTTCTTCCAATTTTTAAAGACTTGTTAAAAAAGAGAGAGAACGGTCTCCCCAGTCCAAGCCACTGGGGAAAGGAGAAACGCCGACACCGGACTCAGGCTGCCCTGAGAGGCCCCCGTCAAGGAGGAACCCCAGGAGAGCGACGGCTTGGGGCGTCTGGAATCCAGCCGGGCCGGCTACCGCGGCACTCCGAGGGGGACGCCCGCGGGGACCGCCGTGGCCACCAGGAGAGGGCGGGGGCCGGGCCGCTGAGCCCTGACGTCCGGCCGCTGGCTGGGCGCCCTGCACCCCCGGCTCGCGAAGGCCTGGGTGTTCGGTTGCCCCTGTGGCCCCGAGTGGCCGCCATGGAACGTTCTGGAACCAGGGTCTCCGGGATCCTGCTCCACGTGACATGGGGGCCCTGAGTGACCCCGGCTTTGGGGGTCTCCACGCTGGCCGCGTGGCAGACCCGTGGAGTGGCTGGGGCTGGGGGGGTTCTTTGCGGGATGAGAATGTGCTGGAACCGGCGGGGGCGTGACTCCGTGGGCCTGATGAGAGCCACTGCGCCGGGGCTACAACGGCTCAAATGGTGAACTGTACCTCGACTGCAAAATTAAATTTTTTTACTCTGGAATATGAAAAAAATCCCACCAGGAAATGCCCCCAAGGACGCAGGCTGGGGGGGTGGGCAAGGAGCTGGTGGGGGCTGGGGGAGCCACCGCGGGGTCTGCAAGGTCGTCGAGGCTTCTTTCCACGCCCCCGCCCCCGCGCCCAGCCCCCAGCCCCAGCTCCGGGCCCCGTGCCCTGGCCCCCTGGGCCCTCACCCTGGGCCCTGCCACCGGCCCCCGCGCCCTGCGCCCAGGCCCCCTGGGCCCTCACCCTGGTCCCTGCCACCGGTCCCCCGCGCCCTGCGCCCAGACCCCCTGGGCCCTCACCCTGGTCCCTGCCACCGGCCCCCGCGCCCTGCGCCCTGGCCCCCTGGGCCCTCACCCTGGTCCCTGCCACCGGTCCCCCGCGCCCTGCGCCCTGGCCCCCTGGGCCCTCACCCTGGTCCCTGCCACCGGCCCCCTGCGCCCTGGCCCCTGGCCCTCGGTGCCCCCAGCCCCCGTGGCCTCGCCCCCGCGCCCCGCGCACCAGCGGCTCCAGCTCCTTGGTGTCGATGAGGCCGAACTCGGTGACGAAGTAGTAGAAGTGCTTGTAGCAGGTGTTGACGTGCGCCTCGGAGCCGAGCTGCGCCAGGCGCTCGAAGTGGTGGATGTAGACGTGCACGAAGACGCGGAAGAGGCGCGACAGCATCTTCTTCACCACCTGCAGGAAGTTCCGCGGGAACGGCGTGCCTGCGGGCGGGGCGGCTCAGCGGCTCCACGCCCCCACCGCCCCCGCCCCCGCCACGGGCCGCGCCCCCCTCCCACCCCGCCCCCATGGCCCCCCCCCGCCCCCGCCCCCGCCCCCCACGGCCCCCATCCCCACCCCGGGCCGCGCCCCCCACGGCCCCCCGCCCCTGCCCAGGGCCGCGCCCCCCACGCCCCCCGCCCCCGCCCGCGCCCCCCACGCCCACGCCCAGCCGCGCCCCCCCCCCCGCCCCAGGCCACGCCCCCAGGCCCCCTGCCCCCGGCCACGCCCTCCACGGCCACCCCGCCCCCCCTGCCCCGGGCCACGCCCCCCCACGGTCACCCCGCCCCCCCGGGCCGCGCTCGCCCCCAGGCCGTGGGGACCCTCAGGATACACCGGCCGCCCCCCAGGAAGCTGAACCCGGAGGCCGTGGGCGGGTGGCGGCCAGAGCGGGACGTGGACAGGTGTCCCCCCCCCACGCTCGCCGCGGGCGCCCCCGACAGTGGGGGGGTGGGGGGGGCGGAGGCCACAGTGCCCGCCGGGGACGCACAGAACGGAGGGCGCTCGGCCGGGAGGGACCCCGGGCGCCGCTGGGGGAGGGAGGGGGGCGCAGGTGGCCGCCGTGGGACCCTCCGGGCCAGCAGGCGGCAGAGGCCGGCCCCCCCCCTCCCGGGGCCTGCGCAGGGGGAAGACGTCCCCGGGGAGGCAGGGCGAGGGCACGGGGCGCCGTGGGCGCAGGCGCGCTGGGGGATCGCGCACCTGCCACAGGTAAGACAAAGCAAAACCGAAACACAGGGAAGGAGGGCCCGCGGGCCGCGTCAGGCCTGTCCTGGGAGCGCACGTCCCGGGGGCCACGCGCCCTGAGCCTTGCCCGGCCTGCGCGGCCGGCTGCTCCCGCCACCTCTGCGCCTGTCCCCGCCCACCTCGCCCCACGCCACCCTGAGCTGGCTCTAAGCCGCGTTTCTTTCCTTTCTGTATTTCTAGCGGTGGGGACAGACAGACAACAGGTTTCCGCCTCAGCCCCTCCACGCGCTCCGCTCCCTGGGGCCCTCGCCGCCTCTGGGCTGGAACTTTCCCGTCTCTCCAAACAGAAACCCCCGCCCGCCCCCCGCGCGGGCAGCCTGTGCTCTGGTTTCAGTCCCCGCGAGCTCGGATACGCCGGTGCTTTCTCTGGAGTTACCCCGAATCTGGAAAGATCCCCCACGGCGTTGGCACCAGCTTCACATCACTAGTTACCCACGCTGGGTCCCTCCCCCCAGCCGTGGTCCTTGTCACACATTCCGAGTCCCAAAACACTGATTTCTCATTATGTTTTGTCCGTTGGCGTTTTTTTTTTTTTAAGGAGGCACTGGGAATTGAACCTGGGGCCTCGTTCCTGGGAAGCAGGCGCTCAACCCCTGAGCCGCCCCTGCACTCTGGCGTTTATCTGCCTCTTGCGTCCGGCGGAAGCAAAAGTGGGGTCACCGATGCACAGCAGGCAGTCCCGGCCTCTGCACCCACCCACTGCCACGCTCGCTGGCGGCCTCGCTCCATCTGACCAGGACAGCGGCCACCAGGGCGTCCCGCCCCCAGCGCCAAGCTCTCCAAGGGCCCGGAAGACGGGTGGGTGGCGAGCCAGGGCTGGCGGGGAGAGGCGAGCCCGGTTTTGGGGACGCCGTGAGCTCCAAGGGGCCGTGGGAGCCCGCGTGACAGTGGCAGTGCATGGACAGGCGTGTGACGTCCTTCCCCTGACAGCTCCCCCGTCCCCTGTGGTGGCCACAGGGGCCTCTGTCCAAGGACCTCCACTGCCTTGTCTGGGAGGGTTTTCTCTGCCGACTCACTAGAGAAGCTGCTAGAAGGCCGCCGTGCCCCTCTCCCTCGCGGGAGGGGTCCAGGCTGGGTGGAGGCAACGCAGTGGACGAGGAGGGGGCTGCTTCAGTATTGGCTTTTTTTGTTTTTTAAAGATTTATTTATTTCTCTCCCCCCCCGCCGTTGTCTGCTCTCTGGGTCCATCGCTGTGTGTTTTTCTGTATCCGCTTGTATTCTTGAATCTGTCTCTTTTTGTTGTGTCATCTTGTTGTGTCAGCTCTCCGTGTGTGTGGCGCCATTCCTGGGCAGGCTGCACTTTCTTTCACGCTGGGCGGCTCTCCTTACGGGGCGCACTCCTTGCACGTGGGGCTCCCCTACGCACGGGACACCCCTGCATGGCACGGCACTCCTTGCGCGCATCAGCACTGCGCAGGGACCAGCTCCACACGGGTCAAGGAGGCCCAGGGTTTGAACCCTGGACCTCCCATGTGGTAGGTGGACGCCCTATCCACTGGGCCAAATCCGCTCCCCCATATTTCAAATATTAGACACGGAGCGTCGAATGGGCCACGTTTTGGTCTCTGTTTTCCTTTTTGGTGGTGGGTGGCAGGTTGCGACTGCTTTGAACGGAAAGAGGAAAAACCTTGACTCCATGATGAGGCGACAGGGGAGTACGGAAACACCCAGAGGGGCTGGCAGCTGGCACAGGGCGGAGTCAGGCGGGTGAGGTGGCGCCTGCGTGTCAGGAAGCGCCGGCAGCGCGCCCTCAGTAAGCGCGCTCACCCGTGCAGAATCCTGGGCTGAATCCTGGGCTGGTGGTTGTCGCCTTCGCCACAACCAAGGTGTCACTCCACCGTTTCTCAATGGCTCACCGCTGCTAAGCTGTCACCGTGACCACTGGTCTCTGACCATCCTGTTGTCTCAGATGTGCTGCAGTTTCGTGGCATTCCACTGAGGAATGGATTTCTTTTTATCTTATTTTTAAATGAATTATTTTGTTTTAAAGAATTATTTTAATTCATTTCTCCCCCACCTTGCTCATGGCACTTGCTGTGCCTGTGCTGTGTGCTCGTCTTCCTTTTAGGAGGCACTAGACGTCCCATGTGGGAGGGAGGCGCCTACTTGCTTGAGCCACCTCCACCCCCTCCCCTTCTGTATCTCATTATGTTTTCCTCCTTGTGTCTCTTGTTGCATCATCTTGTTGTGCCAGCTGGCTGTCTTGCTTGTCTTCTTTGAAGAGGCCCCGGGAATGCCCATGTGGTAGGCAAGCGCTCAATCACTTGAGCCACATCTGCTTCCTGGATTTTTTTATTTATCCTGCCTGGTTCCTCAGGTGCTTTGTGGACTGCATCCCTTGGGTGAGTTTTCGGCCCCCGTTCCTTTGATCGTCGCCCCTGCCTCAACGCTGCCCCCTCTCCTCTGGGAGCCTGGGCGGGGCCCTCGGGTCTCTTCGGCTCCAATTCTGACCCTCTGTGCTGTGTTCTCCGGGCAGTTTCCTCCTCACTACCTCAGGGTTCGTGGGTCCCCGTGGGTCCCAGCTCGGGGAGGGCCTCCCGTTGGGTTTCCCACCATGGCTGGACCCCCGGCTCCGCGCCCACTGCCGCTCGCCCTGCGAAGTCCCCGGCTGAAGCTCACGTCGCCGGGAGGGCAGGCGCCTTCACGCGCTCGAGCCTTTGTGTCCCCAAAGTCCCTGCTCGCACGTCGACGCGGGGATGCTTGCACGGTTTCAGCAAACACCCCGCCCGGTGTTTCAAAAAACAGCCCGGCCCGGTCCGGAAATGACAGCAGAGTTTGAAAATCCCCAGCGCCCCGTGACCCGGGAGCTGCACTTCAGAGCCTGAGTCCGCAGGAACAGACCTGCCCGCGGTGACCTGCACGGGAGCAGAAGCCGGTGAATTTCTGTGAAGCAGATCAAAGGCGGCAGAAAGGATCGGGGACCCTGGTTTGCTGCGGACAGGAGCAGCTCGCGCGACGCCTGCTCGGGAGCACGGAACAGAGCGTGCTCCAGACCCGAGTTTGCACATGGAAACGGGGACAGAAGCACCTGCCCCTGCTCGGCCACGTCCGAGGCCTCAGGGAGCAGCGGGATGGCCTGGAGAATGGGGCGTCCAGGAAGGGTGTCCGTGTCCTAGGAGAATGCGAATAAAGGAGAGCGGGGCGGCGGGCGGCGGGGTGCCGAGGACTGGCGAGTGTTTTTGACATAACGAACCAAAAAAATTTTCTTATTGTCAGAGGTGGGGGCCGAAGTGAGGGGCTGACGGTGGATGGATAGATGGATGAACAGATGGATGGAAAAATGGACAGATGGATGGATGGATAGATGGAAGGATGGATAGATAGATGGGTGAGTAGATGGATGGGTAGACGGATAGACAGATGGTTGAGTAGGTGGATGGGTAGATAGATAGATGATGGATGGATGGATGGAGAGATGGATGGATAGATGGATGGACAGAGAGATGGCTGAGTAGGTGGATGGACAGACGAATGGATGGATATATAGATAGATGACAGATGATAATGGATGGGATGGATAGATGGATGGGTGAGTAGGTAGGTGGATGGATGGAAGGATAGATAGACAGACAGGTGAGTAGATGGATGGATGGATAGATGGACAGATGGTTGAGTAGGTGGATGGATAGATGGATGGATGGATGGATAGGCACAGAGATGGTGGAGAGATGGATGGATGGGTGGATGGATGGACAGATGGATAGATGGATGGATGGATAGAAGGATGCAGTGAACAGGCAAGAGTTAAAGCAGATGGAGCGGGGCCTGGGGGCGAGGCGGGCGCCCCGGCTGGCTTGCACGCGCCCCTGACTGCGCCGTGACTTTGGGCGCGCTGCAGAGCACAGCTTCCCCACACACCGCCCAGTGTCCGGGGCAGACTGGCCATGGCGAGAGGCTGGGCTGGTCCGCAGCTCCCACAGGGTTGACCTTGACGTCCAGCCGACCTCCTCCGCCCGCTCGGGCCCCCGCAGCGGGACCACGACCAGTGTTGGACGCATGGCGGTGCAGGGGGTCTAAGGAGAGACCCCTGCTCCCGGGGGCAACCTGCAGGCTGGGTGAGGCCGGGTCCGAGTGCTGACGGTCACCACAGTGCGGCTGTGCTGGCAGGCAAGGTGGGCAGCCCAGGTGTCGGGGCTCAAAACGCGGCCGAGCGCACCAGGCCCCCCTCCCCCTCCCCAGGGGACACGCCAGGGCGGTGGGGGAAGGGCCACGGGCCCAGAGCAGGGTGGCGTCAGCAAGACGGATGAGAGTGAGGGGCAGCGGGATGGGTTATGAGGAGGGGGACGGGGGATGAGGGGAGGGGCATGAGGGGAGGGGGATGGGGCGAGGAGGGGGATGGGGTACGAGGAGGGGACGGGTTACGAAGAGGGGGATGGGGTGGGGAGGGGGAGGGAGCGAGGGGAGGGAGATGGAGTATGAGGAGGGGAGGGGGGAGGGGAGGGGGATGAGGGGAGGGGGAGGGGAGGGGGATGAGGGGAGGGGGAGGGGGTACAAGGAGGGGACGGGGTGAGAGGAGGGGACAGGTACGAGCCGCGGCCTCCTCCGCTCTGTGGCCACTGTGGGGACCCCTCCCCACTCTGAGGACGGTGAATGAGCGGCCCCCAGGTGGCCTCCCCTAAGAAGTGGCCGCCGCGTCCCCACAGACGCAGGCTCACGAGCGTCCGCGAGGCCACAAGAGCTAACATGAGGGAATGGGCCAAGGGCCTCGCCGGAAGGACGCGTCAACGCGGACGCGGATGGTCACTCCACTGTGGACAGGGACGCCGCGGCCGGGCGGACCCTGGAACCCCGTGGCGTCGGCAGCCAGGGGCCTTCTGGAACGGGGAGCCCCTCAAGCATGGGGCGGGGCACA
The DNA here is from genome assembly GCF_030445035.2 of Dasypus novemcinctus. Lineage (NCBI taxonomy): Eukaryota > Metazoa > Chordata > Mammalia > Cingulata > Dasypodidae > Dasypus > Dasypus novemcinctus. Next base: position 82,778,959 of record NC_080691.1, on the reverse strand, counting down.
TGCCCCGCTGAAGCCCCACGAGCCCAAAGCTGGGGCTCCCGGAGAAGCACCTTCTCAGGGATGGCACTGCCGCCTGCGTTCACCGCCCGCCAGCCTCCCCGTGGCCTCGGGTCTGCCCGCGCCATGGCCCCTAAGCTGCACCAGCCCGGACTCCAGAAAGCTCCACCCGATGGACGTGCTGGATGAGCCGGGGCTCAGTGCCTGATCCCGCAGACACAAAACCCCCAGATAACCGCGATCCCTAGAGACGGGGGCTGCGGGGTTGCCCTGGGCTCGGGGGGCCGCGCTGGGGTGGGGACTGGACACCCACAGACGCGGCGTGCTGAGAACGTTCCAGAATGGGTTACGTGTGCCCGACCCAGCACGCGTGCTGAGAAACGCCGCGCGCTCGCTCCGTGTGGCGGGGGGGGATGGGTGCCGTGCCGGTGGAAACCACCCCGAGGGGCGGAAGACGGGGCGGGCTCCCGCGGGGCCCTTGCCGCCCGGCCGGCCACTCCACCGACGCTGGTGGGGAAGACGTCCCTCGTTGTTGATCTGCGCCTCGATCCAGTCCATGAGCAGGTCCATGTACTGGGGGGGCGGACAGCGCCGTGGGCTTGCGGAAGCGGTGCTCGTCCTGCCAGCGGTACTCGTACTTGGGGCCGCCCGCCATGACGGGGCAGGTCAGCTCGGTGCAGCCGTCGCTGATGGTGCCGTAGATGAGGTTGACGCGGTTGAAGAAGTCCACCACGTGCACGGCCACCCAGTCGTGCAGGTCCTCGCCGGGCGGCAGCTGCACCGCCAGCTTCAGGTCCAGCCCGGCGTTGAGCGACGCCTGCGCCCGCTTGTGCAGCTCGAAGCGCTGCGTGCCCGGCTCGAACTTGCGCTTGGGCCGGAAGGTCTTGTCCTTGTTGAACACTTGCTTGAGGAACGGGTTGGACATGCTGAGCCGCCCACACGGGAGCCCCCGGCTCCGCCCCGGCCGCCTGCGAGAGGAAACCGGGGTCACCGCGGCACCGGCCGGGGCGCGGCCAGCGCTTCCCGCCCCTCGTGGAGAGCGTCGGCACCCGCGGGCGCCCAGGCCGCCCCCCAGGCAAGACGCCGCGCGCGCCGACGCCCTGGGCGCCCCCTGAGGCCAGGGAAGAGGGCGGCGGCGGGCGCGGCAGTGGGGTTCGGGAGCGCAGAAAGGCACCGGCTCTGTCCCCTCCGTGCCCCGCGGGCCGGGGCCTTCTGAGCCGTCCCCGTCCATCTGTCCGTCCGTCCGCCTCTCTCCCGAGTCGGCCCCCGCGCTCCTCCCTAAACACGCCGCACGCGTGGGTCCCCCGCGTCTCCATGGCCAGACTTTCGCCAGCCGGGCCTTCCGCCGGCCGAAGGGGCCTCTGGGGGCCCGGCCCCGGGAGCGTCCAGGCAGGCGGGGCCGTGGAGGGCGCCCCCCGCCTCTCGAGGGGGGAGGGCCGGCGCCCAGGCTGCCCCCTGCTGCCCCCCTGCGGCCTGTCCCTGGGCACCAGGGACATCACAGACTCAGCGTCACGCAGCAGGGGCGGAAGGACGAAACGCAGGGGGCAGGGGTCCGCTCGCGGCTGGGGCAACTGGTTCTCAGTGGCATCAAGAGCGCCGAAGAGGCGATGACACCCACCCCAGCCCCACCCACCTGGGCTCACCTGGGCACGTGCCCACCCCAGCCCGCTCACCCTGGGCTCACCTGGGCACATGCCCACCCCCAGCCCGCTCGCCTGGGGCTCACCTGGGCACATGCCCACCCCAGCCTGCTCGCCTGAGCTCACCTGGGCAGATGCCCACCCCAGCCTGCTCGCCTGAGCTCACCTGGGCACATGCCCACCCCAGCCTGCTCGCCTGAGCTCACCTGGGCAGATGCCCACCCCAGCCTGCTCGCCTGAGCTCACCTGGGCACATGCCCACCCCCAGCCCTGCTCGCCTGAGCTCACCTGGGCACATGCCCCACCCCAGCCTGCTCGCCTGAGCTCACCTGGGCAGATGCCCACCCCAGCCTGCTCGCCTGAGCTCACCTGGGCATATGCCCACCCCCAGCCCGCTCGCCTGAGCTCACCTGGGCGGCCGCCCACCCCAGCCCGCTCGCCTGAGCTCACCTGGGGCGGCCGCCCACCCCAGCCCGCTCGCCTGAGCTCTCACCTGGGCACATGCCCACCCCAGCCCGCTCGCCTGAGCTCGACCTGGGCACATGCCCACCCCAGCCCGCTCGCCTGAGCTCACCTGGGCACATGCCCACCCCAGCCCACTCGCCTGAGCTCACCTGGGCAGATGCCCACCCCAGGCCCGCTCGCCTGGGCTCACCTGGGCAGATGCCCACCCCAGCCCCGCTCGCCTGAGCTCCCCTGGGCACATGCCCACCCCAGCCCGCTCGCCTGAGCTCCCCCTGGGCACATGCCCACACCCAGCCCGCTCACCTGAGCTCACCTGGGCGGCTGCCCACCCCAGCCCGCTCGCCTGAGCTCACCTGGGCACATGCCCACCCCAGCCCGCTCGCCTGAGCTCACCTGGGCACATGCCCACCCCAGCCCGCTCGCCTGAGCTCACCTGGGCACATGCCCACCCCAGCCCGCTCGCCTGAGCTCCCCTGGGCACATGCCCACCCCAGGCCCGCTCACCTGAGCTCACCTGGGCGGCTGCACCCACCCCAGCCCGCTCGCACTGAGCTCACCTGGGCACATGCCCACCCCAGCCCGCTCGCCTGAGCTCACCTGGGCACATGCCCACCCCAGCCCCGCTCGCCTGAGCTCACCTGGGCACATGCCCACCCCAGCCCGCTCGCCTGAGCTCACCTGGGCACATGCCCACCCCCAGCCCGCTCGGCCTGAGCTCCCCTGGGCACATGCCCACCCCCAGCCCGCTCGCCTGAGCTCACCTGGGCGGCTGCCCACCCCAGCCCGCTCGCCTGAGCTCACCTGGGCACATGCCCACCCCAGCCCGCTCGCCTGAGCTCACCTGGGCACATGCCACACCCCAGCCCGCTCGCCTGAGCTCACCTGGGCACATGCCCACCCCAGCCCGCTCGCCTGAGCTCACCTGGCACATGCCCACACCCAGCCCGCTCGCCTGAGCTCACCTGGGCCACATGCCCACCCCAGCCCGCTCGCCTGAGCTCACCTGGGCACATGCCCACCCCCAGCCCGCTCGCCCTGAGCTCACCTGGGCACATGCCCACCCCAGCCCGCTCGCCTGAGCTCTCCTGGGCACATGCCCACCCCAGCCCGCTCGCCTGAGCTCACCTGGGCACATGCCCCACCCCAGCCCGCTCGCCTGGGCTCACCTGGGCACATGCCCACCCCAGCCTGCTCACCTGGGCTCACCTGGGAGCAGAGGATGAGCTCTTGGGGGGCTCCTTTGGGCGCCTGGGGGCTCACAAGGAGGAAGCGGCTGGGAGGGGAAGTGGCCCGGCGGCTGCACGCTGCCGCCCCGGGCGCTGACGTCCTGGCCCCCCCGATGGACCCGCCCGCGTCCTGGCCCCTCCCTCTGCCTGACCGCGGGGGCCACTCTCTGCTGGGACGAGTCTTGGGGGCAGCTCTGCTTGTGCCCCGGCTGCTGCCGTGGTGACCACAGAGGCCCAGAGCCACAGCACCCGCTGCCCTCGGCCGGGCCGGGAGTTGAGATGTCGAGACGGGGCCCTGTGGCCGCCCGCGCTCCCGGGCCACGGGCCCCTCCGCCCGCGCAGCCCCCGGCGGCGCCCCCCACCCTCTGCCCCTCTGAGGACCTGCGTCGGCATCAGGCATCCAGGGACGTCTCCACTCGAGACCCCCAGCTCGTCCTGTGCCGAGTCCCCTCCGCAGCGCCCCTGGCAACCCGCCCGGTAGGCGGGCAGAGCCACCTGGGGGGCCGGCAGGCATGGGGGGGCGTCGGCTTCAGAGCCGAGCCAGCCTGCCGTGAGGCGGCGGGGGGCCCAGCAGGGCAACGGGGCGCACCGAGGCCACGGCTTCAAGGGGTGGGCCCGAGGTGCCTGGGGACGTGAGTGGCCTCCCCACGGGGGGGCGCAGCACCTACAGGCCTGACCCGCGCCGGCAGAGCGCCCACGGAGCCGTGGTGGGAGGTGAGTCACGGCGCTCCTCACCACGGAGTTCCAGAAACTCGGGGGGGGGGGGGGGCGAGGCGGGACTGGGGTCACCACGGGTCCAGCTCCCAGAGGGACCCAGCCTGGGCTCCGGCCTCCACAACCCTGGGCTGGAGGCCCCCAGCGTGGTGGGGGGGGCGGGGAGGGAGGAGAGGAGAGGGAGGAGAGGAGGGGGGAGGGGGGAGGAAGAGGAAGAGGAAGGAGAGGAGGGGAGAGGGAGGGGGGAGGAGAGGAGGGAGAGAGGGAAGGGGTAGGAGGGGAGGGGAGGCGGGAGGGGCGGACGGGATGAGCGGCGCCCCTGCTCACACTGGCCCAGGGTACATTGCCGGGGGGTGGGGTAAACCGGGCGCCCCCGCTTCTGGCCCCCTCGGCCCCCACTTGCATGTGAGCGGCTCCTGGCGCCAGCAGGGGGCACGTTGGGACACAGAGTCCTCGGGGTCGGGGGTCTCAACAGGGGCCTCAGCTGCGGGGACACGGGGGGCACCCCGGCTCCCGGCGGGGGCCCAGGGAGGCTGCTCAGCACCCGCAGGGCCCCGGGCGCCCCCACCCAGGGGGGCCTGCCGTCGCCGTGCGGGGGGCCCGGGCTAACCCCGCTCGGGCAGCGCAGACGCGGGCGGGGGGCTTCACGGGGCCGGGCGCTCAGGGCCCCGGGTGGGGAGGGGTAGGGGCTCCTGCCCTCTGCGCCACCAGGCTCTTGGGGTCGGGCCTGGCGGAGCCCAGCGGGGGGCCCGGAAGCACCCCCGGGCAGCGCACCAGGGGCCAGGGCGGCCACGAGCGGCCCCCCTCCTGGGAGCGGAGGACGCGGCCCCACGGAGAGGGGGCTGCCGGGCTGGGGGGTGGGCCAGTGCTGATGCCATCGGGTCTGCAGAGCAGGGGGGGGCGCGGGGGAGCCGAGGCTGGGCTGCGCAGATCCCCGGACGCGGAAGGTGGCCCCGGGGCTGCCGGGGCTGGGGGCCGAGGCGCCTTTTGGGGTGATGGAAATGCCCTGGGCTGTACCGTGGGGACAGCTGTGTGAAAGGGGGACCCACGTGGCCTGCGTGCCGCTAAGGAATTGGAGCCAGGGCGGGCCGGCGAGCCTCCTCAGGCCAAAACTGTATTTATTTAAAACCTGATGGTGTTTTTTTTCACCTCAGGGTGTAGCACAACTAGAGAAGAAGGACCCAATAAAGGGGTGCCGTTCAAGGACACCCGCACCCACCACCGTGATGGTGGGGCCCCGCCCTGGGGGGCGGGAAGGATGCTAACGAATTAGAGCCAGGGCGGGCCGGCGAGCCTCCTCAGGCCGAAACTCTATTTATTTAAAATCTGGTGGTTGTTTTATTACTGTGGAGTGTAGCACAACTAGAGAAGAAGGACACGATAAAGGGGTGCTGTTCGAAGACCCTGCGCCCACCCCCGTGACGGCGGGGCCCCCGCCCTGGGGGACAGGAAGGATGTCTGTCCTGCCCCCCCCCCCCGAGGTGCCTCCACTTCCCCAAAGCTGCCGGGGCCTGGGGCTGCACGTCACTTCCTGTTTCGGTCAAGGCTGAGCTGGGCGCTGGGCGGCAGCTGGGGGAGCTGAACCGTATCCCGTTTTACAGCTGGAGGGCCAAGGCCCAGGCAGGCATCCCGGGGGCTGCGGGGCATGAAGCAGCAGCCCTGGGCTCCCCCCTCGATGCCAGGAGCGCCCCCAAGTCATGACGGGCACAAATGTCCCCCAACCGTCACCAGTGTCCTCTGGGGGCAGAAGCTCCTGGGTTAGTGGCTAACAAGCGACTGGTTAGTGACGAGTTAAAACCCGAGCCCCCTGGGGCCCTGCCTGTCACCGCGTCGTGGCCCCGACACCCACGCCCCCTCCCACTCCGGCCCCTGCCCCGGCCCCCCCTGCTGTGGGCTTGGGACAGCGCCTGCACGACAGGCTGCGCGCCGTGCGGGGGGCTCCTGGCTCCGCGTCCGGGGGGACGGCGGGCTGGGCAGGGGCCAAGATCAATGGGGGCCGACGGTTCGCGCTGCCCTCGCGCTCCCCGTGTCGCAGACATACCGGCGGAGAGGGCGACGCCCCCGCGGTCAGTCCAGCCCCGAGCTCCGCGTCCCGGCCTGGGCTGGGGGATCGCGCCGCAAACTGGGGCTGCTCTCGGGCCGTCCGCCTTGTTTCGGGCAGGACCTCCCCCCTGGACCAGCGAGCAAATGGTCGCGTTCCCTTTGGCCCCTCTCCCGCGCCCCCACACGCGGTCTTTGGGCACAGGAATCCCCGGCCCCCTCCCGTGGGGCGCATCGCCCTTGTCCACCAATGGTGAAACAAATGGGGGACGCTGAACCCCTCGTCCGATGAGCCCGGGGCGAGCTGCGCCTGCCAGGAGCTTCCGCGTCCTTGTTTGTTACGCAGCTGACTCTCTGACGGTGACAGCACACAAAGCAACGAGAACTGTGAAGGTTCACCGGGACCGGGGACACGGAGCCCCCGTGCGCAGTGCCTGAGGGGTCGCGAGGGGCCCGGCCTGCGCGGCGGGCGGCTCCTCAGGGGCCCCGCTGGCCCCCAGCCCCACCCCACGGGCTCATCTTTGGCCATGGCTGCCCGCCGGGCCGACCACGGCAGTTCTTTAGACAGGAAATCAGGAAACGGGGCGCGGCGGCGGTTCTGCCGCTTCTAGAAGGATTTACGGCTGCTGGTTCCGTCCTGTCAGAGGTGCCGCACCCCTCGCTGCCCCCCGCGTCCCCCAAGCCCCGTTACCGTCTCTGGGGCCCCTTTCCCCTGCTCCTCCGAGACGCCTTCTGAGGACCCCGTGGGAAGGACACGCTGGCACTGGCGCCTCCGGACCTCTCCGGGCCTGGAAGCTTCTAGAGCAGCACCAGGTAAGGCGACGGAAGTCCCCCGCCTTTTTCTTCTCCCCAAAACAAGGCGACACCGCAGCTGCTCCGAGCGGCCGGCGCGGGCCCCGCCCTGGCGCGGTGCGCAAACGCCCCGTCACTCGGCCTCTTCCTTCCGGCGACAGTCTGTGGGGACGCGCCTGGGGCAGCCCTAACCTGCCCCCGGCCCGCGGCCCGCGCTGGAGCCCACCCAGCGCCGCGGGAGGCCCGGCCCCGGCCCCGGACGCCTGGGTTTCTCACTCGCGTCTCCGCTGTCGGGGGGCAGCTGGAGGGGGAGGCTGGAAGGGGGCTTGTCGGGTGCCCCGGCGGGCGGGGGCTCCGGGGGCTCCACGAAGCCACGGGCCGCCTCTTTTATTTCGATCTCAGACCATGAAGGTCCCCCCAGAACGCGGACAGGCCGGCGCCAGCGGTTTATCGCGCAGTTCTGCGACCTGCGCCGCTGTCCAGTTCTGGAACATTCTTGCCAGCCCCTCAAAGCGCTGAGCCCGTGAGCGGGCCCCCGCGCCGGCTCCCAGCTCTGGCGACCTTGATCCTGTGGTGTGTCCCTGCGCCCGGCAGACAACAGCCCACGGGGGGCTTCCGAGGAGCCCAAGGCCTGGCCAGGCCGGACCCTCGGGTGGGCTCAGGCCCCGGGGCTCCTGTGCGGCCTGCGCCCCAACGGGCACACCCCACCAGGCCCCCCGCCCCCAACGGGCACGCCCTGCCAGGTCCCCCGCCCCCAACGGGCACACCCTCCAGCCCCCCGCCCCCAATGGGCACGCCCCGCCAGGCCCCCCCGGACCCCGCCCCCAACGGGCACGCCCCGCCAGCCCCCCCCTGGGCCCCCGCCACCAATGGACACGCCCCCCCAGCGCCCCCCCAGCCCCTGCCCCCACTGGGCTTCCCACATACAGCTCCTGCCCTGCATCCCCACCCCAACGGGCTCACCCCGCACAGCCCCTGCTGGACCCCCGCCCCAACGGGCACGCCCGGCACAACCTCCCAGGACCCCTGCCCCCAACGAGCTCCCCCCCACAGCCCCTGCCTTGCACCCCCGCCCAACGGGCAGCCCCCGCCCTGGACCCCCACCCAGTGTTCCCTGCAGGTGGGTTTGGGGCCCCGAGCGCCCCCCGCGCTCACTTCCTTTCCCACCACTGGCGCCTCATGCCCTGTGGGGTTCCAGGGGGCTGAGTCGGGACTGCCCGCCGCGCCCCCCAGGGCAGGTGGAGGGGCCCGCGGTGAGGGGAAGGGGGGCGGCCGGGGAGGGAGCCCGTGTCGGGGGAGCCCACGTGTGCTGCGCCGTGTGGGGTGGGCCGTGTGGGCCGCGTGTCGTGTGTGTTTTGCTTGCATGTGTGCTGAGTGCGGAGGGGTGTGATTGTTTTTGTGTGGGCTTTGTGTGGTATTTGTGTGAGCGCTTGTGTGTTTGAGTTCATGTGCATGTGACGTGTTCGTGTGTGTGCTGCGTGTGAGTTCATGTGTGCGTTGTGCGTGTGAGTCATGTGCTATTTGTATGGTGTGGGAGTTCGCAGGTGTGAGTCCCGCGTGTTCTGTGTGGGGGGCGTCTGTGCTGCTCACACACGTGATGGGTTTTGTGTGTTGTGTGAGTCTTGAATGCGTGTGTGGCATCTGCTGCTCCCACTTGCTGTGTGTCTTGCGTGTTGTTTGTGTGTCTGACACCTGGCTGCTCACGTGTTGTCATGCGTGTTATTTGCATCGCGGTGCCTGCTGCCCACACGTGTGTTGTCTTGCATGTCATTTGCATGTGCACACGTGTTGCCTTCGTTTTTGTGTTAATCGCATTGTGGTGCCCGCTGGGCACATGTGAGCTGCGTCTTCCCCTGGCTCTGAAGGGCCCTGACCCCGCAGTCTGTGCAGAAGGCGCTGCCCGACCACCCCCAGGCAGGCAGACCCCGCTGCCCTGGGGTCCCGGCGCCGCGGAGCCCCCCGTGCGCCCACGCACCCAGCGGTCACGGCGGGCTGAGGGCCCTGCTCTTCCCTGGAGAAGCAACGCCCGCCCGAGCGTGGAAGCGTCTGTGCGGCCGGCGTGGGGCCTTCACAGCAGCCAGGGCGGCCCCCATGCGTCCGCAAATGCGCAGCCGCCCCGGGCGCGGCCTTCATCGCAGCCCCCCGCTGTCCCCAGGACCAGGCACGAGCTTTCCCCGAGAAGGGCCGGCAGGTCGACACCCTCGGCTCTGCCACGTGGCACGTGCGCAGGCCGCACGCCCGGCTCAGTGGCGAAGGGCTTGCGTGCCGGGAAACGTGCTCGACACGCGCCTCGTGTCATGCCCGTGAGCCACGCCGCTCCTCTTGCGACCTTTTTTCCCCCAGGGGAACATGTAAGCACTGGCGCTCGAGGCGGCGGCACACGCTCAATTTGGAACAATACAGAAAGCGGGCGGCGGCGACGGGAGCCCGGAATCGCAGACGCCGCCAGCAGCGTGCAATACGGATACGACCGAGGGGGGACGCTGCACTGTGTGCAGGGTAACGGCATGAAAACGTTTTAGGAGTTTGCGGACCTATGCGACCCCAGAAAGCCTGCGTTGAACCACGGCCGTCCGCTAACGGCACCCGTTGCTGACGTTCCACTCCTGGGCAAGGCGCTGGGGTGGCGCGTTGTATGGGAATCCTGGGTTTTGTGCACAATTGTTCTGTAAAGCCACAATTTCTCTACTAAAGAAGGTTAAATAAGAACAACTCTGATTGGGGAACGGATGTGGCTCAGTGGTTGAGCGCCTGCTTCCCATGTACGAGGTCCTGGGTTCAAGCCCTGGCACCTCCTTAAAAAAATAAAAAATTTAAAAAGTATACGAAAATCGTTGTTAACTGCACAAACTCAGGGGGTGGGACGCGCGGGGCCGTGGACGGTATTTGCCAAACGCCGTGTCAGATGGGAGCCCGTGCACCGGTGTTCACTGCAGTGCTGTTTACAACAGACAGAGGGCGGGGGCCACCGCAGCGGACATCCGCAGGTGACGGAGAAACACGTGGAATACTACTCAGCCCTGGAAAGGGAGGCGGGTCCGGCTCACGCGGCAATGCAGGTGAACCTGGAGGGCGTCCTGCTGAGGGGCAGAAGCCAGGCACAGAGGAAGAGACGCCGCACGACTGCGTCCGCTGAGTATCTACAGCAAGGCGCCCGTAGGGAGGTGGGGGTGGGCGCGGCTGCTTTGCAGGCGCCGTTTCCGTTCCGGGGGCATGAAGTTTGGGAGCTGGGTGGCGGTGAGGGGGGCACGACAGGGTGAATGGAATCGGTGCTGCCGAATCATACGCTAGAAAGGGGATGAAATGGGGAATTTCATGTTTGTTTACGTTACCATGGTAAAAATGGAAAATTAAAAAAGGAAGTTACCCTTCCTACCAGAGAACTTTCCAGAGGGTGTGCACCAGCAACCACTGGGCAAAGAAGAGCTGGGGTCTGGGGCTCTGGAACCCTCTTGTGCCATGGCGGGGGTGGCATGGGGGCTGGAAGGGGTGGGCGGCAGGCAGGGCGGGGCACAGACGTTCCTGCCGGAGCACTCTCAAATGAGCAGCTCAAACCAGGGGGCGAGAAATAAATTAACCAAATAAATAAAAAAATAATACATAGGGAAGTGAATGTGGCTCAACCAGTTGGGTGCCCGCCTACCACACGGGAGGTCCAGGGGCTCAGTTCCCGGTGCCTCCTAAAGAAGACGAGTAAGACAGCAAGCTGGCGCAGTGGGTTGGTGCGGAAAGCTGATGCAATAAGGAAACACACTGAGACACAACAAGCAGGGAGTGGAGGTGGTTCACGCAGTAGGGCACCTCCCTCCCACATGGGAGGTCCCGGGTTCAGTTCCTGGTGCCTCGTGATGAGCTCACAGCGAGCACAAACAACGAGGGGGAGGGAGAAGAAATAAGTAAATAAAGTAAATCTTGAAAACAATAATAAATAATTTAAAACAATGCTGGGGCAAGCGGCGCACCTCCTGCGTGGGAACAGACGTAGCGCTATCAACAGGGAACTCGAGCCGACTCACGGCCGCCTTCTCAGGCATCTGGCGCGGGAACGTTAGGGAGAACGGGCAGGATGCCCCAAGACGGACAGGAAGTCCGTCTGCTGTGAGACGTGGGCTGCACCCTAAAATCCAAAGGGCTGGCAGGCGCGGGAGGCCCACGGGGACAGCCCGGGCGGCCGGGGTGGCAGGAGGCGGCGGCAGTGGCCGTGGGCTGTCCCCTGGGAGCCCCTCGGTCCCCGGCAACCCAGGATGGCTTGTCCCACCGCCCGCTCCTCGGGACGCAGCCCGCAGGTCAGCGGGCACCCGGGGAGGCCTGTGGCATTTCTAGGACCCCGGGAAGGAGAAGCCAAAGCCTCGTGCCGGCCAGGTGATGGGAAGGAGCTGGGGGCTCCCCCGAAAGGGGGTGCAGGGGCAGCCGCGGGCCCGGCCCCGAGCGAGCGGCCCGGGCCGGGGGTCACTGGGCAGCAGGTGGCCCCGGGGCCTCTGCTCAGGGCTCGGGCGGGTCACTGCCGCCCCACACCTCCCTGGAGCTGGGGACACGTGCTAAGTAACAGCGCGGGGCCATCCTGCCCCGGGGACTCCGACAGTGTCTGGAGATGTCAGCAGCAATTGTGACTCAGGGGCACTCCTGGCATGGGGCGGAGGCCCGGAGAGGCTGCTCAGCACCCCACAGCACCCAGGGCACCCCCGCCCGAGAGCGACGTGCCCTGCTGCAGCGCTGCCGTGGGCGAGCCTCTCTGGGCCTGGCGGGTGAGGTGCGCACAGTGGGCACGACGACCAGGGAAACACGGAGGACGTGTGCAGGGGACGTTCAAAGTGAGAGACTGAAACGTGAGCGCCGCGTCAACTTCCAGAAGGCCCTGGAGGGAAATAAAGCTAAAGAGCTTGTGGGAGACAAAAGGGAGCGACCAAGCGAGAAGACACCTCTGCGTGGAAGATCCCTCACGGGGAGGCAGAGGTGGCTCGAGCAGCTGGGTGCCTGCCTACCACATGGGAGGTCCTGGGTTCAGTTCCTGGTGTCTCCTAAAGAAGACGAGTAAGACAGTGAGCTGATGCGACGGGCTGGCGCAGCAAGCTGAGGCAATAAGGTGATGCATCGAGGAGACACAAGGAGGAAAACACAACGAGAAACCCAACAAGCAGGGAGTGGAGGCGGCTCAAGGGATAGGACACTGCCCTCCCACACGGGAGGTCCCGGGTTCGGTTTCCCGGTGCCTCCTAAAAAGAAGACGAGCAGATACAGAGAGCGCACAGCAAACAGACACAGAGAGCAGACGGTGAAGGCAAACAACAAAAGCGGGGGGGAGAAATAAATAAATAGAAAAAAAAAATCCCCTCGTGGCTCAGTTGAGAGGCGGCTCCAGCTGTCCTGCTCTGGCAGAGCCACTCTCAGACCCGTGAAGGCAAAGAAAAGCCGTCAACTTTCAAGAAAACCCACAACCGGCCCCCGCACAATCAAGGCCGGCACAGCCACGAGGTCTAAAAAGGGACGAGGTGCCTCCGAGGTGGACGGGCATCTGGGACATGTGGCGTGGAGAGAGCTGGCGGGGATCCGCTGGCAGTAGGACCGCTGGAGCTAAAATCGCCACCGCGACAGGCCGGCCCGTTCGTCAAAGAACCAGGACGAGCTGCGGTGGCCTTGACGTGGTCACCGGGGAAATCCCCTCCCCGTGTCACGTGGTTCTGGCTTCTGGGAAGCGTTACGGGGAATGGACATGATATTTTTCCTGGTCTGGTTATAAGAGAAGAAAAAATGATTTTGGTATCATCCTAAGGAAAAGGAAACGGCCCGGGGGGTCGCCCGCCGGCAGCCGCCCATGTCCGATGGTGGAGGCCCGCGGGGTGCTCTGAGCTGGGCCGCAGAAGTGAAGGTCTCCTTCCCAGAACCCAGTTTCTTAACTTGGACTGGCCTTTCCTGGCGAGACCATCTGAATCTCTCAATTCCAGGAAAGCAGGGAGAGGGACTGTTTAAAACTTTCCAGAGTCAAAGCCTCGTTTCCAGGTCAGCCGTGTGGGAAATTTACTTTATAATATTTTTTAAGCCTCTGTTTTATGAGGCACTTAGCACGGGAAAAAAACTCACTGCAAGTTATTTATTACAGTGTGGGCGCGGCTTCCCGGAACACCAAAAGCTCTAGGAGGCTTTTCGCGCGTGGGGAGGACTCTCGTGGACTGCGGTGAGGATGCGAACCCACGGTCTAAAGAGTTCAGCAACTTTTCACCCTCCCGGGGAGCTTTAAAAGGCTGCTTTTTGGGTGCAGCTCGGCGGCTGAGCGTCTGCTTCCCGTGTACAAGGTCCTGGGTTCAATCCCCAGTACCTCTAAAAAAGATAATAAAGAAAATAAAAGACTGCTTTTGCAGAGCAAAAAAGAGAGGCACAGTTAGTTAAAAATCGGTCCTAGGGAAGCGGATGTGGCTCAGGCGACTGGGCTCCCGCCTACCACACGGGAGGCCCTGGGTTCAGTTCCCGGAGCCTCCTGGTGAAGGCGAGCTGGCCCACAAGGAGAGCTGGTACAGCAAGATGACGCAACAAAAGACACAGAGAAGAGAGAGAGACCCCGCAGACCAGGGAGCTGAGGTGGCGCAAGCGATCGAGCGCCACCCACATGGGAGGTCCCAGGGTCGGTTCCCAGGGCCTCCTAAAGAGAGAGATGAGAAGAAAAGACAAGCAGACGCGCAAAGAACACACAGCGAATGGACACAGCAGCAGCGAGCACAAACAACGATGAGGGGGGGAATAAAAATAGAATAAAAATAAAATCGATCCTAATCCTAAAGGTGAAGTTAGAATTCTTGGTATCCAATTCGGTTTGTCGCAAAAGTTATTTTGGGGAGCCCGGTAGGCTGAAAGCACCGCAAAAGTGTCAGGGGGGTATAGAGTAATGCAAATCAAAACCACAGTGTGGGTGACGAGGTTGGAGCTCAAGCGACTGAGCTCCTGCCCACCACACGGGAGGTCCCTGGTTGGGTTCCCGGTGCCTCCTAAAAAAGACAGCGAGCTGGCACGGCGGGCAGGTGCAATGAGCTGATGCAACAAGAGGCACAAGAAGGAAAACAGAATGGGGGACACAACAGAGCAGGGAACGGAGGCGGCTCAAGCGATCAGGCACCTCCCTCCCACATCGGAGGTCCCGGGTTCGGCTCCTGGTGCCTTCTAAAGAAACAAGGAAGATGAACAGACACGGCAAGTGCAAACAATGAGGGGCTAGGGAGAAATAAACTAATAAAATAAATCTAAAAAAAACACAAAAACCACATCAGGGTGCCATGTTACACCCACTAGGATGATTGCAAAGCCAGAAAACGGCAGACATCGGTGAGGACGTGGATGGGAACGCGTGTGCGTTACTGTGGGATGTAAAGGGCTGCGGGAAACGGCGCAAAAAACAAGCCAGACGCCGAAGGCCATGGGTTGTGATTCCACGGCTTAGAAACATCTAGAAGAGGCTAAGTCTCGGAGACCGAAAGCGGTGGCCGGGGACTTGGAGAGGGAGCTGCAGGCAACGGGGGGGCGGGGGGAGTGACTGCTTCCTGGGCCCAGGGCTTCTCTTTGGGGTGGAGAGAAAGTTCTGGAAAGAGTGGCGATGGTTGCACAACCTTGTGTGTTCAGTGGCCCCGAGGTGTAGGCTTGAAAGCACTTTAAAATAGTAAATTTTAAGTGATACACATTTCACCATATAAAAAAGAAAAAATGCCCACCCAGTCCCCCGCCTTGGGGAGGTTTGCGTAGAAGCTAGAGCTGACGTGACTCCACCGACGGCCACGCGCCCCCGTCTGGGCAAGTCCCTTGAGTTACTGGCCCCCCTTAAGAGGTAAAAAAGCCACAAACAGGAAGCGGGAAACAACGACCTGCGTGAAAGCAGGGCCTCTGCTGTCCCCTGACGAAACGCGCCTTCCCAGGGCGGCATTTCACACGCGGCAGGGGCGCGATGGCGGTACCTGTTGGCTAAAAGAATAAACGCCACAGAAAGTGCTAGAAATATAATGGGGGAGCAGATGTAGCTCGGTGGTTGAGCGCCTGCTTCCCATGTGTGAGGTTGCAGGGTTCAATCCTCACGATCTCCTATTAAAAAAAAACGTCAGCGACGCAGTCCGCGTTTTCCTTTTCCCTCCACGCTAAGTCTCGGAGCGCCCGCGTGCAGTCTGCCCATGCGCCACGTCTCGGCTCGGACCGAACACGTCTCACGTGGCTGCTGGACTGGCCGGCACGGCCATCGAGGGCAGGAAGACAGAAGGGGGGTGCCACAGAGCAGCCCCCAGGAAAGGGGGGCCCTTAAACCACAGTGGGATGGGGGGGAGACGCAAAGGCCGCTCTGGGGGTGAGGGGCGAGAAACGGGCGCCACGGGCGCGGGGGCGGGCGGGACGCTCGCTCGGTCTGCTCTCCCTCTCGGGAAAACGTACCCGACCTCGGATTCCAGGCATTTCCGGAGCTGCTGGGGACTGAGTCACCTCCCCCAGCAAGGGCGCGTTCGAGCAAGTCCCAAGCCCGTCCCGTGGCTGCAAGGCCATCGCCAGCGGCTCCCTCAGAAGATGCCATCGTCACTCGGAGTGGGGCCAAGATGAGCTGGCAGGCCCTGGTCCGCCCTGCGGGCGGACAAAGCCAGAAGCCAGGGGGACGGGCAGGTTGCCGTGGGACGGACGTTGGCTGCCACCACGTTCCAGGGTACCAAGCCGGCACTGGGATTTGGGGCTTCTGGTCTCCAAACTGCAAACCAGTAAATGGGCTTGGTTTGAGCCGTGTCACGGGGGGTGTTTGTCATAGCGGCCGTGGCAAACTGAGACACCACTGGATAGTCCTTCCCTTCTCTCTTTGCAGGTGCAGGACTGGTTGTGAGGGCCCAAGGGCCCACCTGCCTCCTCGGGAGTTCACAGGAGTTACTCCCCAAGTCACCTACACTTCTAAAACACACATACACACACACACCAAAATCCATCCTCCCCTCTACTGGCCAGAAAAGGAAGAGCACACGAGTTTGATCTAAACCCAGGAGAGGGAAGTAGACGTAGCTCAATTGATAGGCTGTCTGCCTACCACATGGGAGGTCCAGGGTTCAAACTCCGGGCCTCCTGACCCGTGTGCTGAGCTGGTCCACGCGCGGTTGCTGATGCGCGCAAGGAGTGCCCTGCCCCGCAGGGGTGTCCCCCGCGTAGGGGAGCCGCATGCACAAAGAGTGCGCCCCGTTAGGAGAGCCACCCAGTGTGAATAAAGTGCAGCCTGCCCAGGAATGGTGCCGCACACACGGAGAGCTGACACAAGATGACGCAGCAAAAAGAGACACAGATTCCCCGTGCCATTGACAAGAATGCAAGCGGAAACAGAAGAACACACAGTGAATGGACACGGACAGCAGACAACTGGGGGAGAGGGGAGAAGAGAAATAAAATAAATCTTTAAAAAACAAAACAAATGAACACCCAGGGGACCACAAAGATGGGGGGCAGGAGTTTTATGAAACGGGAGGTGCTGGCCAGGGACCCTGGTAAAGGAAGAGGCTCGAAACCCCCCGGTGCAGGCGGCGCAAAGCTGCGCGCCCATCGTCAGGCCTGAAGGGATCGCCTGGACACAAGTGCAGGTTTGTGGCGCGTGGATTCCACCTGCCAGCAGTTAAAAAGCGCAGAGAAGGAAAGCCGCCCCAAGGCGCGCCTGGGGTGGAGGCGCCGACTTCTTTCCTCTTGCCAGCCCTCCCCTTTTAGTGACTTTTCAGGGAGCCAGTGGTGGACAGGGGGGTGTGGAAACTCGCCCAGGAGCACCGGCAGCCCCGGCCTCGGCGCCACGGGCTGCCACGCGCTCTGCGGGCCTGGCCCAGAGGGGGTTTCCGCGGACACCGAGCCCAGGCCCCGACCTCAAAGGGCGTTGGTAAGCTCCCCCTCCAAGGACTGCCCGCCGGCCTCCCCGCCGCCCGCGTTCGCTCCTTAGGTCGGCTCGGGCCTCCCCGCTGCCCACGTTCGCCCCTCAGGTGGAATCGGACCTCCCGCCGCCCGCTTTCGACCCTGGGGTGGGATCGGACCTCCCCGCCGCCCGCGTTCGCCCCTCGGGCCTCCCTGGCTTCCCCGCCGCCCGCGTTCGCCCCTCGGGCCACTCTGGCCTCCCCGCCGCCCACATTCGCTTCTTGGGCCTCCCTGGCCTCCCCGCCGCCCGCGTTCGCTCCTCGGGCTTCTCTGACCTCCCCGCCGCCCGCGTTCGCTCCTCGGCCTCCCCGCCGCCCGCGTTCGCCCCTCGGGCCTCTCTGGCCTCCCCGCCGCCCGCGTTCGCTCGTCGGGCCTCTCTGGCCTCCCCGCCGCCCGCGGTCGTCTGCTCACCGCTCACCGCTCACCGCTCGCCTCCGCGCCTCCGCCGCCGGCCGCGCCCCTCGGCTCCGCGCGCCCAAGCCCCGCCACCCCCGCGGAGGGACACT
The DNA here is from genome assembly GCF_030445035.2 of Dasypus novemcinctus. Taxonomy (NCBI): domain Eukaryota; kingdom Metazoa; phylum Chordata; class Mammalia; order Cingulata; family Dasypodidae; genus Dasypus; species Dasypus novemcinctus. Next base: position 82,761,694 of record NC_080691.1, on the reverse strand, counting down.
GGACACCAAGCCCGCCCAGGCCCCGCCCACGAGGGCCGGATCTACTTCCCGTAAAGGGCCACCGCGCCGGTCCCCGAGGGCTCCAAACCGACCTCGACCTGACCGGGGCTCCCGGAAGTCAAGGGTCCCCGAGGCAGCCCTGGGAGGCGGGAGACCTCACTTGCCGCTGCCTAGCAACCGGGGGCGACCCCTGACGCCATTGGCCAGCGGCCACGGACGGAGCATGCGCAGTCGACGCAGCGCGGGCATGGGCGGTGCGTGGGCGGGGCCAGCGCGAGGGGGCGGGGCCCGACCCCGTCTGTTGCCCGGAGGGGCGTGGCCGCGCGGGGGCGTGGCGCGGGAGGCGCCGTTGGTTGGCGGGCGGGCGGGGGCGTGGCGCGGGCGGCGCCGTTGGTTGGCGGGCGCGCGGGCGGGGGCGGGCCATGGCCCTGCTGCTGTGGCTGGGCCTGACGGCGGCGCTGGCGCACGGCTGCCTGCACTGCCACGGCAACTTCTCGGAGAAGTTCTCCTTCTACCGCCACCACGTGAACCTCAAGTCTTGGTGGGTGGGCGACATCCCCGTGTCGGGCGCGCTGCTCGCCGACTGGAGCGAAGACACGATGAAGGAGCTGCACCTGGCCATCCCCGCCGAGATCAGTGAGCGGCGCCCCCGGCCGGGACCCCGGCCCCCCGCTCCCCGCGGCGCCCCCGCGCCCTCACCCGCCGCCCCTGCTGCCCCCAGCCCGGGACAAACTGGACCAGGTGGCCAAGGCCGTGTACAAGAGGATGGACCTGCTGTACCAGGGCAAGATGTACTTCCCAGGTAAGCGCGCGGCCGCCCCGCGGGGCCCCCGGCCCGGGAGCCCGGCCTCACGCCCCCCCGCGCACCCCGCAGGCTACTTCCCCAACGAGCTGCGTGCCATCTTCAGGGACCAGGTGCACCTCATCCAGAACGCCATCATCGAGAGTGAGCGCGGGCACCGCAGGCCCCCACAGGCCGCCCCTGCAGCCCCTGGCCCCGATGGCCCTTTGTCGCCCTGAGATAGAGGCACACATGGGAAATCCGGGGTGCCAGGGCCCTGGGTGGCCATGGGCGGTGGGCAGAGCAGGGGCTGGGTGAGGACCCGCCGTTTCCTTGTCCTTGCGCAGGCCGCATCGACTGCCAGCGTCACTGCGGTAGGTGGAGGCCCCAGGCGGTGGCGGCGGTGGCCCCGGGGTGGCGGCCGAGGGGAGCCCGCGGCCTTGTGCTCTGTTGCAGGAATCTTCCAGTACAAGACGGTCTCTTGCAGCAACTGCACTGACTCGCACGTTGTGTGCTTTGGCTACAACTGCGAGTAAGGGCTGGGGCAGGGTGGAGGGGGGCCGTGCCGGGGTGGGCGGGGGGTGTCCCGCCCGCAGCCCCCAAGCCCCCATGTGCCCGCAGGTCGTCGATGCAGTGGGAGACGGCGGTGCAGGGGCTCCTCCGCTACATGTGAGTGGGGTGGTGGGGCGGCTGGGCTCGACCGAGGCCACGGGGCCCCCTGACTCTGCGCTGCTGTCGTTGCAGAAACAAGTGGCACAAGTAAGTCCCCCTTCCTTAGCCCCGGGGTGTCCGAGGCAGCACGCGCAGGTGAGTACGTGCGGGGCCCGGGGCCACCAGGAGCAGGAGCACCTGCTGCTCCGGGCCTGCGGAGGGGGCCACGTGGACCCTTCACCCCCCAGGGACTCCGGGCTCAGCGCTGCCAGGGCGATCCCTGGAGAGGCCCGGGGCAGTCATGGCCCAGCTGTGGCCAGACCCTGGTGGAGGGGCCCGAGGTCACAGCCTGCCCAGGCGCGGCGGCTAATGGGGGCCCCTGTCGTGTCTTTCAGAGAGGAAACCAACACCAGGTAGGCGGGCCTGGGTGGCCTTTCCGGGTGGGCGGAGGGCAGCGCGGGCTGGGCGGGCAGGGCCGGGCACCGCCGGGCAGGGCCCTGCGCTGCGGATGTGATGCCAGCTCCCCGAGTGGGCCCCACATGGCCGCTTTGTGGCCCTACCATGTGCTCCTCCTCCTCCTGGGACTCGCCGGATTCCGGGACCACAGGAACACCCCAGCCTTGTGAGTGATGGGGGGCTCGGGAGCCGGGCACGACACCCAGTGGCCCCCAGCGGGGTGGGCACCCGGGGCCGTGGCCTGGCCTGGCCCAGGCCCCGGGCAGGGAGGGAGGCCGGGGTGACGCCACCCCACTGCCCCTGCAGCCTGATCTCGCCGAGCTTCACCTGCCTGGAGCCCCCGCACCTGGCCAACCTGACGCTGGAGAACGCCTCCGAGTGCCTCACACAGCACTGAGGCTGCGGCCGCGCCCCCGGCAGTGCCGGGAGCCCTTGGCTCTGCTGTCCCAGCCGCGCCCCAAGGGAGCAGGCTGGCTACTGCCCTGGGGACCCCTGACCCAGCCCGAGGGGCCTCGGGCCGGGAGGTGGGGGAGAGGGAGATATGTCTGTATAGGAGAACGCAGGGCGATGCACTGTACCCATTAAACTGCCCTTCCGATTCTCCTAAGAGGTGTCTTGAGAGGGCCTGGGCAGGGAGCATGGCTGGGGGGCAAAGGTCCCAGTGGACCCCGGGCGGGCCGGCTCAGAGCCCCCAGGCCATCGAGCGTGTCCTCCACGGCCAGCCTGCGATCCCCCAGTGCACGCGGTGAGACGCCTGGAAACAGACGTCGGCGGGTGGGTTCTGTGGCCTCAGGTGAGCCTGCAGCATCCACCGAGGCAGCGCCAGCACGTGGGCTGAGGTCACCCCCAGCTGAACCCCAGCCCCGACCCGGGAGCCGCCCTCTCGGTCACAGCGTGGCAGCATGGAGCCCCAGACGGTCCGACACCCAAGGGCATGACGGCTCGCCAGCTCGGCCCCAGAGCTGGCCCTCATCCCCGCCCTCGTCGCTGGGGTCACCGGTGCCCGTGCCGCGGTTTCCTCCCCTGCTCCTGGCGCACCCTCCAGGGAGCTGCCCCGTGGCTGTTCTCACGGGGACACCCGCATCCAGGCCACGAGAACACAACCTCCCAGCTAATGCCTGGAGCCGGCAGCGGGCGCGAGGCCAAGGGGCCGCCCCCCCCGCACCCACCGCAGCTGACGCCTGCCGGAGGGGCTGAGGCGGGAGCCCAGGGTGAGCGTCCCCGCCGCCACAGCCCTAGAGGCACGGCAGGGCCGGGCGGCCCGGGGAACGGGCTCCTGGCGGGCACTCTCCCGCACGCAGGCAAGGAGGGGCCCGGGCGGGCAGCGGGGGTGCCCAGCGGCAGTGCTCAGGGCCTCGCCCACGCGGGAGCGTGCCTCCAGCTCGAGCCCACTGGCTGTGCCTTTTGCTGACGCGGCGTGACCCGAGCTGCAAACCTGAGTTTTGTGTTTTTATTGGATCATCTTGACACAGAATCATTACAGCAGCATGATATGTCTCCTTTATATGGGAATGTCGATAGCAAGTAGGTGCTCATATGACACGTCATACGGGTAAAAGTCCTAGAACCACTGCCGGGATTCCGCGGTAGATCACATGCTAAAGTGATGGTTTTCATCAAAAGGAAAAGTTAAAATGTCACAAGGACCATCATCTGAGGGACTTCAGCGTCACACGCAGCTGCCCAGCACGGAGGGGTCTCGGCTGGGGTACCCTCACCCCAGCAGAGCCGCCCCGCCCAGCGGCTCCCCACGTGGGGCACCCAGCCCCCTGGCAGCCACGGGCGACAGGAGCCAACCTCGTGGTGCGCAGTGCAAGGCGGGGGGCACGGAATGGCCGAGGGCCACCCACGCAACCCGGCCGAGCAGACGCGCTTGTCCTTAGTGGGAAACCAGCGCAGGCGCGGCCCCGCCCTGCCGGTGGCGCGGGCTGTGGCTCCACCTCACGACCGGGTGTCCGCAGTCCCCACAGCCTGGCCCTCAGCCAGGGCAGACGTCCAGGACGCCCACAGGGGCAGTGGGTGGTGGCTCGGGTTCCCCAGCGGCGGCCAGTTGGGTCTGGGCGGGCGGGTGCCGGCCATGTCCTGCCCACTCGGCTGTCACGCTCGTCCCTGGGGGCGGATGGGTGAAGCCGCTGCCTGAGAGGGGCACAGAGAGCGAGCAGTCGGGGGCACGAGACAGGAGCCCCTGGTGTGGGGACCGAACAGGGCTCCCAGCACGGGGCACGGAGAGTCAGAGTAGAAAAGGCAGGAAGGTAGAGGAAGGGGTGGGAACGCTGGGCTGCCCAGGTGCGGCGCCCGCCTGGCCGGGCTCTCGCCCCGTGGGTGCAGGAGCCACGCACACCCGGGCCCCACCGCGGCTCCCACCGGCCGTCAGCACTGCGCCAGCGTCGCCCGCATCTCCTCCAGCACGTTGCTGAGCAGGGTGGCGTCGCTGCACTTCCCGTCGACCGACACGGAGTTCTCCCCCTGCAGGGAGCGGGTGACACGCGTCAAATGAGGAGCGGGGCGCCCACGTCCTGCCCACGCCTCCCCAGGGGCACCCGACACCGTGCTTAGGGGGGCTCCGGGCGAGGGAAGCGCAGCCCCACCGGGCGGTGCAAGGGTGCCGCTGAGATGGAGAAGGCCTGGCTTTGCTCCGCTCTGTCCCTCCAGTCCTCGCCACAGGCCCGGGAGGGGGCAGCTGGGAGGGGGCCGCAGGGCGGGCCAACAATGATGGGGGCAGGCCTCGGGGAAGGCCGCCCCACGAAGCCCGGGGAGCCCTGGGGGCCTGAGCGAGGCACTGAGGTGGCCCCAGAGCCACCGCCCACGAGGGCGCTGGGAGCCGGGACCGGCTGAGCCTGAATTCCAGCCTGCCCCAGGGCCCGGGGGCCCCGAACCTCGCGCATGACCAGGGCCCCTCAGCGGAGCCGGGAGACCTCGGGCCACCGGGAAGGTCATTGGAAGCAGGCACCGGACCAGCTGACAAGGCTGAGGGGACGCCCGGGGGCCCCGCAGGGGCACTGCACAAGGGACCCCGAGAGGGTCTGGGAGGGAGGACACGGGAGCTGAGCGGAGCCCTCGAGGGGGTGACAGCCCAGCCAGCCTCTGCCCAAGCTCACCAAGGCAGAGCAAGGGGCCAAGAGGCTCCAGAGGCCGCTGCCCGCGGCCCTGCCCTCGCGGGTTCAGTGCCCAGGTGAGACGGGCATCCCGGGGACACTGCGACTGCTAGAAGTCACCGGGAGGAGGCAGACGGCCTGAGTCCTACGGCGACCACAGGGCCAACGAGCCCACCCGAGACCCACCCCAGGGCCGCACCGGGGGATGCCACCGGGTGTCCAAGAAGGAACTAACAGTCTGTTCTGGAAAAAGAACGCTTCCCAACCCGCTTTACGAAGCTACTGTCGCCTGATGCCAAAACCAGACTGAGGCAGCACCAAGAAAAGCCACAGGCCCACCGACTGCCACAGGCGCCCGTCCACGGCCGACAGCCCACCCGAGTCCCACAGCGCGGACGGACAGCCACCCCCTTGGCGCCCTTCCTGGGAAATCAACGGCAGGAGGCCGGGGGCCTGGGCAGCTGCGAGCGTGGGGGCTGGGCCTGAGCTGCCCCCGCGCTGACGGGCGCCCAGGGCAGCGGGCGCCCGGCCCCACGCCCCCTCGGGCCCATGGCCCGGGACTCACCTTCTTCACCAGGAGGCAGACGTGGTGGCCCTGGATGGAGCGGCTGTACATGGATGCGCAGGAGTCCACCCGCTCCACGACTGCAAGAGCGCGAGGCGGCAGGTGAGGCCCCGCCCCTGGGGCCCCCGCCCCTGCGCGTGGCCAAGGCCAAGGCGGACCCCTCACCGGAAAAGTGGTGGTGAAAGGAGATCTTGGCCAGGAGGCTGGAGAAGGACGTGCTGATGCCGTCGACCTTGACTGAGCTCATGCCCAGGTCCCCGGACTCGAGCAACTTGGCGAAGGCGTCGCTGTGGGAGGGACCCAGGCCAGGGGTTCGCCGAGTGGGACGGGGCCCGGGTGCCCCCAGGGCCTCAGCCGGGCCCAGCTCCCGCGCCAGCTGTGGGCTCCCACCGTCCAAGGCCGAGGTCCACGCGGGGCACCCCACCTGGGCAGGTGGAGGAGGAGCTGGACAGGCCGACGCCCCGGCGGCACAGCGGGTGCAGGGCCCTCACCTGTAGCAGGGCGTCGTGACCAAGTAGGACGAGCAGCTGAAGTGGAGCTTGAAGTCGAGCTTCTCGTGGGTCGACCCCTCGTCGTTCTGCAAGGGGGCGAGGGCGGCCGGCGTGGGGGAGCCGCTGGGCCCGCCTGCCCTGCCCCGGGGCCCCGGCCAGCCCGCCACCCCCGGGGCCCGCCTACCTTGGCGATGAAGGACAGGGTGCCCTTGAGCTTCTGCGCCATGGCGATGCTCTGGACGGTGAACACAAACTGGGCTTCGTTGGAGACCCCTGGCAAGGCGAGAGGCGGAGACTGAGCAGCCCGGGCAGAGGCCAGCGACGCCGCGACCGAGCAGGAAGCCGGCCTCGTCCCCAGGTTCAGGGGCAGCCGAGGGGCCCTCCCTGCGGGCCCCGGGGTCTGCCCAGCAGGCGGCGCTGTCCACCGCTGCGCAGACGACAGCGCCCCGGGGAAAACGAGCCGCTTGCTTGAAGACCCCTGGCTCGCGGGAGACAGGCCGAGGCAGGCCCGAGCACGCAGCCCCGGCAGGGCCTGCCTCGAGCAGCGTCTGCCGCGGGGAGACGGGGCGCAGCTCACCTGGGGGCAGCTGGAAGGGCACGGGGACCCCGTCGTGCACGGAGGCGCCCTCCGGCCGGCTCATCTTGGCGTTCAGCGCGTCCAGCACGTTCACCTCCATGCTCTTGAGGAAGCTGCCGCTCCGGTTCTCCAGGATCACGGACACGGTGACCTGGCTCTCCTTCTGCAGGCTGGCCTGGACGTCGTAGGTCTGCGGGGCCCACGGTCAGTGGGCAGGCCACAAGCCCACCAGGGACCCCGGGCACCACTTAGTGCTTCAACTAACGGTAAAAGCGCGCTCCTCTAAGCGCAGGAGGAACCGCAGGAGAGCACTCTCGCCCCACCCAGAGGAAACCTTGCTCCAACGGGCACCACTTCCGGCCATTCCCGTCCTGTCCTAGACCCACCGCGGGCAGCAGGACATACGGGACGCACAGCTGGCGCTCCCGAGGGGCGGGCCCCACGCGGCGTCTCGGGCGCCAGCCTTCCTGCCAGCGAGGAAGCCCCCAGCCCAAGCCCCCCGCCACGCCCACGCCGCTCACCATCTTAACGTAGGCATTCTCGGCAAGAAGGCAGTAGCTGGACATGGGCTGGGGAGCAGGAGAGCGTGCTCAGCCGCGGCGCCGAGGCCGCCAGGCGCGCGCGGGGCGGGGCTGTCGGAGCCCGGCTGCGAGGAGGCGCCAGCAGCCCTCAGCTGCCCTGCCTGCCCCAGTGTGGAGGCCCTGTGGGCCGGGACGCGGAGGGGGGGAGGCGCTGAAGTACCCCTCACCGGGAGTGGCTCCTCATCCAGCGTGCCGTTCTCCAGGCCCTCGGCCGCTGGCTCGCCGCTGGGCTGCTGCTTCCTCTTCAGCTTCTTCTTCTCTTTCGACTTCTCCTCCTTTTCCTTCTTGTGCTTCTTCTTCCTGGCTTTGGGAGATTTCTAAAACGGCACGCGGGGGTCAGCCCCTCACCGGCACGCGGAGGTGCCGCGCAGAAGGCCCGGCAACAATCACATTCCTGTCCTCGAGGACAGGAGGCAGGGCCTGGAAGAGGCTGGGCCCGGCTGAGACCAGGGCCTGGAGCTCATTCGTCACCAGCGTGCAGCGCAGCCAGCGGGGAGCACGGGGCCGCCGGGCCCAGCCCTCTGCTCGCAGGACACCGGGACTGGAGAGCCACAGGCCAGGGCAGCAGAAGCCAAACGCCCACAGGAGCAAACCACCCCGTGCCTGCCACAGCCCGGGCAACCAGACAGTGGAGAGCCCCGTGCCCCGCAGGGGGCTCTGCTCCTCATCGGGGGGCCTGGGAATGCGAGTCAAGCCGAACGAGACACAGCGGGACTGACGGGGCCCGAGGACGAGGCCGCGTGGCTCCCCCACCGTGCACGTCCAGACGGGCCGGCCACAGGCAGGAGGCAGCCTCGTGGCCCCGGGGACGGGAGGGGAAGGGTGGGAGGGGGCAACTGGGCACTGCTGACAAGAGCATTTTGGAGGACGTGGTGGCCACAGAACCGGGCTGGACTAAAGCCAAGAGGCATGCTCTGGTGGGGACGTCATGGGGCACGAGCCCCCTCAACGAGGCTGGCACGGGGAAAAGCAGCGTGGGTGGTGGGAGGGCGGCCCGGGGACACGGGCGCGCCTCCTGCGGGTGGGACCGGTGGCAGCCCTCCTCACCTGGCCCTCCTCCTTGGCCTCGTCCTCGTCGTCCTGCTCGGGCTCTCCCCCCTCCTCTTTCGGGGCAGCGACAACGGCGCCCAGCCCGGGCTCGTCCTGCGGGGACGGGCCGTCAGGGGCTCCAGGCTTGCTCGAGCACGAGGGGCAGGAGCGAGGCGCGGGTCCAGGCCCCAGGGTGCGGGGCGAGCGCGCCGCGGGGCCCTTACCGTCGGCGGGGGCAGGGCGGCAGCGGGCGGTGGCGTGGTGGACAGCCAGAAGTCCAGGTCCTCGCCCTGCAACGCGGGAGGTGGCCGTGGGGCAGTCTGCTCCGTGCCCGGCTGCGGGGCGGGGGCGGGGACAGGAGGCGGCAGTGGGGCAGTCTGCTCCGTGCCCGGCTGCGGGGGGTGGGGGGTGGGATGGGGGCGGGGACGGGGGCGGGGCGCACCCCTCGGCCACGGGTCTGGCTACCTTCCTGTCCTTCTTCTCCTTCTCCTTCCTCCTCTCCTTGTCCCGCTCCTTCTCCCTGTGCTTCTTCTCTTTCTTCTTGGCTTTCCTGCTCTTCTTCTCCCCCACGGGGACTTCCTCCTTCTCGGGGGACTTCGGGGTCTCGGCGTTCCTGTGCTTCTGGACAGGCAGCTTCTCGCTGTCGGCCAAGGGCCTGGGGGGGAAGGCCGCTCAGCCTGGCTGCCCCCGCCCCGGCCGCAGTGCTGGACGGCGGGAGGACGGGGAGGGTGACAAGGACGAGCTGGAGCTGGCCGGGGCCTCCGGGCGGCCAGGGCTCGCCGGGGGCTCCCCACGTGCGCCCTGTCCAGGGGTGCTCGTGCGGGCTGCAGCCCCGGCGGGAGGCGAGCTGAGCCCGGGGCGGCACATGGGGCAGGCGGAGGGGCGCAGCGCAGCCGACCCGCGAGGCTTTCCAACCCCAGGCCCAAACACAAGGGCAGCGCTGGCCCGGGGGCTCGAGGGAAGACGAGAGGGAGGCAGAGAAAGGAAACAGACAAAGGGACTGGAGACACGAAGAGGCGAAGAGGCGGGCGAAGGAGGGAGCGAGGGAGCGAGGGAGCGAGGGAGCGAGGAAGCGAGGAAGCGAGACGTGGAGGGCGCGGGGCGGGGAGGGGAGCCAGCCTGGGGGCAGCAGCCCCGCAGTGGCCCTGGAACACTGCTGCAGGGGCCAGGGCCACGACCGGGGTTGCAAGTGAGCACCGCCCTTGGCCTCGGGCGCCGATGGAGGAGGAGCCGGCCTCCCCGCAGGTCTAGGGATGGCTGCAGGTGTCCCTGAGCTGGGCTGGCGGGGGTCTGGGAAGGAGGGCAGGGCCCCAGGCGGGGCTGGGAGGGGCCGGTGTAGGGAGGGCATGCGCCCGTGTGTGTAGAAACTCGAAGGGTGCAGCAGGGGCGGGGCCGGGTGAGACCCAAGGGGCCTGGAGGGGACCTGCCCTGCTGCCAACGGCCACCGCACAGGTGAGCAGGGCGCGCGGACAGGGGTGGGACGTTCAGCCGCGGGAGGTGGCGAGGGCCCCGCCGCAGCATGGCTGGGATGAGCCCCTGACCAGAGAGGGCGGTCAGGTCACTGGTTCCCACGTAAGAGGAAGGTACGTGGGAGGGAGGGGACGCTGTGTGGCGGGAGGCCCTGGTGGGAGCCGAGGCCAAACGAGGGGAGGCTCGAGGGGACGGTGTGGGGCGTGGGAGGAGCATGGGCTGAGCTGCAGCCTGAGGACGGCGCCGGCGTCGGGGCTTAGTCCTTGCCTGGGGAGGTGCTCGCCACCCGGCCCGGGCGGCTGTGGCCTGAGTGCAGGGAGCAGCGCGACGCGGGCTGGCTGCGGCCAGGGTGGGGGGCGTGACCGGGCCTTGGTGCATGCGCTGGGACGGGACGCCCACCCGGCAGCTCCCGAGGGCTCCACCCCTACCTGTCCAGGTCCATGTCCAGGGCCCTGTAGGGGTCGTTGGGGTCTTTGTCATCCTCGTCGCTGGGCAGCGCGTTCTAGAGGCAGGGGGGGGCTCAGTGCAGCCGCGTAGGCCCCTCCTCAGCCCCACCCCGTCACTGGGCACCACGACGGGCCCCGGCCCTGCCCTGGGGTCCCTGGTCAGCTGGCACAGAGCGGCTTGGTCGGGCACTGCGGCCGCAGCCGCGCCCCCTGCCCCGAGGCTCTGGCGTCTCCGGGGCACGGATCCCGCCCACCCCAGAGGGGGAGGGGGCGCAGGTACTTAAGAGCGGGCCGCTCGGCCAGGTGGGCAGGGACAGGCCCCTCCGGAGCCAGCGCCCGCCTGCGGAGCCCTGCGCCCGCGCCCTCCGCGGCGTACCTCGGGCATCTCCTCCGTGACGATGTCCACCTGCTGGGCGGGGCGCGATGTCCTCGTCGCTCTCCGTGTGCAGCGAGCTGTGGCGCCGGTGCCGGCCGCGCTTCTCCTTCTCCTTCTTCTGCTTCTTCTTCTTCTTGTCCTTCTCGAGCTTCTGGCGGTGCCTCCGTTCCTCCTCCAGCTTCACGTACTGGTCTGACATGGGCATCCCTGCGGGGTGGCGCAGGCGGCTCAGCGGGCGCAGGGGACCCTGTCCGTACCCAGGAAGGGCTCTGCAAGGCCAGGGCCAGGCGCAGCGCACGGAGCGGAGGCGCGGGGCGTCCCAGGGCTGGCGGGGGCACCCGGGAGCCGGCGGGGGCTTTCCGAGGCACGACGGGCACCCCCAAGGCGGCGGGGAAGGCACCAAGGGCATCGTCCTTCCAGAAAGGATGAGGGGCCGGGGGCCAGGCTCCCCGTGGGGGAGGAGAGCTCACGTAACGGAGGGCAGTGCTGGGTGCAACCCTGGCGTGGAGGTGACACCACCGGGCTGTACGCCACAGAAGGCCGTCACCACTTGCCACTGGGGGGTCCGCGGGGAGAGGCCTCCGGAAGCTTCCGCCTGCCTCCCTGCACTTGGCCTCCAGCTTGTGCCCTTGCTGAGTGTGCTCAGGCCCCCGCTGTACCGAGCCCCGGGAGCCCCAGTGAGTCCCCAGCCGGGGGACAGTCTGGGGACAGAACCCAGTAGGACCCCCGCTCCCGCCTGAGCTGCCCTGGGGTGGTCGAGTGTGTCCTTTGGGATACCTGCGGCCGCGAGGCCCCATGCCCAGCTGCCAGGCTGCTGGGGCCGCTCCAGCCCCCCGCCCTGGTGGCCCCGCAGGGCAGAGCCTCACCTGGGCCGAGACACCTACCTGGGACCTTCAGAGGGACCGAGAGGTCGATGTGGACCACGGGGATGTGCTCCACGCCCGGCGCGTCCTGGTACCGCTGCAGAGGCAAACGCGGCAGCGTCACGGGGAGGGCCGGCGTGCGGGTGGACGGCCGAGCCCTCCCTGGAAGAGAAGCGGCGTGTTGGGGATCGGCCCCGCCCAGCCGCGGGCCTGCTGTAGCAGAGGCCACCTGTGCCACCTGTGCCCAGACCCCTCAGGCCAGGACAGCGGCACAGGCCGAACTGCTGGCCATCTCTCCCCATTCGGACCGTGAGGCCCTCGGCTGGCCCTGGGCACCGGCGAGGCAGGCGCTTGGGGCAACAGGCGTGTGGCCGCCGCTCAGCGTGCCAGTGATGGCAGGAGAGGGGCGAGGCCCTGTGGAAAGCAAGGCCAGACGCTGACCTTCCCTCAGATCCAAGAGCGGAGGGGACAGGACCTGCGTGCCATCGACACTGCCGGCCCCCACGGGGACTGTGGAGGCAGGCGGCTCCGGTCGGCCGCGCAGCCATGGGACGCGGGCGCGGCACCAGCAGCCAGGAGCAAGGGCCCTGTGGCACCAGGCCTCAACTGCACAGGACCGCCCGCAGAGGCGAGGCCGTGGGGGCTGGGGTCCGGGGCAGGGTCCTGGCCCCTGGCGGGGGGTGGCTGCGCAGCTCTGCAAACACGCTGAAAGCCGCTGGCCCGGGATTTAAATGGGGGTGTCAGTAAGCGGGCGTCACGCCAGCGGAGACGCCAGCACGACGCTGGCAGCCAGCCGCCCGTGGACTGGGGGGGGGGCAGGGAGCCTCGTGCCCCCAGCAGCTTTCTGGCTTCTCCGGCCCCACCCTGGCTCCCCCGCCATACGGCACCAAGTGATGGGGGCAGCGGGCACTGGTCCTCTCCCGGACATGAGAGGGAACACTTAGGACGGCCACGCAGGCGAACCAGGAGACGCTGTGCTGGGCGAGGGAAGCCAGGATAGGACTGACGGACGCGCCCATCAACGAGATCGTTAGGACGAGCAACGCGGCTCGCCAGGGGCCCGGCCGGGCGTCCCACGTGGTCCCTGTGTGGGACGGGGACACCGCGGGGGCAGGAACCAGCGCTGGGAACAAGGCGCAGCACCGTGTCTGAGCGCGGTCGATAGGAGTGGTTAGGGCGCACACGGCATCGGAAAAGGATAAAAACCGCAGGGCCAAGCGGCGCCGGCCATGAGCCCTGTGGAAACCGAGGCCCAGAGCCGGCCAGGCTGTCCCGACAGCTCCCGTTGACTGTAGCAGCGCGCCATGCCAAGGCACAGGGCTGGGGGCTGGTGTGTGGGCACCGCGCAGCTTCCGCAACTGCTCTGCAACCCGCACCCTGACACACGGAAAGTCAAACGGGCGACGTGAGCTGCCGCGGTTGGCAAACCGAATCCGCCCAGCTCTGCCCTGCCCCGAGGCCCAGCCCAGCGCCTGCGTCTCCCAGGGCACCCCCCTTCAGGCCCCGCCCGGCCCGGCCCTGCCCTGCACACGCCTCTCTACCTGAGCACTAACGCTGCGGGTGGGCCCACGTCCACCTCCCCTGCACGGGCGCCTGCGACCCGCCCTGGCCGTGCAGCCTCGGTGGTTCGTCTCTCCTCTGCACTGGACGGTGTCCGTGCTCAGTATGGATCCCCTGTGACCACCGCCCTCTCCTGTGCACGGATGCTAGCTACGGGCATGGCTTCCGGAACGTTCCCGTGCACTTCTGGAGGATGCGGTGCGCGCCTGGCCAGCCTTACCTTCTGGGGGGACGGGGAGCTCTTGATGTAGAACGGGTTGTTGGCCTGCTCCTGCTTTCGGGCCTCCCGCCGCTGCGGGGGAAGGTCACGAGTGCGTAAGTGGAAGGTTTGCGGGCCCCCTCCCTCGGCCCTCGCCGTCTCTACCGCCGGACACAGGCCCAGAGGGGGCGTGGGAGCTGTGGGGCTGCGGAGCGGCTTTGCGCAGGAGCCTGGCAGGAGGAACAGAGGCCGAGGCCGCTCCCGGCACAGGCGCAGAGCCGAGCCCAGCACCTGGCCGGCAGCACCAGCCAGAGCTCCCGGCGCGGGTCACACTGCCCAAAACTCCGCCAGCAGCACGCAGGCCCGGCCCTGCAGACGCACAAAGCTGGAATTCACCCGCTCCCTCGGCCTCCATTAGGTCCAAACCGGGGCCAGCCGCCCTGCCCCGAGCCCTCCAGAGGGCAGGACGCAGAGCGAGGGCCGCCCTCCTCATAGAGGGGGGGCTGGGATGGGGGTCCGGGCAGGGACGAGAGCTTTTCAGAGGAGTGCGACCGTTCCCTGTTTTTTAAGAACTCGGGGCACCCACACCCCTGGAAAGCAGGGGCTGAATGCCCGGGTAGGAGGCGCCGAGCAGGCAGGGGCCGCGCCCAGGACCAGCGGGGGCTCCTGAGGACAGAGCAGCCCGCCCTGGCGTCTCAGGGGAAACCTCGTTCAGAGGGGAGCCTGGTGCCCGCGCGGGGCCCAGCACCCGACGCGCACGCGGGGCTCCTGGGGATGCAGGTTCCGGCACCTGCTGGGGGGCCCGGCCCGCAGCACCCACCCGGGCCAGCTCCTCCTCGTCCGCCTCGGGCGGCCGCGGCCGCGCGTGCCTCTGCTCCTCGTCGTGGAACATGGCCTTGGGCTTCTCCTCCTCAGACTCGCTGTCCGAGAGGGGCTCGTTGATCCAGGCGTCCAGGTCCAGGCTGCAAGACAGGCGCGTCAGCGCGCCCCTCCTGGGCCCCTCCCCACAGACCACGCCCTCCCCGTCCCCCCACCCGAGAGGCCGGCTGGCGCCCCACAGCCCTGGTGAAGAGCAAGCGCACAAAGCCAGTCCTGAGCGGGGCGCCCGGTCCTGCCCTGAAGCACAGGGAGAGGCCGTCCTGCCCGACGGAAGCGCCTGAGGCCGCCTGGTGCCAGCATGGGCGGCTGGGAGCCCAGGCCCCACCCTGCGCCCCCCTAGCCGGGTCGCGGGCACGGGCTCACCCTTCGGGAACAGGCACCTTCTTCTGGGCCTTGGGGGCCACTGGGTTCAGCTCCCCAGCAAAGAGGGCGCCCACCTCCTCTGCCACCGGCACATCCTTGGCCTGGAGCTTCTGGATGTACTTGACCAGCTGCAGGATGCAGGACGCCTGTGGGCATAGCTGGGTGAGAGCAGGGCCCAGGGCCCAGGGCGCAGGCCGCAGCCCACGGGGCCGGAGCGCAGGGCTCGGCGCAGCGACACAACCCGTGCCTCCTCCCGCGAGCGGGTCTCGGCTGAACCGCCCCAGAAGGCTGGACGGGGAGAGGCTGATGGAGCACGGCTGCGCCCTCCGGGTCTGCCTGGCCATTGGCCGTGCGCCCCCAGGCCCAGCTCCCGCCCACCAGCTGTCATGGGCTCCTCCTGTGGCCACAAGCAGGGTCCCCGTCCTGCCCTGCAGGACAGGCTCCTCTAGAACCACCAGACACATTACACCAAATGTCAAAATTCAAAGGCAGGATCTCAATAAACTTAAACTGAAATTACACAAAGCACTTCCTCTGATCATAATGAAATAAAGTTGGAAATCAACAAGGAGCAGAAAAAGAGAAAATTCATACACATGGAGATTAAAAACACTCTTTAAATAACCAGTGAGTCAAAGAAGAAATTTCAAGAGAAATCAATAAATATCGTAAAACAAATGACAATGAGAATACAACACATCAGAACCTACCAGATGAACTGAAAGCAGAGTTGAGAGGAAATTTTATAGCCCTAAATGTTACATTAAAAAAGAGCTAAAATCAATGACCTAACTACACAGCTGAAAGAATTAGAAGAACAGCGAACTAATCCCAAAGCAAGTAGAACGAACGAAATAACAAGGATTAGAACAGAAATAAATGAAATTGAGAACAAAAGAACAGAATTAACAAAGCTAAAAATTGGTTCTTGGAGAAGATTAACAAAATTGACAAACCCTTAGACTGACCAAGAAAAAGAAAAAGAAAAAGATGCAAATAAATGAAATTAAAAAAGGAAAAGGGGAAGATTATTGATTCTACAGAAATGAGAGAGATCATAAGAGGCTACTATGAACAACTTTATGGCAAAAAACTAGACAATGTAAACGAAATGGAAAAATTCCTAGGAACGAACGTACAGGACCATACAAACAACCTACACTGACGACCTCAACAAGCCAATCACAAATTGAGATCGAAACAGTCATCAAACAGCTCCCCAAGATGAAAAGGCCAGGATCACGTGGGTACACAGGTGAGTTCTGCCACACAGTAAAGAATTAACACCAGTCTCACTCAAGCGCTTCCAAAATACTGAACAAGAAGGAGCACTACCAAAATCATTTTATAAAGCCAGTTATTACTCTAATACTAAAGCCAGATAAAGATATTATGAAAAAAGAAAATTACAGACCCATTTCTCTAGTGAATACAGATGCAGAAATCCTCAACAAAATACTTGCTAATCGAATCTAACAACACATTAAAGAATTATTCATCATGATTAAGTGGGTTTTATAACAGGCACGCAAAGGTGGTTCAACATAAGAAAATCAAGCATAATACACCGCATTAATAAATCAAAGAAGGAAAATCACATGATCTTATCAATTGATGCAGAAAAGGCATTTGACAAAATATAGCACCTTTTCTTGATAAAAATACTACAAAAAATAGGAATTGAAGAAAACTTTCACAACATGATAAAGGCCATACATGAAAAACCCACAGCTAACACTGTACTCAGCGGTGAAAGACGGAAAGCTTTCCTCTTGAGATCAACAAGACAAGGGCCCCACTGTCCCCACTGCCCCCACTGTCCCCACTGTCGTTTAATATAGTGCTAGAGGTTCCAGCTGGAGCAATCGGGCAAAAAATAAATAAATAAAATAAAAGGCATCCAAATCAGAAAGGAAGAAGTAAAACTTTCACTATGTACAGACAACATGATCCTGTATCTAGAAAGTCCTGAAAAATCTACAAAAAAGCTACTAGAGCTAATAAACTACTTCAGTAGAGTGTTAGGATACAAGATCAATACCAAAAATCAGTGGTGTTTCTACACAATTGTAATGCTCAATCTTAGGAGGAAGTCAGGGAAAAAATTCGGTTTGCAATAGCAAATAAAAGAAACAAATATTTAGGAAAAACCTTAACCAAGGATGTGAAGCACTGTATCCAAAGAGCTATAATGCATCGCTAAAAGAAATTTAAAAAAGACCTAAATAATTGGAAGAACATTCATTCCACGCTCGTGGATTGGAAAACCAAGTACTAAACATCTTTAAAAGGACAAGGAAGGACTCTCGCTTCCAGACTTTAAATCATATTACCTAGCTACAGTGCACACAGCATCGTACTGGCCTACAGACAGACACACAGACCAACTGAACCCAACTGATGGTTGAGAAACAGCCCCGCACGTCTGCGGCCAAGTGGTTTTTGAGAAGCCCCCCAAGCCCTCCCAGTTGGGGCAGAACAGTATGTTCAACAAATGGTGGAGAGAACTGGATATCCACAGCCAGAAGAAAGAAAGAGGACCCTCTCTCACACCTTACACAAAATTAACTCAGAATGGATCAAAGACCTACACATAAAAGCAAGGACCATGAAGCTCCTAGAAGATGTAGGGGAACATCTTCAAGACCTGGTGGTAGGTGGTGGATTCTTAAACTGTGCAATGAAAGCAGGAGCGACGAAAGAAAACATGGATACATGGGACCTCCTCAAACTTCAACCCTTCTGTGAGCCAAAGGCCTTCATCAAGAAGGTGAAAAGGCGGCCCACGCAATGGGAGAAAATATTTGGAAAAAACTTATCTGATAAAGGTTTGATTTCCATTCTATATAAAGAGATCATACAACTCAACAAAAAAAGAGCAAGCAATCCAATTAAAAAATGGGCAAAAGATTTAAATAGACATTTCCCCAGAGGAGATAGAAATGGCCAAAAAGCACATGAAAAATGTTCCATATCACTAGTCATGAGGGAAATGCATATCAAAACAATAATGAGTTATCATCTAACATTGCATAAAATAGCCATTATTTTAAAAACAGACAACAGTTAAGTGCTGGAGAGGATGTGGAGAAACAGGAACACTCTTTCGCTGTTGGTGGGGGTGTATAAATGGCACAGCCTCTGTGGAAGAGAGTTTGGGGTTCCTCAGGAAGCTAAATATAGAACTGCCATCTGATCCAGCAATTCCTCTACCAGGAATCTATCCAGAAGAACTAAAAACTATGACACGAACAGACATCTGCACACCCATGTTCACAGCAGCGTTGTTTACAGTTGCCAAAAGGTGGAAACAACCCAAGCGTCCGTCCACCAATGAACGGATAAACAAAATGTGGCATATACATACGACGGATACTATGCAGCTGTACGAGAAAACGAAATTGGGACACATATGATAATATGGATGAATCTCGAAGACATTACACTAAGCAAAGTAAGCCAGACACAAAAGGACAAATATTGCATGATCTCACCAATATTGACTAAATACAAAGAATAAACACATGGGATTATTTAATAAAACCTAGAATATAGCTTATTAGGAGATAAGGAGAAGACTGAGAACTACTGATGCTTCATATGTTTAGAAATTTTAATTAACTTGATTGTAAAAGTGTAGAAATGGATAGAGTTGATGGTAACACATTATAGTGAGTAGCAGCTGGTTTATAAATGGGACTATGGGGAAACGGACTTTGGCCCAGTGGTTAGGGCGTCCGTCTACCACATGGGAGGTCCGCGGTTCAAACCCCGGGCCTCCCTGACCCGTGTGGAGCTGGCCTAAGTGCAGTGCTGATGCACGCAAGGAGTGCCGTGCTACACAGGGGTGTCCCCCGCGTAGGGGAGCCCCACGCGCAAGGAGTGCACCCGTAAGGAGAGCTGCCCAGCGCGAAGGAGGGAGCAGCCTGCCGAGGAATGGCGCCGCCCACACTTCCTGTGCCGCTGACGACAACAGAAGCGGACAAAGAAACAAGACGCAGCAAAAAGACACAGAAAACAGACAACCGGGGTAGGGGAGGGGAATTAAATAAATAAAAATAAATCTTTTTTAAAAAAATAAATAAATAAATGGGACTATGGCTGAAAAGGGTAGTCTGGGGAAGTAAATGTCAATCGAAAGAAAGCTAAAGAATAATCTAGAGACTGAATAACACAGTGAACCCAGAGTAGATGAGGATTGTGGTTGAGGGTACAAATGCAAGAGAATCCCTGTGAGCTAGAGCAGATGTACATCAATATTGCAGGGTTGTGGGAATGTGGAGAAGCATGGGAAAACTATAATTGGTGTGACCTACAGACTGGTTAACAACAATACTGTTAATATTCTTGTATCAATGCCAAAGATGTACCGCGTTGATAATGGAGGTGTATGGGAAAAAGGTGCCAAATGTACGCTGTGGACCATGGTTGGGGTAACAGTCTGATATTATCATCTCATAATTTGTAACAAATGTTCCACCATGGTGTGGTGTGTTGGTGAAGGGGTTTTGTATGGGCATTCTACACATGCATGCAATAGCTTTGCAAGTTCACAACTTCTGTAATAAAAATATATTTTTAAAAAATAGGGTGGGTTGGGGGGAAAATACACCAAACGTAAGATAGGAACTAGAGTTAGTAGTAGTATTTCACCAAGCTCTTGCACAGTTTGTAATACATGGTGGAGGGGTGATGTAGGAGACCCCTGTATGATGTCATGCATGCTTATTTTGTAAGTTCACAATCTTTACTATACACTCATTGTTTATGCATGTTCATGTGTTAATGCTATACTTCAATGAAAAACTTATTTTGAAAAAAAATCCAAAAGCAGAGAGCGGATTTTGAGGGCAGGAGAGAAGTGGCGTGTCTCACACAAAGGGTCCCTGCGGAGATGAACAGAGGATTCCTCCTCAGAAACCGGGGACAGAGGCGGTGGCATGATCAAGTCCTCAAAGAAAACACTGTCCGCCAAGAATCCTAAGGGGAAAGATAATTTCTCAAAACTGAAAAAAATTGAAACACCTACAAGTGAACAAAAGCTGAAAGAGCTCATTACTGGGGCCCCTTCCCTCCAGGAAATGCTCAAGCGAGCCCCCAAGTCGGCCTTGACAGTAACTTGTGGCACAACCCTCAATTACGGCACTTCTGGTGGGTGACCGCCCCCGTAACTGGACAGGCAACGCGTAAAAGGACCTTACAGATCAACATTAAATGGCAGGCAACATTTACAGACACAACCTGAAACGACAACCAATTAAAACAGAAAGGGACAAAAAGACAGGAGTTGGCAGACGAGTAAGCCTAGGGGCAGTGGCTTAAGAACCCCAGTTACAACTGCAGCTAACCATGAAGGAAATTATGAAAAACAGAAACAGAAAAGAGGGACCAAAAGGGTGTATTACAAAAGCAAGTAAATACAAATAAAATGGTAGTAACAGTAAAGGAGGAACAAAAAACATACAAGACAGAAACAAAAGCTCAACAGCAGAAGCACATCGTTCCTTCTCAGCTACTACCTTAAACGTCAAAGGACAAAACTCCCCACTAAAAGGCAGAGACCAGCAGACTGGATGAGGCCTGTCCACAGGAGCCTCGCTTCAGCTACAAAGACGCAGAGAGGCTGGAGGTGAAAGGGCAGGAAAGAAACATGACACGCAGAGCGCTGGGCAAGAAACGTCTAAGGCTGCGCTGTTGTGCGGCCACAGCCGACAAATACTAAGAGGAAAAGCCTGTGAGAGAGAGAGAAGAGCACATGTGATGGAACACGGGCCTGCGGAGAGCGGCTGCGCTCTGCACTGTTTGTTCAGCGTGCGCGCAGGTCAGGGATGAGCAAGAGCCCAGCACGCGGCGGTGCTGAGACCACCAGGGCCTTGCCCAGGGAAGACCCTCAGGGCTCGGCCAGGGTCACACACAGCCAGGCCAGGTACCCCCACCCAGGCTGTGCCAGCCCGGCCGCACCTGCTGAGACCCCGGCACGCCTGCCGAGCCCGGGAGCACCTGCCGAGCCCCAAGTGACTTACAGCGACCCCGGCACGCCTGCCGAGCCCGGGAGCACCTGCCGAGCCCCAAGTGACTTACAGCGACCCCGGTGCACCTGCCAAGCCTGGGAGCACCTGCCAAGCCCCAAGTGACTTACAGCAACCCCGGTGCACCTGCCGAGCCCCGCGTGCAGCCATGGAGGCACGGGCACCTCAGGCCCAGAAGGCTGAGCCCCAAGAACCCCGCAGACTCACTCCCCAAGGCCACCCAGGGTTCCGGCAGAGAGGGGGTGGCCGCGCAGGGCTGCTGGCTCGGGTGGGGCATACGGGCCCTGCCACGCTGACCCGTGCTCCCGCTGCCAAGGGTGAAGGGAGACCCCAGCAGGGCTGCTGACAGGCCCGGGTGGCACGGGGCGGTGACCGAGAGCACAGAACCGCAGCGCGGAGGCCCGAGGCGCACGGCGCTCACCCGCTCCTGGACCTCCAGGTCCGCACTCTGTACGAACTGGGGCAGCCGCTCCGCCAGCAGCTGCGTGACGTCCCGGGCCGCCTCCCGCTCGGCCGCCTGCTCCCGCTGCTGCAGCACGGCTGCATAGAGCTTGGCCACGTTCTGCACGTACACGGCCTGGATGTGCCCCGGAAGGGTGGTCACGCGGGGCCGCAGCATGGCCTCCAGGGTCTGCTGGGGCTCCTCCAGGTGCCTGGGGGCGAGACGACGCTGAGTGCGGGCCTGCTGAAGCCGCGGTGCCGGAGCCAGAGTGGGGAGGACCAACCCCAGCTGTTCCCGGCGTGGCTGGTGGCACTTGGTCGCGGTGGCCCCAGCCAAAGAGACTGGGAGCTGGGCAGTGGGGTCGCGCTCCCACGGACGGGTACACTGGAAACCTCCCTGCTTCCAGGCAGTGTCAAGGGCCTGGCGGCCTCATGAGACGTAGGAGGCCATCGTGTCCCCTTAGGGGACCACTTCAAGAGGCCCCCGCGCCAGCGCCGCAGTCTCAGCCCCAGAAAACCCACGGCTGTGTCGGGCAAGGCCAAGGAGGCACCTCGGGAAGGAGGCCCAGCGGCCGGGGAGCGCGAGGGCCCTGGGGCTGGCTGGCCCGCGGGGTTTTGGCTGCTACAGTCATCAATGAAGCTAAGAAGCTTCCTAACAAGAAAGCGCCATAACCCCCGTGGGAGCCGCGTTACAGGAACAGGAAAGTGGCTGAGGCGGGTAGCGGTGAGGCCGCAACTCGGGGCCAACCTTTAAGATCTGCCAAAAGAAACCGCAAACCCAGGTTCTGGGGCAAACACCGGATCCAGAGGCTGCGTGACAATCCTGAACTTCACGTGGGGCCCGACGAAGTTGCCTGCAGGCAGCTCCGCCCGATGGGCAGCGAGAAATGGGCCTCGGAATTATAGCTCCCCAGGGTGCACACCGCGGAGCTGTCCCCACCACATGGGACGCCCGCCCACCCGCCCTGCAGATCCTCCCCTGTGGGCACAGGCAGGGGTGTGGCATGGTGCCAGGGGAGCCCCGCCGGCAGCCCCACCCACGCCCGAGCCCCCCCAGCACCCCGAGCCCCTGCTGCGGAGGAGCCCCCGCCGGCAGCCCCACCCACGCCCGAGCCCCCCCAGCACCCCGAGCCCCTGCTGCGGAGGGGCCCCCGCCAGCAGCCTGCCTGCGCCCGAGCCCCCCCAGCACCCCGAGCCCCTGCTGCGGAGGGGCCCCCGACAGCAGCCCCGCCTGCGCCCGAGCCCCCCCAGCACCCCGAGCCCCTGCTGCGGAGGGGCCCCCGACAGCAGCCCCGCCTGCGCCCGAGCCCCCCCAGCACCCCGAGCCCCTGCTGCAGAGGGGCCCCCGACAGCAGCCCCGCCTGCGCCCGAGCCCCCCAGCACCCCGAGCCCCTGCTGCGGAGGGGCCCCCGACAGCAGCCCCGCCTGCGCCCGTGCCCCCCCAGCACCCCGAGCCCCTGCTGCGGAGGGGCCCCCGACAGCAGCCCCGCCCGCGCCCGAGCCCCCCCAGCACCCCGAGCCCCTGCTGCGGAGGGGCCCCCGACAGCAGCCCCGCCTGCGCCCGAGCCCCCCAGCACCCCGAGCCCCTGCTGCGGAGGGGCCCCCGACAGCAGCCCCGCCTGCGCCCGTGCCCCCCCAGCACCCCGAGCCCCTGCTGCGGAGGGGCCCCCGACAGCAGCCCCACCTGTGCCCGTGCCCCTGCCTGCACCCCGAGCCCCCGCCACAGGGGAGCCCCAACAGCAGCCCCGCCTGTGCCCGAGCCCCTGCCGGGCAGGGACTCACTCGGAGAACTCTCCGCAGATCCAGGCGGCGGCGTGGAGCACCTCGCAGATGCCGCTGCGCTGGGCGTTGCTGGCGACCAGGTGGGCGTTGTCCAGGAGCGTGGCCATCTGGGACACGGCGAACCTGCGGATGGCCTTGACACGGATGGCCACATCCAGCATCTGCGCGGCGATGAGGTGGCCGTGGCGCGTGCCCTCCAGCCGCGTCAGCTCCACCAGGATGCTGATGTACCTGGGGGCAGACCGTGAGGGCGCAGGGCCGTGAGGGCGCAGGGCCTGGGGGGGGGGCAAGCCGTGAGGGCGCAAGGCTTGGGGGGGGCAGGCCGTGAGGGCGCAGGGCCGTGAGGGCGCAGGGCCTGGGGGGGGCAGGCCGTGAGGGCGCAAGGCTTGGGGGGGGCAGGCCGTGAGGGCGCAGGGCCGTGAGGGCACAGGGCCTGGGGGGGGGGGCAGGCCGTGAGGGCACGGGGCCTGAGGGGGGGCAGGCCGTGAGGGCGCGGGGCCTGGGGGGGGTGGGCGGGCCGTGAGGGCGCGGGGCCTGAGGGGTGGGCGGGCCGTGAGGGCGCGGGGCCTGAGGGGGGGCGGGCCGTGAGGGCGCGGGGCCTGGGGGGGGCGGGCCGTGAGGGCGCGGGGCCTGGGGGGGGCGGGCCGTGAGGGCGCGGGGCCTGAGGGGGGGCGGGCCGTGAGGGCGCGGGGCCTGAGGGGGGGCGGGCCGTGAGGGCGCGGGGCCTGAGTGGGGGCGGGCCGTGAGGGCGCGGGGCCTCAGGGGTGGCAGGCCGTGAGGGCGCAGGGCCTGGGGGGGTGGGCAGGCCGTAAGGGCGCAGGGCCTGAGGGCGGTGGGCCGTGAGGGCGCGGGGCCTGGGGGGGGCGGGCCGTGAGGGCGCAGGGCCTGAGGGGGGGCAGGCCGTGAGGGCGCAAGGCTTGGGGGGGGCGGGCCGTGAGGGCGCGGGGCCTGAGGGGGGGCGGGCCGTGAGGGCACGGGGCCTGGGTGGGCGGGCCGTGAGGGCGCAGGGCCTGAGGGGGGGCAGGCCGTGAGGGCGCAAGGCTTGGGGGGGCAGGCAGTGAGGGCGCAGGGCCGTGAGGGCGCGGGGCCTGGGGGGGGGGGCGGGCCGTGAGGGTGCGGGGCCTGGGGGGGCGGGCCGTGAGGGTGCGGGGCCTGAGGGGGGCGGGCAGTGAGGGCGCGTGGCCTGGGGGGGGCAGGCCGTGAGGGCGCGGGGCCTGGGGGTGGGCGGGCCGTGAGGGCGCGGGGGCCTGGGGGGGCGGGCCATGAGGGCGCGGGGCCTGAGGGGGGCGGGCCGTGAGGGCGCGGGGCCTGAGGGGGGCGGGCCGTGAGGGCACGGGGCCTGAGGGGGGGCGGGCCGTGAGGGCGCAGGCGCCTGCCCGCCCCCCGGGCGCGGCACGCACCACTCGAAGTTGGTGATGTGCTGGTAGTTGGACTGGCTGCAGATGTCGATGATCTTGGTGAGCAGCTCGTCGCGGTAGGTGGTGCCCTCGGCCTTGTCCACGTGGGTCATCAGCTTCTTGACGATCTCCATCAGGTTCTTCTTGGACACCTGAGGGAGGGCGCCGTGAGGGGCTGCGGGGAACCCGAGCGCCGCGAGCCCGCGGCCGCAGGACCCCGCCACGCACCATGCCGTAGAGCAGGTCGAGTGCGCGCAGCCGGATGGACTCGTCCTTGTCGTCGAGGCACTGCAGGATGAGGTCCTTGTGCGCCTGCACGGACTTGGGGTGCGTCTTGAGGATCTTGGACATGGCCAGCAGCCCCAGGTACTTCACTGCGGAGTGGGGCAGGCGGACACTGGCCGTGGCTGCTCCCGGGATGGGCACAAGGCCAGGAGCCGCCGGGCGCCCTCGGGGCAGAACCCACGGGTGGACGCGCAGCTCCCCAAGCCCCGAGCGCCCGACTGGACGCCTCAAGGCCCTGAAGCCACCGCACCCTCCAAGCGCCACTGCTGCTGTGCCCGGCGTAAGCCACCTCCACGCGCTGTCTCTTTTACGAGCGCACGACACGTGCCGATGCCCGCCTAGGGCAGGTTACCCACCCCGCGGGGCAAAGACGGCTCCCGCAGGCCGAGGCCAGGCTCCGTGTGTGACAGGGCCGCCCGGGGCAGAGCCGAGCTGCAGCCTGTCTGTGCGCCTGCTCTCTGCACTGCTTTACTTCAGGCACAGCTCTGGGGGCGCACGGGCGGCTGGGCCCGTCCCAGGCTGGCAGCCGTGCAGACGCCCTGGCTCTGCTCAGGCAGAGTCGGGCTCAGCAGGCCCCCGCCCGCCTGTTCGTAAAGCTTTACTGCCCAAGCCACAGCCCCGCACGCCCACCCTGCCTGGCTGCTCCGCCCATGGGGCCAGGTCAAGTGCTCAGGACAGCGGCGCCCGGCCGCACAGCCAACCAGCCTTCATGGGGAGCTGCGCGTCTCCTGGCCTAACAGGGCTAAGAACGGCGCTGAGCTCTCCTGGATCTCTCTCCAGACCTCGCCCCGAGTTCAGCTACCTCACAGAGCCCCCCGGAAACTCCCGGCCTGGACACAGGAAGGGCTAACCCCCCCAAGAGCCGGAAGCCCGAGCGTGGCAGCCACAGCCGGGGCAGAGGCCACCAGGGGCTGCCGGGCACCGGGGGCTCAGCCCTGCCCGTAGCGGCCCAAGGGCCCCTCTGCTAACGGGCTTCCCTGGAGGACGAGGACGAGCGCACCAGTGGACCGGGGCCCACGCCCTCCTGCGCCCCAACGCCGGGAAGCACAGGACGTGCCAGGTCAAGCCCATGGGATGCGGAGGAAGCAGAAAACCACTCACAGTTTTGGTCGGAATCTTCTATCAGTATCCGTAACTTCTGGACGCAAAGCTGGAAAAAAGGGGCGTCGCTGGGTCCTCTGGGCGTGAGCTGAGCTGGGGCCCGCCCCGCCCCCACCCCGTGCGCCCCCAGCCATGAGGCGGCAAAAGCCAGGAGGCCAGGGGACTCCCAGGACGTGGGATGCACAGCGAGCCTGTCGTCAAAAGGCAGAGGCGGGAGATGGCAGCGACAGACACGCATGGAGGTGCGTGATGGCTCCCACGAGAGCAGAGCCACCACTGCGGGGCCGCACAGGGGCTGCTTGGACTCTCAACTATGAGGCTGTGCCCTCTGGGAAGGGGACTGGGGCTGGGCAGTGACTTCACGTGGGTCTCGTGGCCCCTGGGCCAGCGGGGGAGCCTGAGGCTGTTCCAGGTGGGCGAGGCCTGGCAAGGCCCAGGGCACAGGCCAAGGGGACGGCGCCCAGGGACTGGCTGGACCTCGGGGACTAAAGAGTCACACAGCCGGGATGGGGGCAGGGGAGCCGCCGATGCCTGTCACTGCCTCCGGCTGGCACCAGTGCGCCCGTGTCCCAGCAGCACGGAACCAAGCCAAGGCCAGGCCCCTGGGGTTCTTGGGCTGTGGATGCACGACGGGTGGCCAGGCAGAGACAGGGGCACAGCCGAGAGGGACACACAAGAGCCAGAAGCTGAGGCCAGGAGGGGCCCGGGCCTCGAGACCCCTTCCGCCGGCTCGGCAGGGTGGGTGCGTACCTGGATGCTGGCGCTGTGGTTGGGCATGCCCGAGGACAGGGAGATGAGCACTGCAACGCAAGCGCAGCGCATCAGCCACCGGCGTCTCCTCAGGGGACCTGCCCCAGCCAAGGGGACCCCTGGAGGGACGCCCTGCTGAGGCCCGAGGCTGCGCACGGCGCCCGCATGCCAAGCAGCCCTCAGCCAGGTGCGGCTGGGAACGCCGGCTGGTGCCCTTCCCCTGGGGCCGGGCCAGGCAGAGGCGCCACGGGACCAGTCCCAGGAGGCCCCGCGCAGCGTTCCGCTCGCCCGCTCCTCCGTGGATGGGTACCGGGGCCTCGCCAGCCTGCCAGGCCGCACGGCAGCCCCCGAACCTGCCGCAGCTGCACCCCCAGGCTCCTGCCGCCGTACGAGGGCGCCTGCGCCGCGCCAGCACGTAGGTCCGGCTTTTAAACTGCAGCCCTGCGGGCGGGAGGCGGGAGGCCGGGCCGGGCCGGTGGGGGTTTGCGCCGGCCGCTCATCCGCCCCAGCGCCTTCCCTCGGAAGCCGTCGGCACGTCTGCCGCGGCGAGGGGCCTCCTGGGCCATGGGCCCTTCTGCGCGTGAGCGCCACCTCCCACGCGCTCTACCCGGGCCCCGCGTCAGTCGTGTCCCCAGGCCCCGCGGCTTCTCTTCACTGGAGCGGCCTCTGAAGCACCAAGTTCGCTTGGCCCCGCCCCGCCCACCTCCTCCTTTCGCGGCCTGGCTTCCGGTGTCCTATCGAACCAAAGACCCCGCGGGCCAAGCAAGATCCCCGGGACCTCCTCCTCCGCTCTCCTCTGGGTGGGGCACAGTGTGGGCTCTCACAGGTGGCCTTTGATCTATTTTGAGTTTTGGTGTTTTTCCCCCAAGGAAACAAAAATCATCCAAGAACCCCCAGACAGACCCCCCGACACGTGACCCGCCTGGTGCGCACGTGACCAGCCCCAGCACAGCGCCTGGCACGGGGAAGCCGGAAGGACTGCGCGGCTGTTGGGGGGCAACGCCGCTGCCGCCCCCTGCGGGGCAGCCTGGGGGTTGCCCGGCGGCGCCCGGCGCAGGTTTCCTGCTCCTGCTCGCACACAGGTCAGGAGCTGAACGAGCCCCGGGGGTGCCGGCAGGGACGTCCCTGGACTCTGGGGCGAGCTGAGAGGCTGGGCAGCCTCTCGGGGATGCAGCTGCCACGCACCGAGCACCGCAGATGGCGCAGTCTCTGGCCTGGGGGAGCGGGCTGCACGCCGGGACTCGCACGCCCGCCGTGCCCCCCGTGCCCCTGGGGCGAGTCCCAGGCTCAGCCCCGCAGCCCGGGCACACCGGCTCACCTGCGATCACAGTATTGACGCACTCGTAGAGCAGGGACATGGCGGAGGTGCTGCAACAGAGACGGGGGTCGGCAGGGTGCGCGCGGCCCAGGCTGCCCTGCGCTGCGAGTCTTGACCCGCCTCCCCACATGGCGAGCTGCTGCGCAGGAGGCCCCGGCAGAGGGTCGGCTGGCGCGGGCCACTCGGCCTCGCTCCACCCGCTCTCGGCAAGTCCCGGCCGAGGGGTGGCCAGGAGGTCCCTGTCAGGGGCTGGGCAGGAACCCCGCCCTGGCCTGGGGGCGCCGTGCGTGGGGCTGGGTCCCTGGGTGCCTGGGGGCCCCGGGGAAGCGCCAAGACCGCACAAGCCCAGCAGCAGGGCCCACTGCTCTCCACAGGTGCAAGGACAAGTCAACCCCAGGGCCCCGATGTGCTGGGGTCGTGGCATTCAGGGCTGCTGCCGTCCGAGCCCCCCAAAAAGCACAGCTGAGTCATCAACATGCTCCTCTAAAATCTGGCGTCCCGAGCCCACACCCTCCCCCAAGTCTTCACAGCAACCCACCGCTCGCGCGCAGACCCCACATCCAAGGGCTGAAAGGAGAGCGCCGCCCGGGCCCCCAGGCCCGCCTGCCGCCTGCGAGGTGGCCGCTGCGTGACTGCGGAGCTGTCCCCGACGCCATCCCCTGGCGGCCGCCCCTCCCTGCCCCGTGCGTCCAGGCGGCCCCAGCTCACCTGTGGATGAGGTTGGTGAGCGGCTCGATCAGCTTCTTGCCCAGCCTCGGCTCCAGCGGGGTCAGGGCACCGAACTGCAGGGCCGAGAGAAGCCAGCGTCACCCACAGCGGGCGGCGAGGGCACGAGGCCCGCCCCGGGTAGCCCCGGGCGCCTTTGAGCCCGCCCGCCCTGCTCGCCAGCAGTGCCTGCGCGGCATCGCCCGCCGGGACAGCCCCCCCGACGGCCAACACTTGCCAGCTTGATGATCTTGATGAGCACCCAGTTGTTGGTGGACGAGGTCATGAGCTTGAAGAAGAGCGGGGCGAGGGAGAGGTAGTTCTTGGGGTTGCGCCGGGCCAGCTCGCAGATGACGTTGACCGCCGCCGACTGGACCCCTGTGTGGGCGGGCGGCAGTCAGCGGCGCCGGCCCCCACCTCCGCGCCCACCGAACAACCCAGGGCGCCGTCTCACCACCATCTCCCAAGGTCGGCACTCACTCGCCCACACCCAGAAGTCAAGCCCCCTTGCGGCCCCCACGGGCCCCCCCTCCCATGCCCCTCCCCACCCCTGCCCCCAGGCCTGCTCGTGCCTCCCGACTGCAGGGCCCCCCAGGCCAGCCCAGTGCGCCAAGGGCAGCCCGTCAATCCCTCCTGCCCAGGAGTCAGGAGGGGCTGCGAGGGACAAGCCTGCGCGGCCAGGAGGGGCGCAGAGGGCCTGACGCTGTTCTAGGGGGGCAGGCGGCAGGCAGACGCGGGCGCCTGAGCGTGAGAACGCACGTGGGGCCGTGAGTGTGCGCACGTACAAGCATCTCCCACCCCCAGGTGGGCGACCGTGTGCAGGCCGGGGGCAGGGCTGAGGGTGCTGGGAGGACGGCAGAGCTCAGAGGCAGCGGGGGCGTCCAGCAGGCATAGCACCCCAAAGGGCACCCCGCAGCCCCCCAGACAACGCAAGGGGAAGGAAACCGACGGCAATGGGCCCCAGGCACAGCAGAAACGACCGAGCGTCAGGGGAGGGGGGGCTCCTCCTCTGTCAGGTCCCCGGCCTGCAGCGAGGAAGCGCGGCAGGAGGGGGCCAGGGCCCTGCCGCTCCGCTGCAGGCCCCCAACAGCTCTGCCGGCATGGGGTGCGCGGACTCGACGCCGAGGGAGGGGCTCGGTCAGCGGGTCGCGCTCAGGGCCACCGGGACACACGGAGGCCCGAGGCCGCGGGAACACCGAGGTGCGCTCAGTCCCTCCCCGTGGCCGTCAGCCTCGGAGGAGGACGCGCAGCCTGCCACGGGAGGCCGCAGATGCCCCGAACCAGCCGCCTTCACCAACGGGCCGCTTCCCACCGGGCTGCGCAAGGGGACCTGGCACCGTCCTCACGACACGCCAGAACTCTGCCGAGATGTGTGGTGACCAGACACGACCACAAAGGCCACGTGGGGCCTGGGCTGGGTCGGGACCGTGGTGAGGACACGAGCAAAACGGCGAGAGCTGAGGTCCACCTGCAGGTCAGCCTGCACCCTGCACCCACGCCCAGCTCCCCATCCTGCCGTCTGCTCTGGGACGTGGGGCGAGCGGCTGGGGTGAGCACAGGCACCACTCGTCACTCCTGAGCCTCACTCCTGAGCCAGGGCCACCACAAAGCGCAGAGGAAGCACCCAAAACCCCTGCTGAGCCCAGCCCAGGGCAGCCCGTGTGTCCCCGCCCCGCTGACCGGAGGGGAAGGGAGGGCCTGGGCGTGGCGCACCAGGAGCCCCAAGGTGCTTCCAGGGCGTCCCTGTCTTCAGCAGGGGTGCCCCAAGCACACTGCTCCGCCCACTGCCCCCTGGACGGGGCAGTCGCCTCCCACCAGTGAGGCCACTGGAGGAACAAAGACTGAGCGGGTGTTAGGTAGGCCCAGGGCAGGGCCAAACCTAGGACACTTCTCTGCGTCTCCTGCCGTGCCAGGGCAGGGACTTTGGCTGAAGCTCAGGCCTGCTGTCGGGAGAGGCTTCCAGAAGTATCCATCGGGCAGCCACCTGCAGGCCAGCGGCATCTGGCAAAACCCTGGGCCAAAGCCGTCCAGCCCCAAGGCTGAGCCGTTGGCGTCAGCACAGACCGCAACCCCGGGGCACTGGACGGACGCTCCCTGCACACAGCGCCAGGGGCTCGTGTGCGGTGGGGGCTCTCAGACCGTGGCTGAAGATGGGCGCGCGCTGGACACCTCTCCACACGTGGCCCCAGGGACGGGCGGCACGACAGCCACGGCCCTGGGAGGCCACTGAAGTTCACACTCACGAAGGGCAGACAAAAGGCAGGCCTCGGCGCCGCAGCTGCCCGGGGGTGGCTCCCACTCAGGCGGGCGATGCGGTCTAAGGACACCCGTCCCTGCAGGAAGCCCCACAGGGCGACACTGGCCTGCTCCAACTGGCCCTGCCACCCCAGCTCCTGGGCAGCCCCGGGGCGCAGCCACTTCGCGGCACACAGGAAGCCCGAGGCTCCACCGCGCTTAGGTCCTGCCCAGGACCCCGGGCAAGGGGGGAAGCCCCCGACGGGAGCGCCCAGCTAGGCTAAGACCCAGACCGAAGGCGAGTGCTGTGCTGAGGGGGTACACACAGGGCGCTCTAAGGGGCCCTAAGGGACCCCTTGGGCTCTGTGCAGCTCTAACGGGGCCCGCGGGCTCTGCGGGGCTCTAACGGGCCCCCCCTGGGCTCTGTGGGGCTCTAACGGGGACCCCCGGGCTCTGCGGGGCTCTAACGGGGCCCTCCCGGGCTCTGCGGGGCTCTAACGGGGCCCCCCCGGGCTCTGCGGGGCTCTAACGGGCCCCCCCCCGGGCTCTGCGGGGCTCTAACGGGGACCCCCGGGCTCTGCGGGGCTCTAACGGGGCCCTCCCGGGCTCTGCGGGGCTCTAACGGGGCCCTCCCGGGCTCTGCGGGGCTCTAACGGCCCCCCCCCCCCGGGCTCTGTGGGGCTCTAACGGGGACCCCCGGGCTCTGCAGGGCTCTAACGGGGCCCTCCAGGGCTCTGCGGGGCTCTAACGGGCCCCCCCCCGAGCTCTGCGGGGCTCTAACGCCCCCCCCCCCTCCGGGCTCTGCGGGGCTCTAACGGGGACCCCCGGGCTCTGCGGGGCTCTAACAGGGCCCTCCCGGGATCTGCGGGGCTCTAACGACCCCCCCTCGGGCTCTACGGGGCTCTAACAGGGGCTCCCCGGGATCTGCGGGGCTCTAACGGGGGCCCCCGGGCTCTGCGGGGCTCTAACAGGGCCCCGGGCTCTCTGTGGCTCTAACCGGGTCCCTCCGGGCTCACACACCCTGGCCCCTGCCCATTGCTGTGGAGGTGAGCCCTGCCGCTGGCACCCACACCCCCTCAGCTCTGAAGAGCTGCCCCCCACTCCCGCCTGGAGCCACGCACCAGGATCGGGGTCCTCGAGCTTCTCCTTCAGGCGCGGGAAGGCGGGGCGCAGCGACTCGGGGTACCTCAGGAACACCTTGTACATGATCAGCACCGCCTTCTTCCGGATGTAGGGCTTGGTGTGCGACATCTGCGGCGGGTGACATGCGGTGAGGGCCTGCCCCGAGGCTCCGAGCACACGGCCGCCCCCAGCCCTGGGCCGCAGCACATCCGGGCTGCAGCACGTCCGGGCGGCGCCGACCTGCCTCCCCGCCTGGCCCACCCAGGCTCCCCCGCCCCAGCGGCCCCCACTCGCAGCCCCCCGGGCTGGTCCAGGACGGAACGCCGTGCCGAGGACAGCCCCCCGTGCAGCGCCCATCGCACCTCAGCGTGGGCGGGCGGCCGGGCTCTCAGGCCACCAGGGCGGGACCCCTGAGAGGAACCCCAAGGGGCCCCTAGGCCCCACCTCCCAGTGAGGGCCAGCGGAGCCGGTTCCACCCGTGAGCCTGGGGCCTGTTGTGGCCACTGAACCCGGCCGTGGCAGCAGCACGGCTGCTCCAGCAGGACGTCACTGGCCGGGCAGGTGGGCTGGAGTGGCCTGGCGGTGGTCGGCCCACCCCGCCTTCCCACTAGGCCGGCCACGCGTCAGCAGGACTCGCCGGGAGGGGACCAGCCCTTTCTTTTCCACACTGCCCTCGCGCCCGTGGCCCCTTCACAGCAGACAGGCCAGCGGGTGTGCGCAGAGCGTGTCGGGGCGCTGCCGCCTGGCGGTGTCCACGTCATGGCAGCGCTCTGGCCGCCGCTGAGGGCAGGGCCGGCCTGGGGCTCTCGCCCTTAGGGACGGCTTTACCACGAGAACACAAGCTTTGGCCCAATAGGAGGTGGGGGCAGGAGGGACAGAGGGACGCAGAGCTGAGGAAACAGTGTCTCTGCCTTGTTAAGGACAGATGCCCCAGGGCCCATGGTGCGCGGTGGACCTCGCTCGGAGGGGAGAACCACCCTTCCTTCCTCAGAAGGTACGGAGAGAGGGCAGCCGGAAAGACCCACGCCTAGCACGGGGTCAACGCGGAGGCCGGGCTCCGCCCCAGTTCCACCCAGCCAGGGTCCCTGGCGACCTTGGCCCGGCTGCGCCCCATGCGAGCGCACACTCACCAGCGTCATGATGTCGTTCGCCAGGTCTCTGGCAAGATCTGGGGTGACAAAACAGGACAGGCCCGTCAGTGCCACCCCAGTGTCGTACTGGCTGGGGCTGCTCAGGTCCTGGAAGAGGAGGGGAGGGGGCGTCAGCGGGGCTGTGGGGTGGGCACTCCCCAGGCGGGCGGGCCCAGGGAGGGGTGGGCCTGCCCCGGGAAGGGCCTGCTGGGGTGGGGCGGGGTGGGGACACGCCAAGAGCCCCGCCCTCCAGGCAGAGGTTCCCTCCCGAGACGGCTCCTGTGGCTCCCGCAGCAGCGCTGGCCGGCCTGCCCCAGAGCGCAGGGTGCCCCGCACCCTAAACGAGAGCCCTGCTGTCGTGTGGCCGCCGGAGCAGCTCCCCAGGCCCTCCCCAGGAGCTCAGAGGCCTCAGCGCCCAGGACAGTTCAAGGTCACGAGGACACGGGGACCAGGCCGTGAGGCGGCAGGAGCCCCCCGCTGCGCCTCCCGATCACCGCGCGGCTCTAACCAGAACCGCCCCACGGGATCCCCGCCCTGACCTCCCACCCCTGACCACCGCGCTCGCGTGGAGAGACTCCCCAGGGACCCTTTCTAGACACGCACGAGGTGAGGGGAGCCTGGGTTTTCCTTCGAGACCACCAAGCCCTCCCGTTCCCAAGCCGAGGCCGGACAACCCCACGCGGGGTTCAGGTCGTGGACGCGGCGTCGTTTACGAGGGGCTGAGTGAGGGGGGACTGCGCAGTTCTGCGGCGTGGGCGGGCGAGGGGCACTGTGGGCCGCCGGGGCAGCACAGGGGACCAGCAGGGAACACCAGCGGGCCAGGAGCCACGGGCGTGCTGACTGGCCATGAGAGACGAGGAGGGCTGGGCAGACCTGCGTCACGGCGGCGCGTGGTGAGGCCGGCCTCGTAGCACACAAACCCCCACGGCCCCGGGCAGAGGTGGCCATGGCAGGGGGCCTGCACCTTGCAAAGCCTCCTCAGGGCAGCCGTCTGTCCCCGCCGTGAAAGGCCCAGGCCCCAGCGGCTGGCCAGGCCAGGGGGCTCTAACCCGGCCGGCTCCAGCCGCTCGCTCCCGTTCCGCAGTAGCGGTGGCGAGTCCCTGCCACGGGTCGTTAGGGTGCAGGGCTAGGCTGAGCTAGGGTGAATGGCAGCAAGTCCAAGGCCGTGCTGGCCCCCAGGCTCAGCTCCCTGCACGCCGGGCTGGCTGGCCCCGGGGGTGCATGGCCCTCCTTCCCAGGGGAGCCCTTGCCCGCCCCCACCCCTCCACGCCCCAGGGCTCTGCTGCCAGCCCGAGTACACCCAGAACGCAAGCAGCAAGGGCGCTCTGTGCAGGGGGACGATGGCAGGCTGGCCCCATCCTGTGCCACGCACCAGCACGACAGGCCCCCCTGCCCCTGGGCCGCCCCATGGGCCGGCAGCAGCCAAGGCCCGTGAGGAAACGCAGCCCTTGGAGACGTCAGGGCAACGGGACGCCTTCAGTCCCATGCGCCACGGCCAGCGCTCACAGCTCCGTGTCCAGAAGGTGGAAGAGGGCCGCAAACGGGGTGGGACAGACATGTATGACCTGCCTGTGCAGCAAAGGCCAGGTGCCCGCGTCCAGCACGCAGGAAAAAGGAGAAAAGCAGCGCCCGGAGCTGCCTGCCGCTCCCGCTGCCCAGAGCACAGAGGCTCAGACCCAGCACCACGTCCCCAGGCCCCTCCTCAGAGTGCACCTGCCCTGTGGGGAGGGTGGGCTTGCTGGGCGGACCCTGGGCGGGTGAGAGCCCGTCCCCACGCTGCCTTACGCCGCGCGCTGGAAAACCAGCGTGGAGGAGAGAGAGGGGCAGGGGCCGCCAGCGCAGACGGCCGTGCGCTCACCTTGCGGATCTGGTTGGTCGTCAGCATGATGACGTCGGTGCCTTCGTGGAAGCACTGGGAGGCGGCGAGGTAGCCGATCCGCTGGGGGACAGGACGGAGGCGTTAGCGTCGGGGACACGCCCGGCCCTGCCGCACTACCCGAGGAGCACCGGCCCAGGCAGCAAGCCCCGGGGGTGGGCGGCCCCTGGCTACCAGGGCCCCTGAAGCCCTGGGGCCACCAGACTGGGCCCTGTCCACACCGCGGCAGGAACGCCCCCGGGTTCAGGGTACAGTGCGCGCTGGCGCGCCCTTTTCTCCACACTATTAACTACAGCTCGTGGTTGGCATCGGGGTTCACTACGGGTGTGACTTTTAAACTTTTTAACAAAGCTCCGGCTGAGCTTTGCTGTTTTGCACCTTGTTACTGACTGTCCACACTTTACCTGACGGCTGGCAGCCTGGCCCTCTGCTGCAAGCGCCGTTCTGTGCTGCAGTCGTTCCAGCTCAGGGCCCGGCTGCAGGCTGCAGGCAGCGCCCGGAACCACACCCACACACGCTGGCAGCGCTGCCACTTGGCAGAGTCGGCGTTTCGCTTCCTCACCCGGGGGACTGGAGGCGGGCAGCCGCACTCCACTGGAAGCCGCGCCTGGCCGCGGGGTCCCCAGGGAGGTGCCAGGACCTCGGGACAGGTCGCTGGCAAGGAGGTCAGACCCAAACCCACAATGGAAGCCAAGAAGCCATTTGTGCAAACCAGAAAAGTGACGGGACACACTCAAGAGGCCACTGTTGATAAAAGCCACTCCTGGGGCGTTTAGTACTGGGGAGGCGCCGCTGCTAGGGTGTGAAGTGAGGAGCGCACAACGCTTCCAAAGCGCAGCTGTGGACACTGCCACGTACAGAAGGGCTCGGAAGGCACGAGAGGGCGGCGGGGAGGAGGGGGCAGGAAGGGGCAGGAGGGGGCATGAGGGGGAGGGGGCAGGAAGGGGCCGGAGGGGGAGGGGGCAGGAGGGGGAGGGGACAGGAGGGAGCGGGCATGCAGACGCCTCCAGAAGGTGCCACTGGGTTGATCTTAGGGAATATTGATTTTCTTTGCTCCTTTATAACGTTTTATAGAATGGATTTCCTTTAACGTGGATAAAACATGCTAGTTAACGCCAAAAAGTCTTAACAACATAAAGTCTCAAGGACATAAAGTAAATTTTCGAGGGACGGGATTATGGAATTGTCCACCTCCTCCTACCCTACCTGTTCTTTATCGTTTCTATATTCTCCTAACTTTCAAAACGTGATTTTTAGAGCCTCCAAAGAGAACTTTGGAGCACTGGTAGTCAGCGTGGTGAACGGGCTCTCTGGAAGCGGCGCGGGCGAGAGGCCGCAGGGTAGCTGGTCACGCGGCCCGTCTCCACGGCTGCACATGCTACGACTGGATCTCTGGGCCCTGCCTGGCGCGAGCGGGGTCCATGGGTGCTGACGGCTGGCCACGCCGCGCCCAGCGCCGCCCCTCGGCCCGGGGACCCAGCAGCCCCCAGCAGCCCCCCCCAGGCCTCGCCGACGCCCACCTTGCAGGTGAACTTGGAGGCGCTCATCACTTCCACGATGTTGAAGGCGGCCCAGCTGATGTCGTAGCCCAGCATCTGCAACTGGGGGCGGGCACAGGCGTCTCAGCTCGCGGCCGGCGCATCGGCC
This sequence comes from Dasypus novemcinctus, assembly GCF_030445035.2. Taxonomy (NCBI): domain Eukaryota; kingdom Metazoa; phylum Chordata; class Mammalia; order Cingulata; family Dasypodidae; genus Dasypus; species Dasypus novemcinctus. The sequence continues at coordinate 82,725,494 of NC_080691.1, read as the reverse complement.
GGCGCCCAGGGCAACCGTGTTTCTTTTTTAGACAAAACGTCCTTTGTGTTCATAAGCCAGAGAGACCGACTAATACTCAACGTGAGAAGAATAAACTCCCACAACGCAAGGAGCGAGCTCGCACTGGCTAAACTGCCCCCAGTCCTTGCAGCAGCTGCGGTTCAGCAGCGGCACGGGACCCCACAGGCCCCCGCCCCTGCCAGGGCCGAGGAGGCCACTGCGGCCACACGGCTCCCGCTCTGGCCCCGCTCTGCGGCACCGCCGTCCAGCCTGCAGGAGGAGGGCCCCTCCCCGGGCACCAGCACGGCCCACGCACCTCCCCCACCTCTAGGAGGCGGCCCGACGGCTGGACAGACAGACGGGGGTGAGGAGCGGGGGGCGCCCGGGCCAGCTGCCGGGGCACTTACGTAGGTCAGCTTGCAGACGGCGTTCGCCTTCACAGCAATGTTGTCCTGCTTCAGCTCTTGCTTGATTTCGTCAATACACTGAGATATGTATTTCGCCTGAAAGGGGAAAAAAGTTTCTTTAAATGTTGCAAACATGTCCTTAATGGTTCCAAACAACCATTTCAGAAAAGCGGCCTGGCCGCATCCTGGAGCCGGCGTGGATCTGAAACGCCAGGGGCAGAAAGCAGACGAGGGCTGCCCGGGCTGCTGAAACGCAGTCCCTTTCTGGGGTGATGAGAATGTTCTAGAATCAGGGGTGATCGGTGCACAACTCTGTGACTAAACTGAAACCACTAAACTGTACCCCTTAAATGGGTGAGTTACGTGGCATAAGACTGATCTCTCAGTGAGGGTGTTGTTAGAGAAAGAAGAGACCTTTTGGTGAAATGACCGAATGCCTGGGATTTCCTCTAGACCCCTCCTGGGGCAGGGAAGAGAAGGGGGCAGGGAGGAGACAAGAATGGCGGAAGCCAGGGGCGGCGGGCGGGCGGGCTGGCGTCGTTACTGGTATCCGTGAAGGTTTTAAACAAGAATCACTCAGTGAGCCCTCCAGTTCAATGTTGTTTTAATAGGGATCCCTTGTTGTTTAAGAAATCCGCCCACTTGTAAAAGTCTAACAAAAAAGAGCCAAAACCTCCCGTTTCCTCCCACTGGAGACAGCTCCTGGCCACTCCTGCCACGAGCCACAGGCCAGCTGGCCAGGCACCCCTGCAGGGCCCGGGCGCCTGCGCCGCGCCCTCTCCATGCTGCCTGCTGGTCACGGAGATGGAGGGCCTGCCTGCGGCCCCCCTGGCTGCGGGAGGGTGTGCTGGGCCTGGGGGGAGCCAGCAAGATGGCCACGGGCAGCCCCGCCTCGCGGGCGCCCACGGGCTGACACTGACCGGCTGCGCTCCGCCCAGCGCCCGCTCCTAACCACACCCGCTGCCCACAGGTTCAAAGCCCAGTGCATAAGAGGCCTTCCAGAGGCAAGCGGACGAGCCACGTCAAGGCCGTGCACCTGAACTTGACGTCGGGCTTCCGCCCACAGCCCACGTGGGGGCCCTGAGGTAAGCGGGCCCACGCGGAGTCCAGGGGCGGGTGGGCGGGTGGGCACGCTGCCCTTCCCTGCGCACCAAGGGCTCGAGGAACAGGGGCTCCCTGCTTCGGTCCAGAGGCACTGGGCTTGAGCGGGCCTCCAGGGCGTCTGCAGGCCACTGAGGCAGGCCAGGGCTCCAGCAGGGGGTGGTGTGGGGTGCAGGGCAGGCACCGTGAGGGAGGGCGGGAGGGGAGAGAGAAACGGGAGGGGGGCAGCTCAGCGGTCCTCACCCGTCCACAGCCCCGAGCGCGCACCACCCGCATCCAGGACGCCTCGCCCTGCCCCAGTGTGTGTGGGACCCTCCGGCGAGGCCCCGTGTGCAGCGTGGCCTTGGGTCTGGCTTCCCTCCAGCCCGCCCACGCAGCCCGCGGGTCAGAACCCAGTCCTGTCCCCCGGGCAGGGCCCCGTGTGCATAGCACCTGCTGCACCCCTTGTCCCTGCGGGGACACTGGGCTGCCCTGCTGTGCCCAGGCCGCCGCGCCCTCCGAGCGCACGTTTCAGCATGGCCGGAGGCTTTGCTCCTGGGGCTCCCGGCACGTGCACCCACACGCCCTCCCCCTGAAGGCTCTGCCATGGCGCGGGGTGGCGCAGTCCAGGGGGCCAGGGGCTGACTCACGTCCCCAGGGACAAGAGGACATGAGACAAGCACCGACGTCACTGCGTTAGCCAGGGAGAACCTGAACCCCCCAGCGGCAGGGCCCCTCACCGTAAGACCCCCCAGCGGCAGGGCCCCCCACCATGAGACGCTGGCCCCAGCGCCCCGCGCTCCAGGCACGAGGCCCCACCGTCCACGACGCCAAGGAGCTGCCTGTCCGCGCGGCGCCCGGGATCACCGGGACCTCCTCTCAACTCCTCCACAGGGCGCCCTCGGCCCTGAGGTGTGCGGTGCTCCGGGCGGGCCCGAGACCCTCGGCCACTGCCCGCACAGGCTGGGGGAGCAGCGCGGCCACCCCAGGGTGCCCCGGCTTCGGGGCACGTTGCTGAATATTTCATGGCCGCGCGTCAGTGCACTAGAATAAGCACCACCAAGCGATTCAAAGACCAAACCCCGCCAGAGCGGTGCCCCCTCCCGCAGCCCAAGGATCATGGCTTTTAATGATTTACAAGGGAAAGAACAGGAAGACAGCGATGATGAGTGACGCGGCCAGGGGGCGGGAGCGCGGCACAGCCCCTGCGGCTGAAGCAGCCTGGCGGTTCCTCCTAAGGTGAGGCGGAGAGCCACCAGCTGACCCCGCGACCCTCCCCTGGGGACACACTCCAGTGAACTGGAAAGGCGCTCAGGCAATCGCCGGAAATGGGCTGCCACCCCAGGTCCACCAACGGACGAATGAACCAGACGCGGCCCAGCCAGACAGCGGAACGTGACTCGGCGGCGAAAAGGAGCGGCGCCTGACAGGCCACGACACGGGCGGGCTTGAAACCGTGACGCTCGTGCAAGAAGCCAGACACGCAGGACAGCCACTGCGGGGTCCACGGAAACGGGCGGGTCCCCGAGGCGGGAGGGGCTCCGCGGCCGCCTGGGGGGCGGGGGCTGCTCAGGCCCCGGCTCTACCTGGGTGATGAAACCAGTGATGAAAATGAGAAAGCACGACCCCGTGAACTTGAAAATCGGTGAGCTGCGTGCTCTAAAGGGGGAGCCCTGTGCTCCGTGAGTTACACCCCAGTAAAGCTGCTCGCAAGGAGGAAAGCAGCGCCCGGGGCTCGGCCCGCACAAGGCGTCTCGCGGGTTCCGAGCAGAACGCGACGCGCCGTCTCTCCTCCAGGGACGCATAGGCAATTAAAACATCTCACCTGAACTCACCTCCATCTCACACTTCAGGCGCCGAAAATAAACAACTCTCTGCTGGGAAAAGCAATATCCTACCACTTCTCTAATAAAGGGGAAAACAACTTTGAAGCAATACATAAGATAAAAAACGGACTCCGAAAAGCAAAACACTCCCTGCCCAGCAGGGCCATTCCCTTCCCAGTGGCGCTCTGGAAAGGGTCGGAACAGGAGGCCCCAGCGGCCAGGCTCCAGGCCGGAGCGCACAGGTACCGCGGCTGCTGCACGCCCGCAGGGGGCGACAGGGAGAGGCCCCCCGCCCCCTCGCCACCCAGGGCCGGCCCTGCCAAGCCTGTGTCCCCCCGTGCGTCCGCAGACAGAGCGCGCCGGCCCTCAGCCTGGGGCTGCGATCCCCGGCCAGGGTGGCAGGAGCGCTCCACGCAGCAGGGCGAGCGCTCCTAGAAGGCCCAGGCTCGCGGTGCGCCTCCCCCTCCCTGGTGGTGGTCGTGGCCAAAGCCCCCCCACCGCGGACTGCCAAGGGGTGTCACGGCCACCAGGCACAGCGCGCCCTCTGCGGGCCCTGAGCTGCTGGCCCCAGCACGCCTGCGCCCGCTTCCTCACCCCCCCGCCCGCCCGCCTCACAGGACCCCTGCGTCACGCCCCACGGCACTGACACCTGGGTCCTGCTGACTCCAGGGGCTTGCCCGATGCCCCCGCCCCCAGCCAGAGCTCCACCAGGGTGGGCAGCCCCGTGCCACTCAGGAGACAGAAACGCAGCCGGTGGCAGAACGGGGACATCAGGCCGCGACGAGCAGCTCTTCAGCCCGAGCTGACCGCATGCAGTGCCGGGCACATACCTACACTGACAACACATGCTGCTGCCTCCCGCCTCACGACCCCGCTGGCGAGCAGGCCGGCGCTCCACGGGCTCCGTGGGCAGCGCGTTGGCCCCACCTGAGGGTCTCCACACAGGCCTGCGCACCTGCTGCCAGAAGCATGCGGCCGAGGCTGGACGTGGACTCCCCGGAGCTCTCGGGGCTCCTTAAGCATCTTGAAGGGGAAGCCCTAGGCCAGAAGCAGCCGCCCGCTTTGAAGGCCCCCGGGACCCCCACACTGAGCCTACGTCACGCCAAACCCCCCTTGGCACCGAAAACAGACAGGAGGCCAGAAACCGCTACCTGGGCAGCTCAGGAACAGCAGGCAGCGTGCTCAGCTGAGACCCAGCACCCGAGAAGCCTCCTTCCTCGGCGCTGACCGCCGCCGTCCCGGCCCCAACCTCAGGGCGGGCCAAGTCCAAGGGGAAGCCACCTTGCCCACCCGCAAGCTTCTGGAAGGTGCCTCGGACCCCCAGAAGCAGTGACCCCGCTCTCTGGAGGCAGAGCTGAGCCGATTCCTCACGGAGAGCGCCCCCTCCACATCCAGGGCACCCGCTACCACCTGGCCTCGTGGGCACGGCCCCAGGCGTGTTCTCAGGCCCGGCCACGCCGACAGCGGGTCGGGACCCAGCAGGGCTCTCGAGGGAGAGAGTATGGGCGCAGGGCCAGCTCGCGGCTCTCGACAGACAGCTGCCGAAGGAATGGACGACGGAAGAACGAACGCATGCGCGCAGGCATCGTGTGGCGGTCAGGACGAGCACACCGGCAGGCCGGCCTTGCAGCTCTTCACCGCCTCCTGGTGGGACGCTCGAGCGAGCAGTCAGCCCCACACGGGGCGGGTCAGGGGCGGGAGGGGGCCTGCCCAGGGGCTGGGCGCTGGAGCCGGCCCACTGCCACCAGCGGGCCCGGACGGCCCCCACGGCAGGTGCGCTGAGCAGCAGGGCGGCGGCGGAGGACGGGGGATATTGCAGGCGGCCAGGCGGCCTGTTCCTCGGGGCTTGGTCCAAGGGCAGGCTCGGTCAGCGCCCGGCAGAGCAGCTCAAAGGAAGTAGGAAGCCTGCAGTGCAACCGGCTGAAAACCAGAGGCCCGAGCTCGGGGAAACAGGGCAGCCGGGAAGTGAGGAGGAAATCCCGGAAAGGAGAGGCCAGAGAGGGCCGCCCGCCTGCTGCACGGGAACTCAGCCCAGGCCGTGCTGCAGGGGCAGCCCCCACGAGCCCAGCTAAGTGGAGAGAAACAGATGTCAGCCAGGCTCCCCCAAGGGAGGCATAGCCAGCGTTTCAGCCCAGACAAATTAACTACCCAGCAAAGCAAACGCCAAACCAAGGAACAAAGTATTAATACTCTTCAGAGAAACCTAACAGAGTCCAAAGTCTCTACAGTGCACCATCTGTGACGACCACCTCTCAATCCAGATTACTCCAAGTGAGAAACAGGAAAACACAATCGACAGGGAAAAGACAACCACGGAGCCTGGCCAGGGACAACCTGGGGACTGGAAAAAGCAGACGCAGATTTTCACCCAGCAACTGCAGCTCTGCTCAAGGAGGGAAAGGAAACGCTCCTAACAAATACAAAGAACGCTCAGCAGAGAAAAAGAAACCATGTGAAGTAACCAACTGGAAATTCTAGAGTCAAAACACAGTATCTGGAACTGAAGAGTCACAGAATGGATTTAACAGCAAATTGGTGATTAAAGGAAAAAGTCTATAACTTTGAAGGCAAAACAATAAAAATTATCCAGTCTGAAGGAGAAAAGGAGAGGGGGAAAAAAGATGAACAGAGCCTCAGATGGATTCTCAAGGGAAGAAAATGGGACAGAGAAATTATTTGAAAAAATAATGGCTGAAAAATTCCCAAACTTGAAGAACATAAGTAAATAGGTTCAAGAAGTTCAGCAAACCCCAAGCAGGATAGAGAGAAACGCATGCTTAGGCATTGCTGATCTTTACGCCTAGGCTGAAGATCAAACCTAAAGAGAAAATCTCAAAAGTAGCCAAGAACATGGTAAAGCTACGGACAGAGGACCCAGGCTCCAACAACTGCGGACTTACCATCAGCAGCAGCGGAGGCCGGCTGACAGTGGAATGCACCCTCACCCAGTCAAAAGGAAAAGTCAACCCGGAAGTCTTTATCTGGGGCAAACATGCTTCTAGAATGAAGGCAAACTAGAAGACCCCAATGAGAGCCAGCATTTTCCACCCCAGCCTACAGGAAGCCCACACTAAAACGCTGCTCATGAACGGTCCTGAAGCAGAAGAGGCGCTCCCAGTTCCTACAAACAGAAGAAGGGAAACCAGAGGTGTCAATTACTAAAAATACTCTGAAAAGAAAAATGTGCTTTTCCAACTTCACTTGGCAGTGCTTAATTAAACATTTACCTCAAATGGTTACATCAAGTAGAAATCAGGAATGTGGGAAGACAGTGATTGTATTCATCTTATTTTCACACAACAGAGTTAACAAAAAAGTAGAATACTCATCCCCATTTACAAGAAAAGAAATTGAACTGGTCAGGGCCAAGGCACACCAAGGCCATCTAGGGCCAGACAGCCTAATGAAAACACAAAGTAGAAATTCTTGAAGGCCTAGGGTAGAAACGCCTACACACCATTGACACTTTTTAAAAAAGGAAATTAGAGATGCAAGCATGACCAAGTTTCTCAAGTACCTCAGCCCGTTCCCTGGACACTTCACACTTCAGCAGGGAGCAAGTGAGACACTAGGCAGTGACGGCCCCAGCAGCCGCCTGACCGCCAGGACCTGCCCTCAGGGAAGAGGAGACAGACGTCCTCTCTGGCATTCGCCCTCAGGACGGCTGAGCGACAGGCCCTCCCCGTGGGCTGCTGCTCCTATAACCCCGACGCCCGGGGCCCCCCTGGCCCGCCCAGCAGAGCCTCGGGGCCCAGGCCCAGCCCACCTGCCTCTTTTTTTTTTTTTTTTAAAGATTTATTTATTTATTTAATTTCCCCCCTCCCCTGGTTGTCTGTTCTCTGTGTCTATTTGCTGCGTCTTGTTTCTTTGTCCGCTTCTGTTGTCGTCTGCGGCACGGGAAGTGTGGGCGGCGCCATTCCTGGGCAGGCTGCACTTTCTTTCGCGCTGGGCGGCTCTCCTCACGGGCGCACTCCTTGCGCGTGGGGCTCCCCTACGCGGGGGACACCCTTGCGTGGCACGGCACTCCTTGCGCGCATCAGCACTGCGCATGGCCAGCTCCACACGGGTCAAGGAGGCCCGGGGTTTGAACCGCGGACCTCCCATATGGTAGACGGACGCCCTAACTACTGGGCCAAAGTCCGTTTCCCTCCCACCTGCCTCTTGAGCTCCGCAGGTCCTTCGAGAAGACGCCAAGCTCAAGGCTGCTCGACTCACGCCCAGAGGCACCCGCCAGGCCGGCCCAAGCCGCCCTGAAGTGCACCCACGGGGCTGACGGGAGCGCGTGCAGGCCCCATGCTGCCCGGCCAAGGGCCTGAGCCACACCGTGGCCGCCAAGGCCCAGCGCCGCCACAGGCCACCTCGGCACATTTGGGCAACGCTACAGCCCAGAGAAGCTTCAAGACTCCCCCCACCAGGCAGCCGGAGAGAAGGCTCCGAGCCGAGCACGACGGAGAGGAAGGCCAGGCCACGGCAGGCTCCAACCCGAGTGCGAGCCCCCCCTGCGCCCGCCTGCCAGGAGCGCGCTGCTGCCGCGACCGCATCCTGGAGGGGGCGCCCGCACACCTGCACCCCCGGGCCCCCAGCAGCCCCGGCCCCACACGTGCTCTTCTCCTACACCCCAAACGCCATCAATTGGGGAAGGAAGCGGAGCTGCAAGGAGACGGGTTTCCAAGGTCACAGGCCAGTCGCAAAAGCAGAGGCCACTCCCCGGGTGGGGGCGCTGGGCGCAGGAGGGGCTCGAGCAGCACCCCGGGCCCCCTCGACACCAGCAGCGCCCCTTCCTGGAGTGAGTCCCCAGATGCTGCCCAGCGGCCCCTTGGGGAGGGAGGGAGGCCAACCCACCCCAGGGGAGCCGCTGCCCCCGGGCAGGGCCAGGTGACAGGGCGAACAGCGCGAGAGAAAGGCTGACAGGCAGGAGCAGCAGGGCAGGTGGGCGGGGGCTGCTCGGCCCACTGAGACGCCCGCGGGGGCCAAGGCCTGCAGAAGCTCCGCTGTGGGGTCGGGAGTGCCCAGCAGGTACAGCACCCTGAGAAGCAAAGGGCCTGGCAGCAGGGTGGCGGGAGCGGGCCGTGGTTCAGAGGAGGGCCGGGCACTGGGCAGCATGGGTGTGCCCACAGCTGCGGTGGCCCCCGGTGCCCTCCCCGGCGGGCAGCCCTGCCTGGCCTGCCACCTCTAGAGCGCCCGCGTTCCCGGGCATGGCTGCCCCCCTCTGACCTCTGCCATCACTGCCCCTCCGACCCAGCCAGCCCACCCTCTGCTACGAGGACCCTGTGGTGATCTCGGGCCCCCAGACGTCCCAGAGCACCCCCCCAAGTCAAGGCCCCTCACTGCACCCGGCGCAGAGGCCGAGCGCCACATGGGGGAGCGCACCTGCAGGCTCCGGGGATGGGGGACGGGGCGTCTCAGGGGCCGTGCCCCAGCCGAGCCGTCAGGGCACTCATGGCCACTCGAGTCTCCCGGGGAAAAGCGCAGCAGGAGGAAGGCAGTGGTGGCCTCACAGCTGTGGCGCGGGGACCTGGGGATGGCAGGGCTGTCCAGACGGGCAGACAGAGCACGCTTGCAGAGGCGGGGGGCTTCCAGGAGCCGAGAGGAGGAGCAAGCAAAGGCAAGGAGAGGACCCCGCCTCTCCCAGAGCAACGCGCACCTGCGCCCGAGTCGAGGCCAGGTCAGCAGGGGCGCTCGCGCCGGCACAGCGAGTCCACTTTCCGAGGACTCGAGGCTGACAATGGCAACCAGCAAAACCTGGGACCTGCCTGAACACCCCAAAGGGGGAAGGCCAGAGAAACCCCAGTGCACTGGTACTAGGGAGCTACACAAGGTAACGAGGGAGAGCATCACAGACTGGCATCGAAAGCTCCAGGATTGCGGGGGCCGCGGCACAGCACGTCACCCTTACACAGTTGCCTGCGAGCTCTGTGCAGAGAAGAGAAAGCACGAGGTCCACACAAGCCACGAGAGCTGGACTCAGGAGGAGGAAAACCTCGTCAGTTTTCACTCAGTAGCAACAAGCTTGTGATAGCGATGGCCACCGCTTGTCATCGAAAACAACGAAGACTAGGTAAGGTACCTTTTACGTTATGTATTTTTTCCCACAACTACAAGTAAATAAAGCTTTAAAAATCAGGCCACAACAACCTGTTTTCATTTTGATAACATGTCCTTTAAAGTCTATATTAATAAAGAAAACTCTGGAAATAAATACAAAAACAAATAAAAAATAAGAAAAGCTTTCGTCAATATACGGAAAGTGCCCATGAAAGTACTCAGTTGTCTGCTTTCTTTCCGGCCATCTCAACGGCCGCTGGCACCTCCCTGTCATCGCTACCTTCGCTGTGCCGGAAGGAATGAAGCAGACCTGAGCTCAGCAGGAAGGTGTCAGAGCAGTTTTTAAAACTTTTCTGGTTCACTGGAAGAAATGTAGTTTCCGTCATCACCAATACACCGGTAAGTGAGTGAGGCCCACACACACTGAAGTTTTAAGAAAGGTAGTGACTTTAAGTGCCTGCATTTGGGATTTTCTGGTTTCCTTCTTTTTTCTTTTTTTCAACACAACCCATTAGATGGGAATGACCCCCGGCATGGAGCGGTGGCCTGGGGTCTGCGCGGCCAGCACCCCCGCTTCCAGGAGACCCTGCCCCGCGCCTCTTCATCCCTCCCACTCCTGGAGGAGGGAAGGCGGCTGCAGCCCCACTTGGCAGACGAGGAAACAGCAGCAGGGAGGTCGGGGGACGCGCCCAGGGTCCCCCAGGAATAAGCCTGAGCACTCTGGGGCGCCCTCACGCGGGCGAACTGGTTTCCAGCACGCTGCCCCCCGCAGGGCATGCGAAGTCCTCACAGACCCCAACTCCCATCGCGCCTCGAAAGTTCTAAAGTGACGCCCCTTGCGAAGGCCACCTGGGGTTGCCGCCGCTGCAGAGGAGGCACATCCGGGTAGTCTCAGGTGGGACGAGGCAGGCTGGGCGGGGAAAAACCTACCGCGGCTGTGCGGAACTTGCTGGGGGGGGATCTAAAACAATAACGCGACGGTCGCCTGCGGGTCTCCACGCGCCCACGGAGATGAATGCCCCTCACCTCAAGCCACTGACAGGGAAACCAGAGCAACCAGGGACCACATGTCCTGCCGGCAATCGCCAACCAGCCCCCAGGAGAGCCATGGGAACCCTGTGACTTCTCAGGGTCCCGGGCCCTGCGCCAGGCCTCTGGACGCCTCGCTGGGGGACCCTCGTGAGCAGCGCCCCTGGGGAACGCGGGGTCCAGGCCCTGGCCTACTGAAAGCATGTGTCCACCACGACACCACTGACTCAGCCCCAAGCCCCAAGCCAGGGAGAAAGGTGCTCTGGGTAACCCACACCTAGAGAGTGGGTGTGGCTCAGTGGTCGAGCACTGTGTGTCCCAGGTACGAGGTCCCGGGTTCAATCCCCAGACCTCCTAGTAAAACAAAATGAAATAAAGTAATAATCCACACCGGTGCAGACGCAGGACCCCCGTCTGCCTGCATGCCAGGCTGCGGCTTCAGAGGCCCAGCAGCGGCCCAGCTGCCTTGGGGGAAGGAGCAGGAGCGACAGGGAGGACACCAGCAGGAAGGGAAGGCGGCTTCCCCGGGGCGCCAAGGGGGTTCGCCACACCAGAGCGGAGTCCAGGACACTCTTTCCATTGGGTGAGAAACTGGAAACAACCCTGCATGAGTCACACACCGCAGCGGAGCGCCTAACGGGAGCTCCCAACGTGCCAAACCAAGGCCAGGCGGAGAGAAGGGATAGGACGAAGGCAGGTGAGCCAGGTACACTGCAGGTCATGCCACTTCTGGGAAAAGGGCAGGTTTCCCAGGAGGCGGGGCCTGGGGTGGGAGCCAATGCCTTTCTTTCTGAGCACCTAAGACTGGCCGGTGGCAGGACACTGGAGGCGGCCGCAGGTGTAAGGAGAGGCCACCTGGTTTCTGCTTTCCCCTGGGGACTGAGCATTTCTCTCCTGGGGCAGCCTCTCCCCTGCGGGCGCCCCAGGGAGGCCCGCCCCCCTCCCCGTCCCAATTCCCCCCTAATCTAGGTCACAGCTGGGGGCAGGGAAGGAAGTGGTGCCCGCAGTTATGTCTTGACTTCTGGACAACGCTTTCCTGCCCCTGGCCCGGGTGGCTCCCTGCTGCCCGCTTCCCCATTCCAGGAGCCCCTGCTTCCCTATTCCCGCCGCCCGCCCTCCCCGCAGCAACTCCCCCCCCCCCTTCCCGGGACAACGCGCCCCGGAGGCAAGGCCCCGAGAGCCCGCCCGGTTCCGCACCAGGCCCCTGCCAGCGGGACCTCCGCAGGGCCCGGCCCCCGCGCTCCCCAGGAGCGCTGCTCACGAGGGTCCCCCAGTCAGGCGTCCAGAGGCCTGGGGCGGGGCCCGGGACCCCGAGAAGCGCCAGCGGGGACCTGCGCGGTCGCTTCCAGGGACACCTGGCGCCGTCGGGGCCCGCTGGGGGCGGGGAGGCGGGCCCGGATCTCCCCCCGGGAAACTGAGGCAGCGGAGGGGAGCTGGGCCGGGACAGTGCCCCGCGCCAGGGGATCCGGCATGCGCGAGGGAGCGGCCGCCGCCCGCTGGTGGGGGCTCGGGGAGGGGAAACTGAGGCCCGAGGAGGGCGCGGCCGGGGGGCCTCGAGGCGGGCGCGGGGGCTCCGGGGGCCGGGGGCGCGCCGGGCTCACCTCGTCCTCCTTGTGGTTGCGGATGCCGCGGACCAGGTCCTGCAGGTTCTTGTCGAACATGCGGTCGATGCTGCCCTTGACCATCTTGAGGGCCATCGCGGCGGGCGCCGGGGGGCGCGGGGGGACGAGGGGCCGGGGCGCGGGGCCCGGGGGCCGCCCGCGGAGTGCTGAGCTGCCGGCCGCCGCGGCGGGGCGGGCGCCCGGGCCAGGTCGCCGGCGGGGGTCCGCGGGGACGGTGACGGCGACCCGCTGGGCTGGGGCCGCGCTCCCGCTCGGGGCCGACTGCAAATGGCGGCCAAGATGGCGGCAGGTCAGCTGACGGCGGGTACCCGGGTCCCGGCCGCCGGCTCCCCGCCGGAAGCCCCGCCTCCCTGCCGTGCCCCGCCCCCTCGCCTCCGGGCCCCCTCCTGTTGCCCTGACGACGCCGAGCTGGCCAATGGCAACTCCCGTCCCGCCCCCTTCCTCCGCTTGTCCCCGCCCCCGCTGCCTAAGGGCTCTTCCCCCTCATTGGTCAGTGGCCCCTGGGACTCCGCCTGCTTCCTCGTTCTAGATTCTGGCCACGCCCCATCTAGGGGCCCGGCTGTGCCACACCTCCCCTCGGAGTGACGTCTGTGGGCGGGCCCTCCTGAGGGCGGGGCGCCCACGTGGAGCCCTCCGCCTGGTGCCTCGGCAGACGAGTCCAGCTCCGCCTTTCCTGGACCTGAAAGCTGACGCGGCCGGAGCGAACCCCGTCTCGTCCGGTGCCACCGCGCAAAATTCTGCGACGTCGGCAGGGATTAACGTTCCCTGAGGACTTAACAAAGAACTTACATCCAAAATATAGTTAAAAATTATAAAGCAAAACCTAAAAATCACAAAGGACAACACAGTTAAAACGTGGCTAAAGACGTGCCTTCACGAGAGAAGACATTCAAATGGCCAGTAAGCATAGAAAAAAAAGAAGAGCGTTCTGTATCGTGAGGTATTAGGGAAGTGCAAATAAAGACCACAATGAGCTACCTCTACATCCTCACTAAATCAGAGGAACTAAAACCGGAAAGTCTCAAAGCGCAACATGGAGTGTTGCAAGGATGTGGAGGTACCCATGGGAAGATACAATGATAAGACTACTTTGAAAAACCGTCTGGCAGTCTCTACTACATACATGTACCCTACGGTCCAGGAATTTCACTCCTGGGTATATTCCCAATAGGAATGCAGGACTACATCCACCAAAGCGTGTTCAAAGCAGTTTTATTCATTTTAACCAAAAGCAAGCGCAAAACAAATGTCCATCAACTGAAAATAGATACATACATTTTGGTGTATTCATATAATGGGTTACTACACAAATTGCTGATACGTAGGAAAAAATGGATGAATTACACAGGAATACTGTTGAACAAAAGAAGCCGGACCCAAAAGCCTGTACCGTGGGTGATTCTATCCATGTGAGTTCAAGAACAGGCAAAATGAATCCTGGTAACAGAGTTATGTACCTTGTCACTCAACTATACATGGGAGAATGTATAAATAAAATCTGATATATCTATACAATGGATTTCTGCCCACCTATTTAAAAGAATGTGGTAGGGAACTGTTCCCATACTAAACAACTAGAAAGCTGGACAAAATATATGAAACAGTGTTTTTCACACATTAGTCAACAGGCAGTGCAGGACTGTAATCCCTGAGAGAGAGAAAATGAACAAAGTGAGTCTTACAATCGCCCCAGCTTTCTGTCTGGAGGCAATTTCCAGGATGCCACTCAAAAAAAGAGAAACGCACTCAGAACCCACTGGTCTCCCAATCTGAGGACACAGAGATGGGATATAAGGAAGGTCAAGGCAGCTATGTCAAGGTACAGGAGAGAGGGGAATTATGGAAAGAAAGAGCTCTTAAATTTCACAGGGCTCCCCTTGAGTCTTCGACTGAATAGCAAACCACACAAGCATCTGGTGAAATGCCAGGAGGCCAAGGACCCAGCTGGGAAAAGAGCAATTCCCAGAACTCACAGCTCTGGGTCTGCTTGAAGAATCTAGCAACCCAGGTCATTCAGTAGAGATAACAGAAGAGTTGCACCTTATTACAGAGCTAAGCTAGCCACAGCTTAGCTGTCCATAAAAAAACATGTTTAGGCATCATGTTTGGACAGTCCAAACTGTCCATAAAAAAACATGTTTAGGCATCAAAGGGATAAAAATAACTTACGAGTAATTTAGCCACTTGCCAGAACAAAGTCCAATATTCTTTAAAGGAAAACAACAAAATTAATGTGAGTTAATTACTGTCAAATTAGAATGATGAGCATTCAACACAAAATTAAGCAAATCTAAAAGGCAAATTAAAAAGTGCATGATATACATAGGAAGAAAGGTAAGAATAACTGAGATTTTTATAAGAATCTATTCAAGCGAGAAGACAATGGCATAGCAACCATAAAATACTGAAGGAAAAAAGATAGAATTTTATACCCAGCAATGATAGCCTTTAAAATTAAAGACAATATGTATTTTCAGACAAATAAAAGCTGAAAGACTTTGTTGGCCAGTAGACTTAATATTAAAAGAAATTTTAAAGGATGTTCTTCAGATAGAAGGAAAATAATACCAAACAGAAATCAGGATCTATGCTATATTAGTCAGCCAAAGGCTTGCTGATGCAAAATACCAGAAATGGGTTGATTTTTATAAAGGGTATTTATTTGGGGTAGGAGCTTGGAGATATCAGGTCATAAAGCATAACTTAGTTCCCTTACCAAAGTCTATTTTCACGTGTTGGAGCAAGATGGCTGCCAATGTCTGCAAGGGTTCAGGTTTCCTGGGTTCCTCCCTTCAAGGGTCTTGCTTCTCTCTGGGTTCAAGGTTCCTCTCTTCCCAAGGCTTGCTTCTTCCTGGGCTCAGGGTTCCTCTCTTCCTGGGGCTCCAGTTTAAGGCTTCAGCATCAAACTCCAACAGCAAAACCCCAACATTAAGAACCCCCAACTCTGTCCTTTGCCATGTGTTTTATCTGTGAGTCCCCACCCACCAAGTGGTGGGAACTCAATGGGTAGTGATGTGACCCAATTAAAACCCTAATCATAACTCAGTCAGGCCCAGGTACAGATCAGATTACCAACATGATCCAGTATCTATTTTTAGAATTCATAGCCATATCAAACTGCTACACTTGACCCTCTGAACCCCATTCCAAAAGTACATTAGAATATTTAAAAAAATACTTAAATCAGTTACAATGCAAGTGCAAAATCATATCACAATCAATATAAAGAAATACACTTTGTCTTGGGGCAAAGTCCTATCTGCTATAGACCTCTGAAACTTACAAAACAATTTATGTGTTTCCAATAAACAAATAGACAAAGGATAAACTTTTTTATTAGAATAAGGAGAAATTGGGAAGGAAACATGAGTCACGGGTCCTCTACAGTTCAGTAAACCTGCAGGGCATCCTCCATTTGATTTTAGTCTGAGAGTCATTCTTAAGATAATGGTTTCTTCTCACTGGGGCTTTATGGGAACCCACTCTTTCCACTGGCTTGTCCAACAGGCATTTTCTTGGTTTCACCGTCATCAAGCATCTGGTTGTCAACCAAGTTCCAGACCTCTTCCTCCAAGAGTATTTGGTTATTGCCACACCTTACCCAATCTTTGGGTCAGAGTCTTAACCCCCCTAGTGCAGTGACGTGAAGACAACATCCCCCCTAACCTTTGGCATACAGGCTCAACCCTCTCAGAGCAATGAGTTGACCACCTGCCTCCCCTAACCTTTGGGAGACAGGGCCACCCCTCTCAGACTTGTGGGGTGCTGATCTTAACTGCCCTAATCCTTGGGGAATGTGCTCCACCCTCTCTGTACCCTGGGGCAGCAAAACTCTCCCAGAACATCGGGCAGGAGCATTCACCCTCTTCAACTACTGGGGCAAACTCACCCTCTCTGTGCACATGGGTGGGGTTCCTCTCTTGGCCCAAGGTGATGTCCTGATTCCAGATCTCAGCTTCCATGATTTTCTTCTTGAAGTCGTTTCCCCTTCAATCTCTCCTTTCCATGTCCCTTTTAGTCCGAGCTGACAGTGGTTTTATTCATACAGCTCTCTCAAAAAGTCTGTTGGCTTAGCATGCAGGAAGCAGGGGTCCAAGCCATCAGACAGTAAGACTTTCCACAAATCTTTCCTAGATAGCTGCATCGTCAATCTTGATTTACCAGTTCCAAGTTTAGTTAAGTCCTCCAATGGGGCACTTTCATCTAGGTGCTTGATTTCCAGAGGCTTGGGATTTCCAGAATCAGTTTCTGTTTTCTTTGTGCCTGACAGTTCAGTCCTCAGCATATCTCTCTCATCTAGCATTTTGCTATAAGCTGCAAGCAGAAGCCAAGCTGCATTCTCTGGGTTTACTTTGGAAATTTCTTCAGCTAAATGCCCAGGTTTGCCATTTTCAAATTCAGCCTTCCATAAAACACCAGGAGTTAATCTTGCTAAGTTCTCTGTAACTTTAAAACACAGATCGCCTTTCCTCCAGTTTCCAATAACAGTTTCATTAGTCACTTCTAAGGCATCATAAAAAGTCTCTTTAGCATCCATATTGCTATCAACAGTCTCTTCAAAGTGATCTAGGCCTTTTCCATCAAGCATCTCACAATTCCTCCCAAAAATACCCCTTACCCATTTATAAAACTGTGCCAGCATTTCGGTAATTGCAAAGGCACTTCCCCACTCCTTGGTACATATGCCAAGAAATGAAGAGAAGAAGAAATGTTCAAAATGTGCTAAATAAAATCCTTTTTAAATTTCTTTAAATGATCATTGACTGTTTAAAGCAAAAATAACAACAATGTGTTGTGGAGTTTATACCATATTTGAGGTAAAACAAAAGCATGAAGAATTGGAGGTAAAAACGAAAGTATACTTCTGTAAGGATCTGACATTATGTGTGAAATAATATTATTAGAATCATACTGTGATAACTTAAAGGTGTGTATTATAGCCCTAGAATACCCACTTAAAAATAAAATAGAGGGAAGCAGATGTGACTCAACTGATAGGGCTTCCGCCTACCATATATGAGGACGTAGGTTCGATCCCTGGGGCCTCCTGGTGAAAAAGAAGAAGAGAAAGCGTGCCCGCATGAGTGAGCTAGTGCCCCACACAAGTGAGTCACACAGCAAGATGATGACGCAGCAAAAAAAAAAAGAAAAAGGGAGAGTCAAGGTGAAGTGCAGCAGAAATCAGGAACTGTGGTGACACAGCTGACAAGGAACCCCTCTCCCCATCAGAGTTCTCCATGACTGAATCCCAGTGAATCCTAGAGGAGAGAAAATGAGAAGAGAAGACAACACAGACAGCAAAAACAGCAGGGCAGGAGGAGGGGAAGGGGGGAAATAAATAAATAAATAAATCTTTAAAAAGCAAATAAATAAAAGAGGAATAGCTAATAAAACAATTGTTAGAAGTGGACGTGGCTCAACTGATAGAGCGTCCACCTACCATATGGAGGGTCAAGCGTTCAATACCCAGGGCCTCCTGACCCATGTGGTGAGCTGGCCCACGTGCAGCGCTGCTGCGTGCAAGGAGTGCTGTGCCATACAGGGGTATCCCCCATGTAGGAGCGCCCCACATGCAAGGAGTGTGTCCCGCAAGGAGAGCCGCCCGGAATGAAAAAAAAAAAAAAGCACAGCATGCCCTGGAGTGGTGCCGCACACACAGAGACCTGACGCAGCAAGATGATGCAACAAAAGGAGACACAGTTTCCCAGTGCCACCTGGCAATGCAAGCGGATGCAGAAGAACACACAGCAAATGGACACAGAGCAGACAACAGGGGGGAAGGGGAGAGAAATAAATAAAAATAAGTCTTAAAAAAATAAAAAATCCAACAATTGTAGATATAAAATGGAATAAAAGTATAATTTAAAAGAAGGCAAATTAAGGGGAAAATTTCAAAGAAGAGGCAAATAGCAAATAGGAAGCTGGTGATTTAAACCCAGTCCTATTGATAAATTCCGTTAAGTGTAAATGGTCCAATTACATATTCTAAATAAAAGGCACAATTGTCAAAAAAATTTTAAGTCTCAATTGGATATTCATTATTTAAACATAAAGGCACAAAGAGTTTAATAATAGAAAGATGTAGCACCAAACAAAGGGAAAAAAGGTGTACACATAGAAGTCTTAAGCTATCTGATTTCAAGACCCACTGTGGGAAAGGGTTAAGTTTAGTTTTCACAAAGGGGAAGCCGGTGACGGCTCTGCAGTTCCAGGAGGAAGAGTAGGGGTGCTGGAGGCTTTAGTGCGCCAGGAATTTGAAAAGGGGTGCCAGAACGAGGGGGGCCAATGGTGAGAAGTGAAGGTGGGGCCAAAGCAAGAAGGGCCAATGGTGAGTGCCAGGGGCGGGGCTAGAGTGGGGAGAGCAATGGCAGGTGCTGGGGGCGGGGCTAGAGCAGAGAGAGCCAATGGTGAGAAGTGAAGGTGGGACCAAAGCAAGAAGGGCCAATGGTGCGGGCTGGGGGCGGGGATAGAGTGGGGAGAGCAATGGTGAGTGCTGGGGTGGGGGTAGAGCAGGGAGAGCCAATGGTGAGGCGTGGGGACCGGGTCAAAATGTGATGGGCCAATGGTGAGTGCTGGGGGCGGGGCCAACAGTGACAGCTGCACCAAATTTGCAAAGTGCGCCAGGGGTGAGTTCGCCCAGCCCACTGGGTGCAGAGAGTGGGGGTGCAGGGGCTGAGAGCTGAAAGGGGGAAACTTAGACAATTCCTATAGGCTGTAACCCCTGAAGGACCCAATGAATGGGGAACGGGGGAGGGACCCGCGTGTTAGGTTTAGGGTATAAATGTCGATGTTCCTTGCTGTTTGGCGCCCTGGCCATTTTATTCAGGTCTAGTGCCCGTTCTTGCAAGATCCTTCATAAAATTCTTTTCTCCTCCACAATCGGGTAAGCCCTTGTTCTCTTACAGGCGCAGCTTTCTTTCTAACATGGCTATAAAGCCATATTAATCAGAACAGGAAAGTGTCAAGAAACAGACCCACACTTACATACATGGCCAACTGATTACCAACAAAGATACCAAATAATTCAGTGGGGAAAGAATAGCCTTTTCAATAAATGGTGCTGGGACAATTGGAAATCCAAATGGAAAAAAGTGAGGTTTGAGCCTTTTAAAATTACTATTATAATCTTTTTTTTAATAAGATACATAGATCACACAAAATGTTTGAGCCTATTGTATAACATATACAAATTAACTGAGAATGGATCATAGACCTATTGTAAAAGCTAAAACTCTTAAGACTTATAAAAGAGAAGAGAAAAATCTTTGTTAGTTTAGGTTACAGGAAGTTTTGGGGGTAGGGCTAGGACACATGAAGCACAAATCTTTTTAAAAAGTGATAAAATAGACCTTAGTAAAATAAAACTTTGCTCTACAAAAAAAAAAGTTTTAAAAAATGAAAAGGCAAGCCACAATCCGAGGAAAAGATAGTCACAATACATATGTCTGACCAAAGCCTCCTATGAGACTATATTTAAGAAAACACTTCCAACTCAATAATCAGAAAACAAACAAACCACATTTTAAAAATGGGCAATATATTTGGAACTAACACTTCACCAAAGATGTCTACATGACCAGTAAGTACAAGAGAAGATCCTCAACATAATTTGTCACTAAGAAAATGCTCCCAATGCGCCCCAACAACATGCCTATTAGAACGGCTAACATTTATAAGTCTGAAAACCCTAAATGTTGGGGAGAAGGCAGAGCAATTGGAACTTTCTTACAATGCTAGGGGAAATGGGAAGTGGTACAACCACTTTGGAAAATACCTTGGCAGTTTTGTTACAAAGTTAAACATGCACTTACTACAGGACCCAGGAATTCCACTGTAAGGGGAACGAAACCACATTTCCCAGCAAAGACTTGTATGCAGATATTCATAGGAAATAGATTGGAAATGTTTAAAAAATAGATGAGAGAGGGAGAGAGGGAGAATGATGTAACGAATGTGGCAAAATGTTTCAAGTTGACAAATCTGGATATGTGGGTAGGGGGTATATTTGAGTTCTTTGCATTGTTTTTGTATTATTTTTGTAACTTTCTTGTAATTTTGAAATTACAAAATAAAAGGTTGGAAAATATGAAAAAGAACATAAAGTTCTAAAAATTAAGGAGCTAAGCTACCAATTTAAGAAGCTAGAAAAATGGGAAGTGGATGTGACTCAGGCGATTGGGCTCCCCTCTACAATATGGGAGGTCCGGGGTTCAATTTCTGGAGTGTCCTGGTGAAGGTGAGCTGCCCTGCGCAGTGAGCTGGCCCACGCAGGGGTGATGGCCCACGTGGTAAACGGGCCCAAGCAGAGCTGGCGCAACAAGATGACTCAAAAACAAGAGACATAGAGGAGAGACAAAAAGAGACACCGCAGACCAGGGAGCTGAGGTGGCGCAAGAGATTTAGCGCCTCCCTCCCACTCCAGAAGGTCCCAGGATCGGTTCCCGCTGCCACCTAAAGGCCAGACAAGCAGACACAGAAGAACGTACAGTGAATGGACACAGAGAGCAGACAACGGGGGCGTGGGGAAAGATAAACAAATCTTAAAAAAAAAAAAAGCTGGAAAAAAAAGAGAGGCATATTAAACCCAAAGTAAATAGAAAAGAGGAATAATAGATTTTAGAGCAGTAATCAATGAAATAGAAAATGGAAAACAATGGAGAAAGTAAATGAAACCAAAACTAGAGAAGATCGATAAAATTTATGAATTTCTGGGAAGTGGACGTGGCCCAATGGTTAGGGCATCCATCTACCACATGGGAGGTCCGTGGTTCAAACCCCGGGCCTCCTTGACCCGTGTGGAGCTGGCCCATGCGCAGTGCTGATGTTCGCAAGGAGTGCCCTGCCATGCAGGGGTGTTCCCTGCGTAGGGGAGCCCCACGCACAAGGAGTGTGCCCCATAAGGAGACCCACCCAGTGCGAAAGAAAGTGCAGCCTGCCCAGGAATGGTGCCGCACACACGGAGAGCTGACACAACAAAATGACACAACAAAAAGAAACACAGATTCCCGTGCCACTGACAACAACAGAAGCAGACAAAGACGACGACGCAGCAAATAGACACAGAGAACAGACAGCTGGGGCGGGGTGGGGAGGAAAGGGAGAGAAATAAATAAAATAAAATATAAATCTTTAAAAAAAATTTATGAATTTCTCACCGGACTGATAAAAATATGAAAAGAAACATACCAATATCAGAAATGAAAGAGTAGACATAACTGATTTTAAAACATTAAAAGGGCAATAAAGAAATACTATAAAGAACTTGATTCCAATAATTCAAACACTTAGAAGAAATGGATACATTTCTTGAAAGATACCAATCAACAAAACTGACTCAAGAAGAAATAAAGGCCAAGCCTCGGCAGTGTTGCAGCACCTGCTCTCCAGTTCGTTGGACTCACCCAGGTCAGCTACAGGGAGGTGAGGACGGTCAACCACCACCCCAGGGACCCGAGAGAGTCCACAGCTGCAAGCAGGAGAATCCCATCCATCAGCCACGTGGGATCTAAGCCCCCTCTCAATTTAGAGGTGCAGTGGACATCACCATCCCAGGGTCCTCAGATGGAGAAATAAAAATGGACTAGAGGGAAGCGGACGTGGCTCAACTGACAGAGTGTCCGTCTACCATATGGAGGGTCCAGGGTTCAAACCCCGGGCCTCCTTGACCCGTGTGTAGCTGGCCCACGCGCAGTGCTGATGCACGCAAGGAGTGCCCTGCCACGCAGGGGTGTCCCCCGCGTAGGGGAGCCCCACGCGCAAGGCGCGTGCCCTGCAAGGAGAGCCGCCCAGCGTGAAAAAAGCGCAGCCCACCCAGGAGTGGCGCCCCACACACGGAGAACGGACGCAGCAAGATGACGCAACAAAAAGAGGCACAGATTCCCAGGGCCGCCAGACAATGCAAGCAGACGCAGAACACACAGCGAATGCACACTGAGAGCAGACAACAGGGGAAAGGGGAGAGAAACAAATAAAAAATAAATCTTAAAAAAATATGGACTAGAGTGGACTTACTGGTATTCCACTATAGAACTACTGTGACTCTGGCAATGGAAGAAATTGTATCATTGATGTGGAGACAGTGGCCACGGGAGCTGTTGAGGACGGGGAGAGTGACGTGGGGGCGTTTTCGGGACTTGGAGTTTTCCTGAGTGACACTGCAGGGACAGACGCTGGACGTTGTATGTCCTGCCATAACCCACCGAATGGACTGGGGAAGAGGGTAAACTACCATGTGAACTATCATCCCTGCGGCGCAGCAGTGCTCCAAGATGTGTTCCCAAAGGCAGCGAATGTGTCACGATGAGGAGAGAGGGTGTTGGTGTGTGTGTGGGGCGGTGTATGGGGTCCTCTTACAGTTTTTAATGTAACATTTTGTGTGATCAATATATCTTTCAAAAATAAATAAAAAATATACTTAAAAAGAAGTATAGGTGTGGGAAAGGGTTAAGTTTAATTTTCACCAGGGGAAGCCTAGCCGGCTCTGCTGTTGGAGGAGGGAGGGTCGGGGTGCCACCCGCTTTGGCGAGCTGAGAATTTGAAACGTGGCGCCAAAACGAGGGGGGCCAATGGTGAGAAGTGAGGGCGGGGCCAAAGTGAGACAGGCCAATGGTGCATACTGGGGGCGGTGCCCGCACAGGGAGAGCCAATGGTGAGTGCTAGGGGCGAGGCTGGAGTGGGGAGAGCCAATGGTGCGTGCTGGGGGGCGAGGCTGGAATGGGGAGAGCCAATGGTGAGTGCTAGGGGCGAGGCTGGAGTGGGGAGAGCCAATGGCGAGTGCTGGGGGCGAGGCTGGAGTGGGGAGAGCCAATGGTGAGTGCTAGGGGCGGGGCTGGAGTGGGGAGAGCCAATGGTGAGTGCTGGGGGCGGGGCTGGAGTGGGGAGAGCAATGGTGAGTGCTGGGGGCGGGGCTGGAGTGGGGAGAGCCAATGGTGAGTGCTGGGGGCGGGGCTGGAGTGGGGAGAGCCAATGGTGAGTGCTGGGGGCGGGGCTGGAGTGGGGAGAGCCAATGGTGAGTGCTGGGGGCGGGGCTGGAGTGGGGAGAGCCAATGGTGAGTGCTGGGGGCGGGGCTAGAGTGGGGAGAGCCAATGGTGAGCGCTGGGGGCGGGGCCAGGGGTGAAAGCCGCAGCCCAATTTGAAAAGCCGCGGGAGTGTAGGGACCACGCGAGCGGGGACTCAGAGCGGGAGCCGGGAGAGTCAGCTAGACCTCTGGATAGGCTGTCAGCCCTGAAGGACCCAATCAGGGGGGCACAGGGGAGGGACCCACGTGTTAGGTTTAGGGTATAAATGTCACTGTCCCTTGCTTTTTGGTGCGCTGACCATTTTATCCAGGTCCAGCGCCCGTTCTTGCAAGATGGGTCCTAAAATTCTTTTCTTCTCCACCAGCGGGTGAGCTTTTGTTTTCTTATAGGGGCAGCTTTCTTTCTAACATAGGGGAGCAAATGTTCCTCAAATGGTTGAGCGCCTGCTTTCCTTTTTGAGGTTCTGGGTTCAATCCCCAGTTCCTCCTAAAAGCAAACAAACAAACAAACAAAAACAAGCAAACAAACAAACGAAAAATTCAACTGTCATTGGGGAGCGGATGTAGCTCAATGGCTGAGTGCCTGCTTCCCATGTACGAGGTCCCAGGTTCAGTGCCCAAATAGCCTATTAGAGAAATGGAATTTGTAATCAAAATAAACTTCCCACAAAGAACAGCTGAAGCCTAGATGGGTTTACTGTTGATTTCTCTCAAACATTTTGGAAGAATCTTACAAAATCTTTTTCAGAAAATAAAGGATGTGGGAAATTTCCCAAACTAATTATAAGAGGCTAACATCCAGATACCAAAATTAGATGAAGATATTATAAGAAAAGCAAACTACAACCGATAACTCTCATGAACAGAGATGTCACACTTTTAAACACAATAATAGCTAATTCAATATTTATAAAAATATAATACATCATGATGAAATGGAATTTATCTAGGAGTGTAAACTTTGTTTAACATTATAAAAAGCAAACTGTATAAAGCATCATATTAACAAAATAAAGTGGAAAAAACAATATGCTGCTACCAAAACCAAGGACAGTACAAGAAAGGAAAATTACAGACCAATCTCTTTCATAAACATAGATCCAAAAATCCTTAAAAATTTTTAGGAAATTGAATCCAGTAACGTATAAAAAGAATTATAGGGAAACGGACTTTGGCCCAGTGGTTAAGGCGTCCGTCTACCATATGGGAGGTCCGCGGTTCAAACCCCGGGCCTCCTTGACCCGTGTGGAGCTGGCCATGCGCAGTGCTGATGCGCGCAAGGAGTGCCGTGCCACGCAAGGGTGTCCCCCGCGTGGGGGAGCCCCACGTGCAAGGAGTGCGCCCCATAAGGAGAGCGGCCCAGCGTGAAAAGAAAGAGCAGCCTGCCCAGGAATGGCGCCGCCCACACTTCCCATGCCGCTGACGACAACAGAAGTGGACAAAGAAACAAGACGCAGCAAATAGACACCAAGAACAGACAACCAGGGGAGGGGGGGGAATTAAATAAATAAATCTTTAAAAAAAAAAAAAAGAATTATACATCATGACCAGGTAGGATTTATTCCAGGTATGCAAGATGGGTTAAACATTTGAAAATTAATGTAATCCACAACAACCCGATAAAGAAAAAAAAAATCAGAGGATCATACTGTAGCAGTTTGATATTATTGATGAATTCCAAAAAGAAATATTGGATTATGTTTGTAATCTGATCTGTCCCTGGGCATGACTGAGTTATGATTAGGGCATTGAGTCTCCACTCCTTGGTGGGTGGGGGCTCACAGATAAAAGGCATGGCAAACGACAGAGTTGGGGGTTTCTGATGTTGGAGTTTGATGCTGAAGCCTTAAGCTGGAGCCCCAGGAAGTCAGCACGCAGAGGAAAGAGAAGCCAGCCCCAGGAAGAAAGGAACCCTGAGCCCAGACAAAAGCAAGCCCCAGGAACGTAGGAACCCAGGAAGCCTGAGCCCTGGCAGACGTCGGCAGCCGTCTTGCTCCAAGGACTTTGGTGTGGGAAGTAACTTATGCTTATGGCCTGGTCACTGTAAGCTCCTACCCCAGATAAATACCCTTTATAAAAGCCAACCAGTTTCTGGTACTTTGCGTCAGCACCCCTTTGGCTGACTACTACACCATCTATCCATTATCTATCTCTCTCTCTATCATCGATCAATCTATTAAGTAACCATCTATTACCTATCTATATCATCTATCGATCTCTCATTTAACCATCTATCTATCCATCTATCACCTATTGATCTATCATTTAACCATCCATCCACCCACCCATCTATCTATCGATAGATTTACCTCCCTACCTCTGTATCTTTGGAATACTTGACAGCAGGTTGCGCACGTCACTGAGCGCAGGATACTTCCACGTACATTTCCGACGAGCAAGGTCTTCACTTACGTAACCACCTCCAGTGCAGTGATCAAGTTCAAGAAAGTTACCGTTGACGTGACGCTCACATTCTATGTTCTGATTTTTTCTTAGGTACCAGTAAATCCTTTTCAGCCTTTTCTCCTCCATTCTCAAATCCCATCCAGAACCATGTATTGCTTTTAGTTCTCATCTCTTTAGCTTATCTTTACCTTTTTTAAATTATGGAAACATCTGTACAACATAATCCTCCCACCCCACTCGCTCCCAAGCCTACCACTCAGGGAGATGAATCACACCCACGAGGCTGCAGTGTCCTCAGCATCTTCCAGAACTGCAACTTCCCTGACGCCCGATTTGCACGAACTCCCCATTGCCCCTGCCCGCCCCCCGTAACTCGTACTCCACTCTCTGTCTCTATGAGTTTGTAGATTCTTTTTCTTTGTAGTTACCATGGGGCTTAAATTTATAAATCCACAACAATCTCATTTGCTTTGATACTAACTTAGCGACCTCAACAGCACACACAAACTACCTTCCCATACCCCTACGTCCCATCTTTACGTAGATCTTGTCACAAATTACATATTTATACATTATCAGTCCAAAATCATGGATTTATCCTTACATTGAATGCAGTTGCCTTTTAGATCCTTTAGGAAGAAAAAAGTGGAGTTACAAACCAAAAATACCATAGTCCTGGCATTTTTATTTCCCTGGCCTTACGCTCACTAGGGACCTTTATTTCTTCTTGTGGCTTCTAACAATTTTTTAGCGTCCTTTCCTTTCAGCCCACAGCGCTCCCTTTAGCATCCCTTGTAGGGCCGGCCCAGCGGTGACAAACTCCCGCAGCTTTCATTCATCTGCGAATGTCTTCATCCCACCCTGATTTTTGAAAGATGGTTTTACCAGAAATAGAATTCTTGGCTGGCTGTCTTTTTTTTTTAAGCTTTATTTATGTATTTATTTCTCTCCCCTTCCCCCCCACCTCGTTGTCTGCTCTCTGTGTCGACTCGCTGTGTGTTCTTCTGTGCCGGCTTTCACCCTCGGTGGCACCGGGAAACTGTGTCTCTTTTTTTGTTGCATCCTCTTGCTGTGTCAGCTCTCCGTGTGTGCGGCGCCACTCCTGGGTGGGCTGCACTTTTTTCACACGGGGCGGCTCTCCTTGCGGGGCGCAGTCCTCGCGCGTGGGGCTCCCCTATATGGGGGCGCCCCTGAGTGGCACAGCACTTCTTGCGTGTATCAGCAGTGCACGTGGGCTAGCTCATCACATGGGTCAGGAGGCCCTGGGTATTGAACCCTGGACCCTCCACATGGTAGACGGATGCCCTGTCAGCTGAGCCACGTCCGCGTCCCTGGACATCTTATCATGCATTGTTTTGAGCCGCGCGGTTTGTGGTCATTTGTTATAGCAGCAACAGGAAACTCATACAGCCGCCCTTCCATAATAGGCTGTGAAGCTCTGCCTTGGCTTTGGTTTTTGTAGTTGTGGCGCCATTTTCTTAGTTACCCTCTGTGGACAGATGAGTCGTTTCCAGTGATTTCCTTGTCCAACAACAGCTGCCACTGCGGGGCAAGATATATGAAGGGCCTTCTGGACCGAGGGACGATGCAGACGCCGGCAGGGAGTCGAGCAGCGTCTTGGCGGATTGGGAGCTTGTTCCGTGTACGGCAAGGAGGGGACCAGGGCTTGGGCCCTGGGAGGGCAGGACGGGGAGGGTCCTGGGGGCTGCTGAGGACGGGGCTTTAGGGAAAGGAGCTCCCGCGTCCCCACTCCTCCAAGCGGCCCCAGGGCAACGACGAGGGGGGTCGTTCTCCTTTAGTCCTGACACCCCGAACGAGTTAATCATGGTGGGTGCAGAGGGGAAAGCAGGAAAAGCGAGTTCCCAGCTCAGCAGAGCAGAGCCGCGCGCTGACAGCTCTCCACGTGGTGGCCGATAGCCACGCGGGGCTGCTGGCCCCTTCAGGCGCGGCCACGTGGCCTTTACTGAAATGGGATATGGCGGCTGGTGGCTCCTGGGCTGGCGCACGCAGGGCTGGGAGTGGTTTCCCTGGGGGCAGAGGGATCTCTAGGGTCAGAAAGAACTTCAGAGGCTTCTGACTCCGCTCGGAAGCCAGAGTGCGTGCTCAGGCTAGCTGTCTCCGGAGCCTCGGTTCTCTCAAGCCCGAGGGGCTCAGCCAGGCTGGTGGAGCGTCCCGTTGCTGTCATCGAGAATGGAGACCACAGTTCCCGCGCTGCCATGGTGGCCTCCATTGCCCCTACCCAGAGTCAGCCGTGGCATGAACCGGTCCACTACCCAGTCCCCAGTTTGTGGCTTGTGCAGTTGAGTGCCCACCTCCCACATGGGAGGTCCTGGGTTCGGTTCCCAGTGCCTCCTAAAGAAGACAAGCAGAAACAAGGGGACAGCGAGCAAAAACAATGAGCAGACAATGAGCAAAGACAACGAGCAGACAGCAAGCAAAATCAATGAGCAAACGATGAGCAAAAACAAGCAGATGAGAAAAAAAAATCCTACTCGGATGAGGCCACATGGAATCAGGGTGGGCTTTTCCAGAGCCTGGAGGCCTTTGAAGATCCCCGAGGAAAGTCAGACGCTGCTCAGGAGAGGCCAAAAGTCAGAACGGGAAAAGAGAGGACTGCGACGGAGGATTGCCGGGGGCTAGCCAGCCCTGCCGACAGCTTGAGGCTGGGCCTGCAGCTTCCCAAACTGTGAGTCAATAAATTTTGGTTCTTTAAACCAAAAAACAAAACAAAACAAAAAAACCCTCCCCTGCTGGATTTTTTCTTCTTAAGATTTATCATATTCTAACATGTCCTATTTTTTTTAACAAATGAATATTTTTGATACCTATCAATAAAGCATACAACTCATCCAAAGTGTGCAATCAATGGTATTTGGCATAATCACAAAGTTGTGCCATTTATCACTTGAATCATTATTAGAACATTTTCGTTATTTCAATATTCATAATAATTAATAAGAAACGGACAAATGAAGAAGAAAATTCTTCACTTTGCAATCTCTCTCTGTTTCCCCTGCTGTACATAGCCACTATTTCTGGCTATTCTTGCACAATTATTTATTTATTAAGCAGCTTTACTGAGAAATATTCACACACCCTATGATCTCTCCAAAGTGTATAATCAACGGCCTTTAGTATCATCACAAATGTTGTACATTCATCACCACAAAAGATTTTAGAACAATTTCATTCTCCAAAAAGCAAAACTCCACACCCGTTAGCAGTCACCTCTCTGTCCCTCAATCCTTCCCCAGCCCTACATGACCACTAATCTAGCTCCATCTTTATAAATTGATTTGATTTATATTTTATATAAATGGAACATGCAATATGTAGTACTCTGTGTCTGGTTTCTTTCACTTAGCATTACGTTTTTTTTGGGTCTGGTATTAAATCTTATAAATTACATTAGTTCAGTTTCAAAGAAAAACTGTCCTATATGTGCAATTTTTACCCATATTCATAGTCCACATGTGGTTTCATTAGGCTGTACAGTCCCATGGTACAGTTTTTAGCTTTCCTTCTAGTAATATATACAGGACCTCAGGCTCCCTTTAAACCACACATACTGTATAATAGTATCCTCTATTCTTAAAAACCTGGTTAATTTTTGCTTATTATGGGTGTATTAGTCAGCCAGAAGGGTGCTGATGCAAAATACCAGAAGCCCGTTGCTTTTTATAAAGGGTATTTATTTGGGGTAGGAGCTTACAGATACCAGGCCATAAGCATAAGTTACTTCCCTCACCAAAGTCTATTCCCACATGTTGGAGCAAGACAGCTGCCGGCGCCTGGGAGGGCTCAGGCTTCCTGGGCTCCTCCCTTCCAGGGTCTGGCTTCTCTCTGGGCTCAGGGTTCTCTTTTCCCAGGGCTTGCTTCTTCCTGGGCTCAGGGTTCCTCCTTCCTGGGGCTGGCTCCTCTTTCCTCTGTGTTGACTTTCTGGTGCTTCAGTTTAAGGCTTCGGCATCAAACTCCAACATCAACCCCCACCCCCCCCAGTTCTGTCCTGTGCCTTTTATCTGTGACCTCCCGTCCACCAACGGGTGGGGACTCAACTCCCTAACGACGTGGCCCAGTCAAAGCCCTAATCATAACTCAATCACCAGGTACAGACCAGATGACAAACATAATCCAATTCCTATTTTTGGAATTCATAACCGTATCAACCTGCTACAAGGGGTCTCCACTACCTCCCCGCACCAGGTCGCAATTCCACGACCGAGAGATCGTCGCGTTTTGTCTTCTGTATACATCAGCGCTTAATAAGTGTTCATCGGGAAACGGACTTGGCCCAGTGGTTAGGGCGTCCGTCTACCACACGGGAGGTCCGCGGTTCAAACCCCGGG
Source organism: Dasypus novemcinctus (assembly GCF_030445035.2). Lineage (NCBI taxonomy): Eukaryota > Metazoa > Chordata > Mammalia > Cingulata > Dasypodidae > Dasypus > Dasypus novemcinctus. Next base: position 82,695,715 of record NC_080691.1, on the reverse strand, counting down.
CCTCCTTGACGCGTGTGGAGCTGGCCATGCGCAGTGCTGATGCGCGCAAGGAGTGCTGTGCCACGCAGGCGTGTCCCCCGCGTAGGGGAGCCCCACGCACAAGGAGTGCGCCCCGTAAGGAGAGCCGCCCAGCGCGAAAAGAAAGAGCAGCCTGCCCAGGAATGGCGCCGCCCACACTTCCCGTGCCGCTGACGACAACAGAAGCGGACAAAGAAACAAGACGCAGCAAATAGACACAGAGAACAGACAACGCGGGGAGGGGGGGGAATTAAATTAAAAAAAAAAAGTGTTCATCAAGTTGATGAAGACAGAAGAACCGTTTTGGGCCTGGGAGGCGGCCCGCCCGCAGCCCCGGCGCCGCCAGCAGAGGGCGCAGCGAGCCAGGCTGCGAGCACGTCCCTCCCCTGGCGGAACTTGCGCCAGGGGCCCGCGCCGGACGCGGGGGGACGCGGGGGGACACCTGCGAGCAGCCCCAGGGCCGGGCCTGACTCAGTCCCCTCTGGAAACCCAGGGCTCCTCCAGGCACTCCTTCCATCAATGGGCTGAAGGGGGGTCAGGGTCAGGGTCGAGGGCAGGCAGAGGGCGGGGCAAGGTCAAGGTCATCTTGACGCCTTCGGTCAGCAGGAGGGGAGGCTCAGGGGCCGGGCGAGCCGACGGAGGCCAGCCCAGCCATCCCCTACAGGAGCACTCACTAAGCACCTAGGGCATACCCCTATCTGTTCTGCTTGGCCCTGGCGGCAATGGGTCAGCCCCTGGCTTTTCACAGCAGAGGCTCAGACCAGGAAGGTCAACTAACCCAAGCCCCCGCAGCCCTCAGGGGTCAGGTGGGAACCCAGGTGTTGGGGTCCCCTTGCAAGGTGAGGTGACACGGGTCCAGTCACCACCCCCCGATTCCCTCTAATCGCTCTCCCTTCTTCCTTCCCGCCGTGCAGTCACGGCTCCCCTTAACCCTCGCTGGCCCGCTCGTAAGTCAATCCTCGAGGCCACCCCGTTTTGCCTCTCCTCACCCTTGGCCGGCTCGGTCACTGTAAGAAAGGAAGATTAGTTTAGTTTTCACATAAAGGAAGAAAATATTGATTAATGTAACCTGGCAGCCTCCTGCCTCAGTCTCCCACTCCCGGGTTACACCAGTCCTAGAGGCAGTAAAAAAGATGCCCAAGAAAGAGCTAAGTCAGGACCAATTCAGCACTAAATTCCATCCCTTATTTGGCAAAGGGGAGCAGGTAAACACTAAAGTGGTTGGAATGTGATGGGGAAGCAGTTAATCACCAACTTTTGCGCGGGAAAATTAGATCTCGAATAGGCTGTAATTTCTGAAGTCTCCAATCTATGGAGAAACAGAGGAAGGACTTGTGTGCTCGGCTTAGGGGTAGAAATTGTGTCATTCTTCATTTGAGGTGCCAGCCAAGTTTTCTGGTTGTGCGCCCCTTCTTGCAAGATTGAGAATAAATTCTTTCCTTCTCCACAATCGGGTGAGCCTTATTTTCTTCCAGAAGAAGATTTCTTTCTAACAGTCACCCCTCTTCCCTCTCCCCTCGACGTCCCTCAGGCCCCGGATGGCAAGGAGAGCTCTCTGACTCTTACCCTGAAGAGCCCACCTCTCCTCCTTGGCCGCCCTCTTCCCTCTCTTTACTGACGGACGGTCTTCCTCCGAGGGCGTCCTGTATTTCACCCTTCCACTCCTCTTTGTCCTGACCTCCCCCAAATGCCTTCCCACCCCCGGCAGACACCAGCCAATCCACAGCGACCGCGATCGGCCACTCGGATGGCTGGACATGCCCCGAGCACGCGACGCCGAGACCCCGCCCGGGCTCACCCGGCCGCTAAGTCCAGGAGCCCTCCTGCAGGGCCACCCACAGCGCACTGGCGTGGGAGGCCGGTGGGTTACAGACGCCCCAAGTTTGCCAGAATACAAAGATATACTTATTCTCCGTCAGGCCTTAAACATCTCTCATTCAGGGCAAAAGTCAGATTCTATTGGTACGGTCCTAACGGACAGACCTTTTCGATGCTTTAAATACCTAGCCACACGACCTTACGCAACTGCTTCAGGGCACAGACCCGCGACGTCTTGTAATCATGCTCTGTTCTTCAGCACGACCGCCCTGCACTGGCAGGCAGATTTGGAAGGGCCACACAAATATCTTAATTCACCCCTATTTTGGAGTGACTCAAACACCACCTACAGGAGGAGGCAATAAAAATTATAGTGCAAATGGACTGTGCTTCCAGAGTTCTTACAGACAAAGCACGTTATTCCAAGTAGGAACACAACTATACAATTTAACCGGTTTAAAACCTAGGGGGAAAAAAATAAAAATTGTCTTCACTTTTCTGTTCTGAAATCTTCTCCGTCAGACTAACCGAACTAGGATACTCCAGACCTCTCCACTCTCCTTTATTGTGGTAATGCCGTGGAAGGCGGGCCTGCGTTCCTACCTTACTCCCGCAGGCCCCTCTGCCGCACTGACGCTTGGGGGCACAGGTTCCTATTGCAGGGTGGTAACAGTGCATACCTGACAACCCAACTGTAGGGACGGAAACTTGCACTACAGTATCTATTATTCGCCACCAACCTAAAACGCGAGATGTGGCCTCCTCTGGAAAAACACCCAGTCTCCGTTCTTTCCTTGAAACCTCCCGTCAGCCTCAGCAACTCAGGAAAAAGAGGCACATCTTTGGGGACCCAGAATTTGGATATCATGCTTATATTAGCCAAAGGGGTGCTGATGGAAAACACCAGAACTGGTTGGTTTTTATAAAGGGTATTTATTTGGTGTAGGAGCTCACAGATCCCAGGCCATAAAGCGTAAGTCACTTCCCCCACCAAAGTCTACTTGGAGCAAGACGGCTGCCGACGCCTGTGAGGGCTCAGGCTTCCTGGGTTCCTCCCTTCCAGGGTCTTGCTTCTCTCTGGGCTCGGGGTTCCTCTCTTCCTGGGCTGGCTTCTCTTTCCTCTGTGAGCGGACTTCCCGGGGCTGCAGCTTAAGGCTTCAGTTCAAACTCGAACAGCAAAATTCCAACATCAAAACCCCCCAACTCTGTCCTTCGCCATGCCTTTTATCTGTGAGTGCCACCCACCAAGGAGCGGAGACTCAATGCCCTAATGACGTGGCCCAATCAGAGCCCCAATCATAACTCCATCACGCCCAGGTACAGATCAGGTTACAGACATAATTCGATATCTCTTTTTGGAATTCATAACTATATCAAACTGCCACAATGCCCATGGTAACCCAAAGTGAGGAAGGCCTGGCATATATTAGAAAGAAAGCTTCTTCTGGAAGAAAATAAGGCTCACCCGATTGTGGAGAAGAAAAGAATTTATTCTCAGTCTTGCAAGAAGGGAAGCACCACCAGAAAACGTGGCTGGCGCCCCGAACAAAGAAAAATGACACAATTTCTATCCCTAAGCCTAGCACACAAACCCTTCCTCTGTTTCTCCATAGACTGGATACTTCAGAAGTTACAGCCTAGCCGAGAAGATCTAACTTTCCCACGCAAAAGTTTGTGATTAACCGCTTCCCCCATCACATTCCAACCATTTTAGTGTTTACCTGCTCCCCTTTGCCAAATAAGGAATGGAGTTTAGTGCTGAATTGGTACTGACTTAGCTCTTTCTTGGGCATCTTTTTTACTGCCTATAGCACTGGCTTAAGCTGGTTTCCTTTGCTGCTGTTTAACCCGGGAGTGGGAGACTGAGGCAGGAGGCTGCCAGGTTACATTAATCAATAGTCTCTTCCTTTACGTGAAAACTAAGCTAATCTTCGTTTCTCACACACAGGACACACCGTCTCCCGCAGTCTGCTCTGGTGGGCAGGGCTTCCGGTGCTGGGACGAGCAGCCCTACATCCCCCCACGTCACGGCACAGACGATCAACAGCTGGGAATTCACAGCCGGGCATCAGTTGTCCCCAAAACAGAAGGGCGCTGGATGTCCTCGCCGCTGTCACTGGAGGCCCTTGCGCAGTCATAAATGAAACGGGTCGTTTCTATATCAACAGAGCGGGGCAGGTAGAAGGAAACCTCAGACCTTGAAAGGAAAGCACAGAAGTCACGCAGAGGGCCCGAGACGCCGGCTCGCGAGCCCAGGCCCGGTCGTCCCCTCCTCCCTCCCACCTCCCCTCGGCCCTGAAGCCAAGCCTCCCGCCCGTTTCAGCGCCACTGCCGGTGGGTTCCTGCTGTCAGAACTCTTGGTCCTTGTCCCTTACAGCGTCTCGTCTGAGTCGTCCGCGAATCGCAGGGGCACGGCTCAGGGGCGTGAGAAGGGCATCTTGCCCGTGAGCGCCAACCTCTCCTGGACCAGGAACGAGAGCCCCCGGCCAGGGCGGAAGGGACCCTGCGCCGCCCCGTGACGGCAGCAGGTAGCCATGCGGATGCCCGCACCTGCCGTTCTGCCCACCACACGGGAGGTCCACGGTTCAAACCCCGGGCCTCCTTGACCCGTGTGGAGCTGGCCCAGGCGCAGCGCTGATGCGCGCAAGGAGTGCCCTGCCACGCAGGGGTGTCCCCCGCGTAGGGGAGCCCCACGCGCAAGGAGTGCGCCCATGTGGAGAACCACCTCATGTGAAAAAAGCGCAGCCTGCCCAGGAGTGGCGCCGCCCACACGGAGAGCTGACGCAGCAAGATGACGCAACAAAGAGAGACACCGATTCCCGGTGCTGCTGACAAGGATGGAAGCAGCACAGAAGAACACACAGCGAATGGTCACAGAGAGCAGACAACTGGGGGAGGGGGGGGAATAAATAAATAAATCTTAAAAAAAAAACCTCCAACTAAGTCCTCTCACTCTAACATGTAGTTTCTTCTGTAAGTCCCCACCCCCGTGGTGGGTGGGGACGCAACGTCCTGCTGATGTGGCCCAATCAAAGCCTTCATCACAATTTAATCCCGTGAAAGGGAAGCCTCTGAATCCAATACAATCTAATATGCCCAGAGAAACAGAGAACTAGAGAATCCAGTATTTTTTTTTGGAATTCAAAAACAGTATCAAACTGCTACCCTACCCTCCGAGCTACCTTTGGAGCCAACTCTGTCACTGTGAGCAAGTTCTCTCATCTCTCATACCTGGTGGATTTGTCAGCAAATATCAGCACGTCCTCGCCGACAGCTGCCCTTGGCTTCTGTACTCCGCCATCCAGCTGGTTCCCGTTGGCGTTTTCCTGGTGGCTGATGACGCTGGGCCTTTTCTTCGTGGGTTTATTCGTCGTTTTGTATATTTTCTTTAGAGAAACATTTGCTCAGACCTTTTGCCCAGTTTAATATTTCGTTGTCTTTTAATACTGAGTCGTAAGAGTTTTGTATACATTCTAGATATAAATCCCTTATCAGACGTACGATTTGTGAATAGACCCTCCTATTCTGCGGGACTTTGTTTCACTTCCTTGACGGTGTCCTTTGAAGCACAAAACTTTTTCTGACTTTGTTGTTGTCTAATTTATCTACACAATGTACATTCCTGTGCATATTCATTTGGTAGGTGCGTGCTCTCATTTGTCTTGGATATAAATCCAGAAATGGGCTTGCTGGGCCACAGGGCAAGTGCATACTTTTAATTTTAGTAGGGAAGCGGACTTGGCCCAGCGGTTAGGGCGTCCGTCTACCACACGGGAGGTCCACGGTTCAAACCCCGGGCCCCCTTGACCCGTGTGGAGCTGGCCCATGCGCAGTGCTGATGCGCGCAAGGAGTGCCCTGCCACGCAGGGGTGTCCCCCGCGTAGGGGAGCCCCACGCGCAAGGAGTGCGCCCCGCAAGGAGAGCCGCCCAGCGCGAAAGAAAGCGCAGCCTGCTCAGAAAAGGCGCCGCCCACACGGAGAGCTGACACAACAAGATGACGCAACAAAAAGAAAACACAGATTCCTGTGCTGCTGACAACAACAGAAGAGGATAAGAAGAACACACAGCAAATGGACACAGAGAACAGAAATGGGGGGGGGGAGAAATAAAATAAAATAAATCTTAAAAAAAATTTTTTAGTAGACACCACCAAACAGTTTTCCTGAGTGGTGGTCTGAATTTACGATCCCAGCGGCAGCGGGAGAGAGGGCCCCGTGCTCTGCATTCTCACCCACACTTGGTTCCATCAGCAGCGTTTGTTGAATGACTAAACGGGCACTGACGAGGCCATTGGCACGGGGCCTCCTGGCGGCTGGAGACTGTCTCGGGGAGGGAGGGCTTGACCGGGGCACACAGCCCATCGGCGCCAGAGCCACCCGAGCCAGAGTCAGAAGACACCTCCCGCCTTTGCCTTCGAAGGATGGAGTCCCTGGGGCTGAGCTGACGCCCGGGTGTGCGACTGGGGCCCTCCCGCCCCGGGAGACGCCAATTAGGCGGCCGCGGGCTGGCAGCCGCGGGCAGGAGGGCACGGAGGGACCGGCAACAAGCCACCGGCTTGCATCAGCTGCGGCCGGGGTAACCGCGGCTCCGGGTCCGCCGGGAGGAGGCCGGGCGGGGGACTCCGGGGGGAGGCGGCGGCGCCCGGCAGGCAGCCGGGGAGCAGGGCGCTCAGGGGCGGGGGGGGGGGGGCGCGGCTCCTTGACGGCGTGGTCCCGGGCCTCGGTTTCCCCAACTGTAAAGCGGGTTTAGTACATTCCCTGTTGGCTACCCCTTGGGAAGACGACAGTGCAGAAGAGTTACTACTGTTGATAGCAGAATAATAATTATAATAATAATAGACAGACCTCCTGAGCAGTCACCAGAAGCTCTTCAGGAGATGCTGCATCTAATGCCCACATGAGATTCATATGAAAATCTAAGGGAGGGCAGCAGCTGTGGCTCAGTCAGCTGGGCTCCCGTCTACCCTATGGGAGGCCCTGGGTTCGTGTCCCGGGGCCTCCTTGTGAAGGCAAAGCTGGCCCGTGCGCTGTGGAGAGCCGCCAGCGCACCAGTGACACAGGGAGCCGACTCAGCAAGGTGATGCGACAAAAAGGGAGACGAGCCAAAAAAAAAAAAAACGCAGAAGAGTGCGCAGTGAATGGACTCAGAGAGCAGACAGCAAGCAAGCCGCAAGGGGGGGTGGGATAAAAAAAATCTAGGGGAGCAGATGTGGCTGAAGCGGTTGAGTGCCTGCTTCCCACATGGGAGGTCCCAGGTTCAGTTCCCAGTGCCTCCTAGAAACAAAAACACGAGATCTTCCGCTGGAGCCAGGAGCCACCTCAGGGGCTGTTCCGTGGCTGGAATTGAAAGCTCCACTCCCCCAAAACCGGGGAGGAAGAGACGGCTGGGCACCCATTTCAGCTACTGAGGAGTAAATTCAGCGGGCTACAGTATAATCCTGAGAACAGCTGAACTTCGAGCCTGTCCGCATAAGAAAGCAGCCGGGAGCCGCCATCTTCACTCCACACCTGGCACGAGGGAAAGCGGGGGGCACTGAGGATCCCAGGGCTGGGGGGGGACTGGCTTCTCCCCATCCAGGTCAGATGGCAGCTCTAGCTTAGGCTGCAGCAGGGAGGAAGCTGCGGGGACCTGTGCCAGCCTCTCCAGGAAATTACCTGCCACGCTGCGGAGGTCAGTGATCATCCTACTTTGGCAGTGCAAGCCACCTCAGGAGCCACTTCAGTGGCTGAAATTGGAAGCTCCTTTTCCCAAAAACGGGGGAGGAAGAGATGGTTGGCTGCCGATTTCGGCTACTGAGTGGTAGACTCGGCTGGCTAAGAGATAACCCTGGGAACAGCTGGGGTGTGAACCAGCCCAAGTCAGAAAGAGGCTGGAGGTCACCATTGTGACTCCGTCCCAGCCTGAGGGGAAGCCGGGCTGACCGAAAATCACAGGGACTGCAGGAACCAGTTTCCTTCACGTAGCTCAGCCTGCAGCCTTAGCCTAGGCCTCAGCCTTGCCTCTGGCAGGGAGGGCATTGAGGAGCCCTGCTCCAGCCTATCCAGGTAACCGCAGGCAACTTTGGCTGGCACAGACTGAATAATCGGAAGTCTACTGGGGCAACTGCAGTCGTCTTGGGCCCACACTGCATAGATTGCTGCCCATACCTGCAGCTCCACCCCTGCCCCAGGCAGAGGAGAAGGGGATATGAAGCTTCATCAGGCTCTCTGGACAACTACAGTCTAAGCCTGTACAACTTGGATTATTCCACACAGCTGTGACTCTATCCCATCCCTGGCAAAGGAGAAAGTGGGAAGAAGCTTCATTGGTCCCTGGTGCAATGAGGGCAGCTTGAGCCTCCACAGCTTACAGCACCAATTACAAGCTTGGCTCCTACTACACAACCAACAAGGGAGAAAGGGCAGGAAGCCCTAAGCTAAAGAGGAAAACTGCACCCAGAATAAATACTCTAGTAAACCAGATGTGAAGACACCAACCAAAAATTACAATCCACACCAAGAAACAGGAAGCTATGGCCCAGTTAAAGGAACAAGATAAGCGTCCAGATGACATAAAGGAGTTGAGACAGCTAATCATAGATGTTCAAACAAATCTCCTTAATAAATTCAATGAGATGCCTAATGAGATTAAGGATATTAAGAAGACATTGAGGTGGGAAACGGACTTTGGCCCAGTGGTTAGGGCGTCCGTCTACCACATGGGAGGCCCGCGGTTCAAGCCCCGGGCCTCCTTGACCCATGTGGAGCTGGCCCATGCGCAGTGCTGATGCGCGCAAGGAGTGCCATGCCACACAGGGGTGTCCCCCCTGCGTAGGGGAGCCCCACACGCAAGGAGTGCACCCATAAGGAGAGCCGCCCAGCGCGAAGAAGGGAGCAGCCTGCCGAGGAATGGCGCCACCCACACTTCCCGTGCCGCTGACGACAACAGAAGCGGACAAAGAAACAAGACGCAGCAAAAAGACACAGAAAAACAGACAACTGGGGGAGGGGAGGGGAATTAAATAAAATAAAAATAAATCTTTAAAAAAAAAAAAAAAAGAAGACATTGAGGGAAACGGACTTTGGCCCAGTGGTTAGGGCGTCCGTCTACCACATGGGAGGTCCGCGGTTCAAACCCCGGGCCTCCTTGACCCGTGTGGAGCTGGCCATGCGCAGCGCTGATGCGCGCAAGGAGTGCCGTGCCACGCAAGGGTGTCCCCCGCGTGAGAGCCCCACGTGCAAGGAGTGCGCCCGTGAGGAAAGCCACCCAGCGTGAAAAGAAAGTGCAGCCTGCCTAGGAATGGCGCCGCCCACACTTCCCGTGCCGCTGACGACAACAGAAGCGGACAAAGAAACAAGACGCAGCAAATAGACACCAAGAACAGACAACCAGGGGAGGGGGGGAAATTAAATAAATAAATAAATCTTTAAAAAAAAAAAAAAAAAAAGAAGACATTGGATGAGCATAAAGAAGAATTTCAAAGCATACATAGAAAAATAGCAGATCTTGTGGGAATGAAAGGTGCAATAAATGAAAAATTTAAAACATTGGAATCATATAACAGCAGATTTGAGAAGGCAGAAGAAAGAATTGGTGAGCTTGAAGAAACGGCCTCTGAAAGTGAACACACAAAAGAACAGATGAAGGAAAGAATGGAAAAAATTGAACGAGATCTCAGGGAACTAAATGACAGCAAAATGTGTGCAAACATACGTGTCATGGGTGCCCCAGAAGGAGAAAAGAAGGGGAAAGGGGCAGAAGGAATATTTGAAGAAATAATGGTAGAAAATCTCCCAACCCTATTGAAGGACATAGATAGCCATGTCCAAGAAGCACAACGTACCCCCATCCTCAAAAATCCGAAAAGGCCAACTCCGAGACACGTACTAATCAAAATGTCCAATGCCAAAGACAAAGAGAGAATTCTGAGAACAGCAAGAGTAAAGCAATGCATAAATACAAGGGATAACCAATAAGATTAAGTGCTGATTTCTCACCAGAAACCATGGAGGCAAGAAGATAGTGATCTGACATATTTAAGATACTGTAAGAGAAAAACTTCCAGTCAAGAATCTTATATCCAGCAAGAATGTCTTCCAAAAAGGAGGGCAAGGTTAGAATATTCACAGATAAACAGAAACTGAGAGAATTTCTAAGCAGAAGACCAGATTTTCAGGAAATACTAAAGGGTGTGTTAGTGCCTGAAAAGAAAAGACAGGAGAGAGGGGCCTGGAAGAGAGTCTAGAAATGAAGATTAGATCAATGAAAGTAACTAAAAGTGTCAAAAGAGTGGTGAAAATAAAATATGACAGATAGAACTCAAATAGCCAGAATAAACTTAACCAACGATGTACACCACTTGTATTCAGAAAACTGCAACTTAGTGTTAAAAGAAATTTTAAAAGGCCTAAATAGCTGGAAGAACATTCCATGCTCATGGATTGGAAGACTAAATATCATTAAGATGTCAGTTCCAGGAAGTGGACTTGGCCCAGTGGTTAGGGCGTCCGCCTACCACATGGGATGTCCGTGGTTCAAACTCCAGACCTCCTTGACCCGTGTGCAGCTGGCCCATGCGCAGTGCTGATGCACGCAAGGAGTGCCCTGCCACGCAGGGGTGCCCCCTGCATAGGGGACCCCCATGCACAAGGAGTGCGCCCCCTAAGGAGAGTCGCCCAGCGTGAAAGAGGGTGGAGCCTGCCCAGGAGTGGCGCTGCACACAAGGAGAGCTGACACAGCAAGATGACACAACAAAAAAGAAACACAGATTCCCGGGCCGCTGACAACAGAAGCAGACAAAGAACATGCAGCAAATGGACAGAGAACAGAGAACAGGCAACTGGGGTGGGGGGAGAGAAATAAAATAAATCTAAAAAAAAAAAGATGTCAATTCTACTCAAGTTGATAATATCGATTCAATGCAATCCCCATAAAAATTCCACCAGCATTTAAAAAAATTGAAAACATGATTATCAAATTTATTTGGAAGGGTAAGGGGTCCTGAATAGGCAGAGACATCATAAAAAGGAAAAGTAAACCCTCATCTCCAGACTTCAAATCACATTGCCTACCTATAGTAGTAAAAACAGCATGGCACTGACATAAAGACAGACACATAGAACAATGGAGCCAAACTGATTGTTCAGAAACAGACCCGCACATGTACGGCCAAGTGATTTTTGACTAGCCTGTTAAACCCACACAGCTCAGGCAGAAGAGTCCATTCAACAAATGGTGCTGAAAGAACTGGATATCCATAGCTGAAAGAAGGAAAGAGGACCACTATCTCACACCTTATCCAAAAAGTAACTCAAAATGGATAAAAAAAAAAACTAAAAGTAAAAGCAAGAACCATAAAGCTTCTAGAAGAAATTGTAGGAAAATATCTTCAAGCCCTGGTGGTAGGTGGTAGATTCTTAAAGGAGATAAGAGGAGGACTGAGTGGACTACTGATGCTTTATGTATGTAGAAGTTTTAATTGGCTTTATTGTAAAAGTGTGGAAATGTATAGTGGAAGGAAACAAATGGTGATTAACAGCTATTTTATAAATGGGGATATGGCTGCAAATGGTAGTATAGGTGTGTAAATGCCAATTGACAGAATGCTAGAAATAACCTAGGAACTGAATAGCACAGTAAACCAAGAGGTGGATGAGAATTGTGTTTGATGGCACAGATGCAAGAGTGTCCTTTGTGAGCTAGAGCGGATGTACATCAGTATTGCAGGGTGCTGGGAATGTGGAGAAGCTTTGGAAAAATACAACTAGAGTGACCTGTGGACTGTGGTTAGCAGTAATAAAATAATATTCTTGCATCTATGCCAAAGATGTACTGTGTTGATAATGGGGCCGTATGGAAAATGTGAGCCAAATGTACACTATGGAAGTGGTAACAATCAGATGATATTATCTTACCTGTAGCAAATATTTCACTACAGTGTGGTGTGTCAAGAGAGGGTGTTGTTTGGGAATTCTGCACATGTGCATGGTTGTTTTATAAGTTTACAACTCCTGTCATAAAAATATATTAAAAAAAAATAATAGGGTGGGTTGGGGAAAAAACACACCAAATGTAAAATAAGGACTATAATTACTAGTAAGATTTTGACAATATTCTTTCATATTTTGTAACAAACGTCTCACAACAACGCAAGGTGTTGGTGGAGGGTTGACGTATGGGACCCCTGTATAATGTTATGTATGTTTGCTTTGTAAGTCCACAACTTTTACTATAAACTTATTGTTTATGTATGTTCATATATAAATGATATAAATATAATAATAATAATAATAATAATAGGGTGGGTTGGGGGAAAATATTTTGGTTAGCAGTAATGTTTGACAATGCTCTTTGTTTTATTTTAGTTTTTAAAAAGATTTATTTATTTATTTCTCTCCCTTTCCCCCCGCCCCAGTTGTCTGTTCTCTGTGTCTATTTGTTGTGTGTTCTTCTTTGTCCGCTTCTGTTGTTGTCAGCAGCACTGGAATCTGTGTTTCTCTTTGTTGCGTCATCTTGCTGTGTCAGCTCCCTGTGTGTGTGGAGCCACTCCTGGGCAGGTTGCACTTTCTTTCACGCTGGGCGGCTCTCCTTAGGGGGCGCACTCCTTGCGTGTGGGGCTTCCCTACACGGGGTCACCCCTGCGTGGCACAGCACTGCGTGTGGGCCAGCTCCACACGGGTCAAGGAGGCCCGGGGTTTGAACCGCGGACCTCCCATGTGGTAGACGGATGCTCTAACCACTGGGCCAAGTCCGCCGCCCGACAATGCTCTTTAATCATTAGTTAAAATGGTTTAACAACAAGGTAAGGTGTTGGTGGTAGGGTGAGTTATAAGAGTCCTGTGGGATGTTATATATGTTTGTTTTGTAAGCTCACATTACACTTATTGTTTATGTATGTTTATGTATGAGTGATATATTTCAATAAATAAACTAAAAAAGAACAACAAGCAAACAAACGAAAAAACAACTCAGGGGAGCTAAAGTGGTTCAGCGGTTGAGCACCAGCTTCCCACATACGAGGTCCCGATTTCAATCCCCAGCCCCAGTACCAAAAAAATCTAGGACCATGAGTTAGGAATCAGAGAAACACACAGCCTCTTTCTTTGAATGTCCTCCCTTCTTTGGAATGGAAAACATACAAAGTTATCTTTGGGGGCGGGATTGGAGTGGGCAAAGATGTATTTCATATTTGCTTCCCTTGGGTTTGAGATGCAGACAGCACGTACAAGTGAAGATGGCCTATGGCAACTGGAAAACTAAATTGAGGTAGGCTAAAATTCTGGAATAAAGGAAGTAAGGAATTTGCTATCTGTAGAGTTAATAAAGCACTTGTGGACAAGAGTTCTAAAACTCTCACGAGCTTATCAATCAGGTGGAGAAAAGCTTAGCAAAGTTATTACTAATAAAATTGTTTTTTTAAAGAAGCTTTGGATTACATAAATGTTACATAAAAAATATAGGGGCTCCCCATATGTCTCACTCCCTCCTCCCCCCCCCTCTTTCCCACATTAACAGCATCCTTCCTTAGTGTGGTGCACTTGTTACAACTGATGAACACAGATTGCAGCCTTGCTGGTAACCGTGGATTAGAGTTTCCATTATAGTTAACACTGTCCCATGCAATTTTTAAAGTTGTGATAAAACATATAATGGCCCGGATCCATAGTTGTAACGTCATACAGGACAATTCCAATGTCCTGAAAATTCCCCCGTATTACACCTATTTTTCCCTCTCCTTCCCTTCAGAATCTCCCCTGGCCACTGCCTCCATGTCAATGAAAAATGTTCTCCCATTGCTAGAATAACAAGAAAGCTATAGTAGAATAATAGTAAGGCTACTTTAGCTCATTGTTCATTCCCCAATCTGCAGATTTTGGAATGGTGATGCCCACTCTATTGCTAATTGAGAGGGAGCTTAGATCTCATGGGGCAGATGGATGGAACTATCTTGCTTGCAGTTGTAGACTCTCTCTTTCTTGAAATGGTCGTTGTCCATCATCGCCTCCTTGTTAGTTGTCCTGGATGAGTCCAGTGAACTGGAGAGTAGGTGTTGCAACTCTGCTGAGACTCAGGGCACAACTGGCACATGGGCGGACCAAAGATTTAAGTCCCTTGGACCTACACCTATCAAGTATAGCACTAACTATAGGTTCAAGTAGAAGGAGCAGAAGAACTATGGGTAGGGAAACCACAAATGAGTCCAAGTCTGTCACACTGGGGAGCATAAATTCCAAGGTAACACCCATTGGCAGGGTGCTGAATTTCGGAGCTGTCTGCTCTGCCTATAGTGTCTGGGTGTCTCTAGAGCCCTCAGGAGCCCCACTATTTGAGGCAATAAGTAATACAGGGGCAGTCAATGAGATCCTGCTGAGACGTGCCTGAGCTTAACCTCTGGAGTTTGACCTCCAGACTCCCTTTGAAATCTCCTAAACATCAAAACCCATTTGTGTTTACCCTTTTCCCCTTGACATTGTTATTTTTTGAAGATGATAGGTCTGGTGTTCTGTAGAATGTCCTCAGTTGGCTTTGTCAGATGTCCCCTTGTGATGACTTCCAGGTGAAATATTTCTGGCAAAAATACCAACTGGTGATATTGTATCTTTCTCAGTGCATCATATCAGGAGGCACAGACTGTCGGTTTGCCCCATTCACCCACTGCCAGTGAAGTTCACACAGGCTGCTTGCTGCAGGTGGTGGCTGCTGGGCTCCCCCACTGGAGAGATATGGTTTTCCCTTTGTAATCATGATGTAATCCGTGTGGTGGTGCTTTGAGACTTTAACTACTTCTTCTTCCCTCCTGATTTTAGACTTTGTTAATGATTCTTGTCTGAATCCATTGTAACATTGCCTTCAAAATGGTGATTTTCCAACTCTACCATTTACTAGCTGGCTTTCTTCTACAAAGAATAGCACCCCCTTTTCCTACTTATATTTCTTTTGGATATCATCACGGACTTGGAACCTATTTTATTCTACAAGTTATTATCCTTCTCTGTCATATATGTTGATGCTCAAGCTCCCCTGCTTTTGGCAAGAGATAGCCCCTCGAGCTGGCTTCCGGGTCCTTTTGAGAAGCCCTCATCATTCTTTGAGAATTTCTTTGCTTCCTGGCATGAAAAATATGACTCAGATGTATGTCCACACGAAGACATGTTCACCAATGTTCATAGTAGCATAGCCAAAAAGCGGGAACAACCCAAATGTCCATCACTGGACGAAGTGAGGAATAAAATGTGGGTCCCAGTAAGTGGACATGGCTCAACTGATAGAGCACCCGCCTACCATTTGGTAAGTCCAGGGTTCGAACCCAGGGCCTCCTGGCCCATGTGGTGAGCTGGCCCATGCACAGTGCTGCCGCACGCAAGGAGTGCCGTGCCACGCAGTGGTGTCCCCC
Source organism: Dasypus novemcinctus (assembly GCF_030445035.2). NCBI lineage: Eukaryota > Metazoa > Chordata > Mammalia > Cingulata > Dasypodidae > Dasypus > Dasypus novemcinctus. The sequence goes on along the minus strand of NC_080691.1, from coordinate 82,680,507 downwards.
GTGCATGGGTGCGCCCTGCAAGGAGAGCTGCCCCGCTTGAAAAAATTGCAGCCCACCCAGGAGTGGCACTGCTCACATGGAGAGCTGACACAGCAAGACGACACAACAAAAACAGACACAGATTTCCAGTGCTGCCGAGGATGCAAGCGGACACAGAAGAACACACAGCAAATGGACACAGAGAGCAGACAGTGGGGGGGGGGGGAATGGGGAGAGAAAGAAATAGAATAAATCTTTTTTTAAAAAAATTGGGTTCGTCTGCACAGTAGAAGACTCTTCAGCCATGAAAAGGATTGAAGTACCAAGACATCCTACAACGTGGGTGAACTTTGGAGACATGATACTCGGTGAAGGAAGCCAGTGACAAAAGATTAGGTATTGGAGGATTCCATTTATACGATGCTGTGGTTTGAACTGTGCCCACCCCCCCCCCCAAAAAAAAAGATAGGTTCAATCCTGTACTTCAATCCCTACGGAAGTGACCTTGTTCAGAACTCGGGTCTTTGCAGGTGTTAACAGGTGAAGTCCTATTTCTCACCATGGGTACTGATATCCTCAAAAGAGGATGCCGTTTGGACACAAGCCTAGTCAAAGGTGGGGAGGGCTGGGGCCAGGGAGAAAGTGGGGCCGAGGCAAAGACAATAAAGAAAACAACTGGGGAGCAGAGAGGATCCAGAGGATGGGGAACTTTTAGGAATGCTCACTTTCCCCATTCCCAGATTTACAGATGGGTAAACTGAGCCACAATCCCAGCTGCATGGAATGAGGTACAGTGGAGGCAGCAATGCGTAAGCCCATCATCCAGCAGCAGAAGGGTCTGGATCATCCAGAGCAAGCCCCTGCATGGGGAGGAGGAGCGTGTCTTCATGCTCAAACGCAGAGCCATTTAGCCACGCCTGTAAACAGACACCGGTTCATCTCACATTAGCCTCCTGTTACCAATCAGGTTATTATAGCAGAGGCGAGCAGGGGTGGGAATTATGCATTAATTACTGTCAATATCAACAGATGACTTCGAAAAAAGGAAAACTTAAAACCTGTTCCCCAGGAGTGTTGGTAATGAGAAGGGGGGAGTGTACGGTTGTCAGAAGAGAGCTTTCCACCAAGGTTTGCTTTGACTGGGTGCACAGGTGTGCCAGCCTTCAAGGCAAAGGATCAGAGACATGTTTGGGTTTGCCTGCAGGCTTATGATGAGGCCACAGGGGAAGGAAGGCAGCGCAGGAAAGAGTCTCCAAGGCTTCCAGGGCTCAGGGGAAGTGGGAAAGCCTTTCCTGCTGCCAAGGACAGGACCCGAAGGTATCTCGAAGCTGCTATCCCTGTTTATTCTAGTATTATTGTTACTATTACTATTATTACAATTATTATAAATTTTTATCTCTGAAGCTGCCATCCCTGTTTATTCTATTATTTCTATTACCATTATTATTATTATTATTTTTGTCTCTGCCGGTCTCGAGTCCAGCAGCTACGTTTACTATCAGCCTCAGTTTCCGCCTCCACCTCCAACCCTTCCGCAAAGGTTGGCTCTGACGGTGGGCACTGAATTGCAGTCCAATCTTCCTATTGGCTAGAACTCCGAGCCACCTGATAGGCTGCTTCCCCGACCTATGACTGGCTGCTTTGGCTAGAGAGCCAATCGCTGTCACGGAACGACGGTCACGTGACAGAGCAGCAGCATAACAAACATGGCCCCGCAGTGGCCGGGGAGCGCCTGACGCCCTTTCTCCAACAGGTGGCTGTAGGGTTGGCGGGTGTTTGAATTTTCGTGTAGGAATGCCAGATAAACACAGGACGCCCCGTTAAATTTGGATTTCTGATAAAGAGCAAATAAAGTTTTAGGATAAGTACGCCCCAAGCAGTTGTTGGGATATACACTAAAATTTTGTTTGGTGTTAATCTGAAATTCTTATTAACTGGGAGTCCTGTATTTTTATTTGCTAAATCTGGCACCCCCATTTCCGGGGATTTTTCGTTGCAGACAATTCACGGGGAGGGTGAGGGAAAACGGATAGGATGAGAGAAGCTAATGATGAAGTTTATTCCTACTTGAGAGCTAGCTAATTCCGGCGATGATGATCCCAGCCCCGCCTGCTCCCGCCCATATCACAGCCCCGCCCGCTCTTCCAAAACCCTTCCCCTCTGCCTCTCCATGGACCCCTGGTGAAATATGCCCGATTTCTCTCTCCTCTTTGATTCTCACCATACCACGGGGAGGTCCCTGGGACAGATCTGCTGGCCCCATTATGCTGATGAATGACTTGTCTAACGTCACTCAGAAAAACTGGTTCTAGAGACCTGGGGTTAGCGAGAGCTAATCCTGGCTTCTTTTTCTGTGTTTTGGAAACAAACCTCTCCCCGCCATCACCTTTGTCACTGATAAAGCCTTCTGCTGTAAAGCTCCAAGACCCAATTGTAGTCCAGAAAGTGAGGTTTGTGGATTTGCCACAGCAAGAGAAACTGCATCAATGGAGAAGTGTGGCGCTTCTTACCAATAAAAGAGACAGTTTATAATTGGATTTGAGAGGGGGAAAAGGTCAGAGTTTAGGTAATATTTAAATGAAGCCGAACAGGGTAAGGAAAACAGCATCGAGCTTGGACTGAGATGCCCATTCAGGATGCTGTTACAGTGGAAATGACAAAATTGAATGTGGAGTCTAGACAGACTTTACGTGACGCGCAGCACCCCGGTTGGAAATTCAGGTGACTTTTCTGGGTCAAGACGACCCTCATGGCTCAGATCCTCCAAGCAAGAATAGGACGCTGCATTCTTGGTGATGTCCCAGCAAACAAAAGAGATTCTGGTGATCTGTGATTCTAAAGGACAAGGTTTTTCAGCATCGTGTCCTTGATGTAATCAACAAAAGCGATTTGTACTCACTCATATCTCTTACCATTCTCCCATAGCGTGGAGCACGCGCAAGTCCATTACATCCAGATCTCGGTTTCTACTAGCAATCTCCAACAGAAGGAACCCAGGCTCTTTGGAGAATCCAGGCTAAGTAGGAAAGATATAAGATGAGAATGGAGGATCTTGTACCAGAAAGTAAGGGAGTGCTAATATATTGTACACACACACACACTCATACCCAACGCACACACATATATATGCTGCAATGATGGGTGTATGTCAAAGGGACACAGGATACAAGTGATAGAGCTATGAGAGCCAAAGCTTGACCCATTCGAACAAGAAAATAAAGTGTCATTGGGGAGCGGATGTAGCTCAAGTGGTCGAGTACCTGCTTCCCATATATGACGTTCTGGACCCAATCACTGGTCCTCTTTTTAAAAATGGCAGCATTGGATCATAACCCAAGGTATACAAAAAAATCCATGAGTCTGTACTGATATAAATAAATGATCTGGAATTCTTCTGCTTGGGAGGTTTGTCTGCTCTCCCCTATTTATTTCTCCCCAACCCTTACAAGTGAGCTGCAAATAGGGACTTCCTTCCAAAGAGTACATGTAGTAGGAAAAGCAAGAGGAAAGAGGAACTGTGCAATCGACACACCTGACAGACACTACTGCACGTCGGTGATCAAGGTCAACTGCATCAACAGCAGTGAGTCGTGATGATAACATATGCCATTGTTATGAGGAGATGAAAGTGGGACCTCACTTCTGTGGTCTCGCTCCCCCAAACCAATAACCCTATTATAATCATGAGAAGACATCAGAAAATAATCCCAGTGGAGGGGCATTCTACAAAACACCTGCCCCGTCCTTCTCAAAAGTGTCCAAGTCGTCAAAATAAGAAAGTCTGAGAATCTGTCGCAGCCAAGGGGAGCCTAAGAAGACGTGATGACCAGATGTCATGTGGGATCATGGCTAGGGTCCTGGGCCAGAAAAAAAATGATATCAGGTGATCACTCCTGGCTCCTTAATTGTGGGATGTTGGTAGCAGGGGAAACGGGGCAGAGTGAACATGGGAACTCTCTGGTCTGTCTTTGCAATTTTTTCTGTAAACAACAATAACCAAAAAGCTATTCTAAAACATCATCTTTAAATGCCCATGAAACGAGGGAGGAAGCGTCAGGAGTCAATGTCATGACCATCTCCAGCAGGCATCCAGGGCTGCAGCAGACCCCGCCTGTTTCGGTTCCCTGACACCCACGTGCAAAGGAGGTAGAGGTGGTTTTCCCAGGCCAGTGGTTCTCAACTAGGAGGGATTTTGCCCCGAGAGGAACATTTGGGAAGGTTTGGAGATATTTTGGGCTGTCATGACCAGGGAGGCATCTAGAGACCAGGGGGGCTTCTCAATAGCCCGTGAGACACAGGACAATGCCGGCCACAGAGAATGATCCAGCTCGAAATGCCGATAGTGTTCTCAGAGTTGGAAGGTTCTCCCAATATTGCCTCTTGCAATCCCAGCGGGGCTTGAAGGGTTTTGCGGTCTCAGGTTTCGTTAGCAATCTGACCAAAGATACAGACACTTTCCTTAGAAAAGTCATCGAAATGCAAACCTGCGAAGTTCTGCACAGGCTTACTCTCTATTTATCATTGCTGTGGAGACAGTGGCCATTGCAGGTGCTAAGGCAGGGAGAAGAAAAAGGGGTGTAATATGGGGGCATTTTTGGGACTTGGAATTGTCCTGAATGACATTGCAATGACAGACTCAGGCCAATATATGTCCTGCCATAACCTACAGAATGGACTGGGAGAGAGTGTCAACCGCAGTGTGAACTATAACCCCTGCCTAGTAGCCATGCTCAAATGTGTTCATCAATTCTCACGAATGTACCACATTATTGAAAGAAGTTGTTAATGTGAGGAGGGGTGGGGAGGGGGGCATATGGGAATCCCTTGTATTTTTTTGTGTAACATTTTGTGCAATCTAAGTATCTTTTACAAAATAAAAAAATGCACTTAAAAAATGAATGACTCTGGTGCTGGGAGTTTAAGATGGGGAATCCACTTTTGGGAAACAGCTTAACGGTTTCTTAAAAAGTTAAACAGGGAGCGGATGTGGCTCAAGCAGTTGAGTGCCCGCCTTCCACATGAGAGGTCCTGTGTGCCTCCTAAAGAAGACAAACAAACAACGAGCAAAAAACATCAAGCAGACAATGAGCAGACAACAAGCAAAAACTGTCCAACCGGCAAATACCATGAGCTCAGGTACTTCTATGTGCGGCTGATTTGGGGCGTGCAAGTGGTTCAGCTTCCATGGAGGACTCTGCCAATTATCTATTGCTGTGTAACAAGTTAATCTAAAACTTTGTAGCTTAAAACGACATTTTTTTTTGCATGGATAACATGTTTTAAAACTTTACGTCAACTTCAAAAAATGAAGCAACAGACAAAAGGCAGTTTAACGAATTATGGAAGCATCACTTCAAAATAATCTCGTGCAGCCACACCTATTTTACTTAATCCTAAAAACAAACTCAGTTGTTTCTCCAGTGTTCCAAAAGATGAATAAATGAGCACAGATTAATTAAATGACACGACCAAGTTCTCCTTGTCAATGAAGAACATGAATAGTAAATCCCATATTCCTTTTTCACCTTGAGCATTGATAAAGTGACTTCTTTGCCTTTGCTACAAAAATATTGCTCACTGTAGCCTGTAAGGATGTTAGTTGTGTTTTCCCAATCTGCCACCATATTCTTAACACCCTGTAGTAGATAAAACAGTAGTTATTATCGTGCAAAGCCTCTGACGATCAGGAATCTAGATGCAGCTTCTCTGGCTGACTCTGACTGGGAATCTCTCCCATGAGGTTGCAGTCAAAACATCAGCAGGGGAGCGGGTGTGGCTCAAGTCCTTGGGAGCCCACCTCCCACATGCGAGGTCCTGGGTTCGATTTCTGGTGCCTCCTAAGGAAGACAAGCAGATGCCGCAATGAATAGACACCACAACAAGCAGATGCTACAACCACTGCAACAAGCAGATGACGCAATGAGCAGATGCTGCAACCAGCAGACTCAGCAACCAGCATACGACACGACCAGCATGGAGCTGAAAATGGCTCACGCAGTTTAGCACCCACCTCCCTCATGGAAGGTCTAAGGCTTGGTTCCTGGTGCCTCCTAAAGAAGACAAGCAGGCACAGTGTGCAAAAAAATGAGCAGGCAGGTGAGGGAGCCACCTGGGGGGAAGGGGTGAATTAAAAAATTCAGCAGAGGCTGCATCACCTGAAGGCTCGGCCGGGGCTGGACGGTCTGCTGGCTGGAGGCCTCCGCTCACCAGCACACGGGCTGCTCCACCTCACTGCTTGGGAGTCCTTGGGACATGATGAACAGCTTCTCCCAGAGTGACCGACCAAGAGAGCGCGAAGAGGAAGCTGCAGGGAGTTGTTTCACCTAGCCTTCCGAGTCACACACCATCATTTCTTCTTTATCCTTTCTGAAAGAAGCAAGTCACTGGGTTCAGAGTTAGTTTCCACCTCTCAAAAGAAGGAAGATCAAAAACTTTGAAGACATACTCTGAAACTATTACAAAGACAGTTTGGCACAAGTATGTGCATGTGTATGAATAGGCAAATGCTTATTTCATATGTCCTATGTGCTAGACACTCCCTCCGCTACCAGAGATGGCTCCCTTGTCTGTCTGTTCACTGTCTTCTCGCTGTGTCTGCTCATTTTCTCTGCCCATTGTGTCTGCTTGTGCATCCGCTGGTCTTCTTTAGGAGGCATGAGGAACCAAACCTGGGACCTCCCATGTGGGAGGCGGGTGCCCAATTGCTTGAGCCCCATCTACTCCCTCTAAGTACATTTTAAATATTCAATCACTTAATTTTTATAATTATTCTCTGAGTTAGGAGCTCTCATTATTGCTGTTTTACAGTTGAAAAAAAATTAGGAATGCGAGGTTAAACAACTTGCCGCAAATCCCAGAGCTAGTAAGCAGCAGAGTCTGGATTTATACTCAGCCAGCCCAGCTCCTGATTTTCCCCCCAGCACTGGATTGGCTCCTCTTGACCCAGCAATTCCACTCTTGGGTATTTGTCCTACAACACCTGCAGAATAACACAAGTATGTGACACAGTAGAGTAAAAGCCTGGATGTCTGTTCACTGAGGCCTTAAAAATTATGGCACCTCTGTGCAAGGGAGTACTATGCAGCCATGAAAAAGAATAGGATGAGGATGAAACTTGAAAATATTTCGCTAAGTCAAAGAAGTCAGTCACAAAACACCACATATTGTATGATTCCATGTATAGGAAATGTCCAAAATAGGTAAACCTGTGAAGACAAAAGTAGATCGGGGGTTGTCAGGGGCTGGAAGGGAGGAGAGTGGAGTGACTGCTAATGGATATGACATTTCTTCGTGGGGTGATGAGAATGTTCTGGAATTATATCGTTGTGATGATTGCACAGCTCTGTGACTATACAAAAAAACCACCCAATTGTACACTTTAAATGGGTGAAATGTATGCCATGTAAATTATATCTCAAAAAGCTGTTATAATAAAAAAGAATATGGCACAAATCGCAGATGGGGGAGAGAGAAGCATTCAGATATTAATCTTATACAACCAAAGTATTACGTCCCAGCTTGAGACATGGGCATGGGTAAACAGAGAGGAAAATGAAATGGAAGCCGGCTGTGTCTGTGTTAGACCTGGCATTTCAAATGAACGGGAGGAAACGGGTTGTTCGATCTATGGCTCTCTACGAAATGACTTGCTATTTTAATTCAGACAAAACAAAACGAAATCTGGGCTACCTCCTCCTGAACCCTCCGTACTTAAAGAAATTCCAGCGGGCTCAAAGTCAAATTTAAAATGCACTTTGGTGAGAATAGACTTGGGAGAGATCTGCACGGGCCTGTCACAAAGTGAGGAAGAGTGGTGGTGCGTGAGGCACGCCTCCGTCTGGGTGGGGGAGAGGAACAGGGCAACGCGTGTGTCTGTAAATGGAGCGCACCGCTCTGGGAGGACGTCTGACACATGGTGTTCCGAGAAGGGAACTGAGGAGCCTGGATGGAGCAGGAGAGGGACTTGCTTTTCCCTGTAGGTATAATTGATGCATCTCGAATTTAGTATCTGTATGTGCTACTTATTCCAAAAGAATAAGTCCAGAGTTAACTAAGGTCCAGGGGTAGCAAACGGAACCGGTGCTGCGAGAGCCAGCTTTGCCCACGAGGTCAGGTGGAGCGCTCTGCCATCCCCTTGCTGCACTTTGTGGCCTCGTTTGCTTTGTTCTGAAGACAATGAGGTCATCCTTGGCAAGTTCAGAAGCACGGATGTATCCATGCCAACAGGGACGGCTGTCAAGTTTAAGTTCATCCAGGCTGATGAAACTTAGAAAAGATGTCTGCATGTGGAAATATGCATAAGGCACACTGTGTGAAAAAAGCAAGGAGCAGACTGGAGTGTGGAATGCTACCGTTTGTAAGTATATATCCATGTATATACATATATACACACACAAAACATGCTGATATATAAGCAGGCTCACTCCGGAAGGCTAAGCAAGAAACGTAACGGTAGTTGTAGCTGGGAGGGAGAAGTGGTAGATGGCTATTTTTTCCCACCTCTTCGACTCCCTCTCTATAATAGGACCAGACACATCCACAGCCCTTGCCAGTTGACTTTGCAAGAGCTCATCTCAGAGTTGGCAAAAGTTTGCATCCTGGGAAGCGGATGTGGTTCAACTGATTGGGCTCCCGTCTACCATATGGGAGGCCCTGGGTTCGCTTCCCAGGGCCTCTTGGTGAAGGTAAGTTTGCCTGCGCCCTGCAGAGAGCTGACAGCCTGCACCCCGTGGAGAGCTGGTGCAGCAAGATGATGCAACAACGGGAGACAAGCAGACACAGAAGAAGGTGCTGCGAATGGACACAAAGAGCAGACAGCAAGCAAGCAACAAGGGGGGGAATAAATAAATAATATATATATATATATATTTAAAATGTGCATCCGTGTCCCACTGTTTTTAGGCTTAATGTTGTGTATCTGCAGTCTATTGCTGTGTGACAAAACACCCCGAAATGTAGTGGCTTAAAAGAACCATCGTTTTATATGCTCATAGTTCCATAGGCCAGGGATTTGGGCTGGGTCCAGCTAGACGGACCTTGAGCTGGTCACTAGCAGGCTGGCTTTGTGGGCTGGTTGGTCCGGAGGGACTCAGTCGGGCTGGCTCATTGGCTCCTCTGTGGCCTCATCCTCTAGGAGTCTAGCCGCTTCCTCACATCAGGATGGACCAACGGCAGGAAGAGGATCAGAGCAGAAGCTTCCAGGACTCTCAAGGCTCAGAATTCCCAGACATCACCTATCGCACATCCTCGCCTCCAGAACCTGTGAATATGTTTCCTTCCATGGCAAAAGGAACTTTGCTGATGGGGTGAAGTTACAGATCTGCGATCGTTTGAAGCTGTATGTTCACCAGAAAAGTATGTGTAGTAGTTTGATATGGTTATGAATTCCAACAATAGATATTGGATTGTTTATAATCTGATCTGTACCTGGGCATGATTGAGTTATGATTAGGGCGTTGAGTCCCTGCCCTTTTGTGGGTGGGGACTCCCAGATAGAAGGCATGGCAAAGGACAGAGTTGGGGTTTCTGATGTTGGAGTTTTGATGTTGGAGTTTGACGCTCAAGACTTAAGCTGGAGCCCCGGGAATTAAGCTCACAGAGGAAGGAGAAGCCAGCCCCAGGAAGAAAGAAACCTTGAACTCAGAGAAAAGCAAGGCCCAGGAACATTTGAACCCAGGAAGCCTGAACCCTCGCAGACATTGGCAGCCATCTTGCTCCAAATAGACTTTGGTGAAGGAAGGAACTAATGCTTTATGGCCTGATGTCTGTAAGCTCCTACCCCAAATAAATACCCTTTACAATACCCTGCAGATTTCTGGTATTTTGCATCAGCACCCCTTTGGCTGACTAATACAGTGTGTTTGAGTTAATCCATTCCTGTGGGTGTGGACCCATTGTAAATAGGATCTTTTGGTAGGTAGCATCTTTTATTATTGTTATTGATTGATTTCTCCCTGAACCCCTCGTTGTTTTGTCCTTGCTGTCTGCTTTCTGTGTCCATTCACTGTGTGTTCTTCTGTGTCTGCTTGTCTTCTCTTTAGATGGTGCTGGGAACTGATCCTGGGACCTTCCAGAGTGGGAGATAGGTGCTCAGTCTCTTGCATCACCACCTCAGCTCTCTGGTCTGCTGTGGCTTTTATTGTACCTCTTCTGTGTCTTTTGTTGCATCATCTTGCTGCACCAGCTCTCAGTGCAAGCCAGCACTCCTCGTGGGCCAGCTCGCTGCACGTGGGCCAGCTTGCCTTCACCAGGAGGTCCCGGGAATTGAACCATATATGGTAGATGGGAGCCCAATCGCTTGAGCCACATCCACTTCCTGGTGAGTAGCATCTTAAATTAAGTTGTGATCCACCTCATTCAGGGTGGGTTTTAATCCTCTTACTGGAATCTCTTATTAGAGGATAACATTCAGACAAAGAGAGAGAAAGCCACAGAAGCCAGAAGCTGGAAGCAACACAACCTGGAAGAGAAGGGAGAGCCTGGCAGATGCTGCCACCTGCCTTGTTGTATGGCAGAAGAGTCCAGGATCTCCGGCAGCTGGTCTTTGGGGATAAAGCATCGCCTGGTGACGCCTTGCACTGGACATTTTTCTTGGCCTCGGAACCACAAGCTTGTACGCTAATCCATTCTCATGGTAAAAGCCGACCTATTTCTGATGTACTGCTTTTAGCGGTGCAGCAGATCAAAAGGAGGTCTTAGGTGGGGAGATGACCCTGGATTACCGGGGTACGTCTAACGTCATAACAAGGGTCCTTATATGAGAGAAATGGGAAGGTCAGAGTCAGAGGAAACGTCATGAGGGAATTGGAGGTCAGAGAGAACAAGAGAAAGAGGCTGGAAGATGCTCCCTGAGAGCTGGAAAATGTGCTTGTTAAAATAACTTCACCTAGGGAAACGGACTTGGCCCAGTGGTTAGGGCGTCCGCCTAGCACATGGGAGGTCCAGGGTTCAAACCCCAGGCCTCCTTGACCCGTGCGCAGCTGGCCCATGTGCAGTGCTGATGTGCGCAAGGAGTGCCCTGCCACGCAGGGGTGTCCCCCGCGTAGGGGAGCCCCACGTGCAAGGAGTGCGCCCTGTAAGGAGAGCCGCCCAGCGTGAAAGAAAGAGCAGCCTGCCCAGGAATGGCGCCGCCCACACTTCCCGTGCCGCTGACGACAACAGAAGCGGACAAAGAAACAAGACGCAGCAAATAGACACAGAGAACAGACAACCAGGGGAGGGGGGGGAATTAAATAAATAAATAAATCTTAAAAAAATAATAATAATACCTTCACCTAAGCAGCTCTGAACATTTTAATACACTGAGCTAGTTTTCTATTCCTCTAATTGTAGAAGTTTATTGTTTGCAATTAGAACGTTGAAGGAGATGAGTCAGATCTTCTCAGATTTCCTTACAGGAATAAGATAACATCTCAAAGCAAAACCAGACAGGAGGGTATAATAAATCTGCAACTTTTCCCGGACACAAAAAGCTTGACTTCCTTGAGTGGTTGGCTGAGAAAGGAGCCATGGAGACCTGGCACCTGCGCAACAATATCTAAACTGGGCAGCACTCTCCCATGTCGCTCCCCAAAATGTCTGGGGGCCTGAGGCTGCAGCTCCCTCCTCATCCACTCTGACTAGACTCTGCAACCCTGCCCTTCTGTGGAGCCTGGACTGTTGGCCCTCTCAGGACCGCGTGGAGCTCTCCATGGTCCTGAACTGACCCCCGGCTTGCATCCGTGGCCGGGCTTCTGGGACTTTGGGACTTCGTCTCGATCAGTGAACCCCAGGCCCCCTTCCTTCCTTGGCTCCAGAAAGGGGTCGGCCTTGAGGTCCAGGGCAGCCCGAGAGCTTGGAGCTTTCTTGGAATCTCTAGCCATTTTCACGTTGAGAGGTTCTCAACAGGTGAACAGTAGGGTGGTCTATGGATGACATTAGCCCTCCCTGAACGGACACATCTCTTGGGAATTATGCAAGGTCATACCTGGATAACCTCAAGCATCTAAGCTTTGGCCTCAAATTATACCAGACAGTTTGAACATGCTGATTAAAAGAAAGAAAGAAAAAGAGAAAGAGAGAGAAAAAAAGAGAGATGAAAGAATGACCTAGTTGACTATCTAGGGGGCATCTGGTCAACCACGCAAGATCCTTGGAGTCTCCAGATTTAGTTGTGTTTTGTTGTTGTTGTTGTTGTTTGTTTTAGGAGGAAGTGGGTGGGATTGAACCCAGGACGTGGTACACGGGAAGTGGGTGCGCAACCGTTGGGCTATATTCACTCCTCTGCAGATCTTTTATTTTACTCTTTTCTTCTCTCTTTCTTTTTCATTTGAGGTATAACCTACATATAAAAGGACACCAAATGGGGAGCGGATATGGCTCAGCGGGTTGAGTGCCTGCTTCCCATGTATGAGGTCCCGGGTTCAATCCCCAGTGCCTCCTTTAAGAAAAGAAAATAAAAAAGGGACACCAAATCCATTAATCTAATCACAACTGAGACCACACGCCCAGCTTCCTCAAAGCCCCCCATGCCTCATCCCAGACAATACCTCCCATCAGTCACCTCTATCTGATTTTGGTTTTGTTTTTGTTTAAAGATTTATTTTCTTTATTACTCTCCCCTTCCCCCTGTTGTCTGCTGTGTCCATTCACTGTGTGTTCTTCTGCGTCTACTCACATTATCCTGTGGCACTGGGAAACTGTTTTTTGTGGCGTCATCTTGCTGCGTCAGCTCTCCGTGTGTGCGGTGCCCCTCCTAGGCAGGCTGCGCTTTTTTCGCATGGGGCAGTTCTTCTTGTGGGGCTCACTCCTTGCGCATGGGCCCCTGCGTGGCATGGCACTCCTTGCACACGGCAGCAGCACTGTGCATGGGCCAGCTCACCACACAGGTCGGGAGGCCCTGGGGATCGAACCCTGGACCCTCCATATGGTAGGCGGGTGCTCTACCAGTGGAGCCACGCCTGCTTCCCTCTATCTGATTTTGAATACCATAAATTGGTTCTGCCTGCTTTCAAACTTCATATAAATGGAATTATCGAGCTTGCCCTCTTTTGTGGCATTGACTGCCTTCATTCAACGTTATATCTGTGAGTCATCCACTTTGGTGTGTGTCATTTCTTTTCACTGTTGTTGTATGGTATCCTCTGCATGAATATATTGCTGTTTATTTATCCATTCTCCTCTGAAAGGAGAGTTTAATTGTTTCCAATTCTTGAGTGTTGCAGATAAAGCTGCTGTGAAGAACATTCCAGTACAAGTCTTTTGATAGAAACAGACACTTGTTTCTCTCGGGCATATAATCTAGGGGGGAGGGATTGCCGAGCCGTGGGGTAAGCCAGTTAGCCCTGGAAGATAATACCCAACAGTTTTCCGATTCATGCTCCCGCCAGCAACGTGCGGTAGTTCCAGACACTCTGCATCCTAAACAACCCTTGAACAATGTCACTCGTCTTAATTTTAAAAGATAATACTCCCACTGAATTGTAATCTTTTTTTTTTTTTTAAAAGATTTATTTATTTATTTAATTTCCCCCCCTCCCCTGGTTGTCTGTTCTCGGTGTCTATTTGCTGCGTCTTGTTTCTTTGTCCGCTTCTGTTGTCGTCAGCGGCACGGGAAGTGTGGGCGGCGCCATTCCTGGGCAGGCTGCTCTTTCTTTTCACGCTGGGCGGCTTTCCTCACGGGCGCACTCCTTGCGCGTGGGGCTCCCCTACGCGGGGGACACCCCTGCGTGGCAGGGCACTCCTTGCGCGCATCAGCACTGCGCATGGGCCAGCTCCACACGGAGTCAAGGAGGCCCGGGGTTTGAACCGCAGACCTCCCATATGGTAGACGGACGCCCTAACCACTGGGCCAAAGTCCGTTTCCCTGAATTGTAATCTTGAACTTGGTTAAAATAGGAAATTTTCCGTTGTATATATTTTACTACAAGAAAAAATTAAAAGCTGGAACCGTGTCATACGAATTGTAAGCCCTAATGTAAACTATGAACATTAGCAAACAAAAATAATTAAAATAATAATATTGTTCCATCAATTAACAAATGCTGAGACCAGCTCAGCAATAGGTTTGCACGAAGGGAAGACGACGCGGAACTAAAGAAATAAAAGGACAGAAAGAAAGACACAAGAGAGGAAACAAAGATGGGACCAGGGGACTTCACAGCTTTTGAAGCTGCGAGCCTCAACCCTAGTTTCCCCATTGTATTTATTTGAAAGCTAAGGAGCAGCTGTGGGCTGCAAGAAGTAAATTGCAACATAAGAAGCAATTTGCAACATCTACAATAACAGGAGACAACTCAGAACATCTTGTACATCGCTACTTGGCCTTTTGGCTAAGATCCAGTGGAGTATCTGTTCTTATCAGTTTAATATCTGACACGTCCTCTATCTGAGGGCAATATATTAAGTGGACTTTTGGAGCAGGGAGATGGACTAGGGGCTTGCTCTGTCCACTCCACATTCTACCTGGTATTGCGGTACCTCCAGGAACGGTGCACCCCCCGGGGGGAATAACGGTTGCTGAAAAGGCAGATGGTGACCCTAAAGCCTTGGCATGGCTAAGGAGGACTTTGGGTCTCTGAGCTTTGCTGACCGCAGAACAACGCACACTTCTGCCGTGCAGAAAAGCACCGCAAAAAAAAAAAAAAAAAGAACATCTTGTACAACAGCAAGAAGTAACTTGCAACATCTACGATAAGGTAATTTACAATAACAGCAGGCAACTTAGAACATCTTGTACAATAACAAGAAACAACTAATAGGTAAGCCAGTTTCCCACAACAAACAAATGTACTACACTGATGACCAATGTAATAATAGGGACAACTGTGCGTAGGGGGTGTATATAGGAACTCTGAACTTTCTGTATGATTTTTCTGTAAACACACAACTTTCCCCCCAAAAAAGTTCCCTCTTAATTAACAGGTGGAGTGGGCATCACCATCCCAGAGTCCTCAGAATTGGGGAATAAAATATGGACTAGAGTGGACTTACTGGTATTCTTCTATAGACTTACTGTGATTCTAGCAATGGAAGAAATTACTTCATTGATGGGGAGACAGTGGCCACAGTAGTTGCTGAGGGCAGGGAGAGGGAAAAAGAGGTGTGATGTGGGGCATTTTTGGGACTTGGAGTTGTCCTAAATGATATTGCAGGGACAGATGCTGGACATTATGTATCCTGCCATAACCCGCTGAATGGACTGGGGGAGAGCGTCAACTACAACATAAACTGTAATCTGTGCTGCGTAGCAGTGCTCCAAAATGTACTCATCAAATGCAATGAGTGTGCCACATGGAGTGGGGCATATGGGAACCTCCTATTTTTTTTCTTTTTTTTTTTTAAATTGTCCTTTTTAAATGTCCTATATTTTTAAGGAAACATTTTATGTGATCTGTGTATCTTTTAAAAATAAATAAAAATATTTTTAAAAAGATAATGCTGATTTGGTCATCCACATTAACATCGGGTAATACGTCATGTTGATAGCACGTACCCTTGATCCGATATGAGGAGGATGGCATTTTACTTCCGTGCTCTTCCTCCCACAAACCCGTATCCCCAATGCAACCGTGAGGAACACATCAGAAGAACCCAGCACGAGGGACGAGATATCTGACCAGAACTCCTCAAAACCTTCAAAGTACCGGAAGCCAGGAACAGCTGCGACACTGTCACTGCCCAGAGGAAACGTGGACAGAGAGGACATCGGGGAAAATGAAGGAAACCCAGACCAAGGGGGGACTTGTGTTAACACTGCGGTATTGATCTTGGTTCCTTAGTTGTGGCCAACGTAGCAGAATAATCTAAGCTGTAAAAAATAGGGAGACTGGGTACAGGGTTTATGGGAATGAGAACGCTTCTTAGTCTCTGTGTACTTTATGTACATCTAAGCATTCTAAAATAAAAATTGTGTTTTAAACAAGATTGTAGTTTATTTCCTTATTTTTATTAATTTAATTTAATTTTGCAAGATGCTTGTATTAGTCAGGGTTCTCTAGGGAAACAGAATCAACAAGAGATCTCTGTCGAGCCTTTTCGTGGGATCATGCGGTGGGCTGAGCGGTTTGTGTCGCGCCGGGCCGGGTCGGCCGCGCCTCGGAGTCGCTGCGAGGAGAGGTCGAGAGGGTGGAGGTTCCGGAGCCTCTTTGCATTCTAAGGCCTCTCTTCTTCAAAATTGGGACCCAGCAAAGTGAGGCTCATCCATGGCATAGGGACCAATAATAATCCAAGATGTGGCCATTTACTTCTCCAAGGAAGAGTGGGGATTCCTGAGTCTTGTTCAGAGAGATCTGTACAAAGCTGTGATGTTAGAGAATTATCAAAACTTAGTTTGCCTGGGACTTTCCATTTTTGAGTCAGATGTGATTTCACTATTGGAACATGGGAAACTGCCCTTAATAACAAAGAAAGAAAAAGCAAAATGTCCATGGCCGGACTTGCAAAAATTGAGGCTCCTTGAATTTGAGCTCCTGAAAGATTCCTGGTCATCTGATCATCTGACACTTATATCTGTTTTTACAAATGCCTGCAGTCTCAGAAATTGAAGATAAGGAATCACTTGTGGAAGTTAAGGAGTTACCTGCAAAGAATGATATTAATGATGTATCCCAGTATGATATGGTGATAAAACACATGAAAAACACATGTAAAGAATGTGGAAATGGTCACTGCCACCATACCCACCTTGCTGTCCATCAGAGAAAGCATATACAAAAAAAATTCAGTCGTTCAGATTGTGGTAAGTACTTTGGTCGTCACTCAGCTCTCATTCAACATCAAAGAATTCACACTGGGATAAGACCCTATAAATGTAATGAATGCAGTAAATTCTTCAATCAAAGGGCACACCTCACTCAGCATGAGAGAATTCATACAGGTGAGAAACCTTATGAATGTAAAGAATGTAGGAAAACCTTCAGCCAGATGACTCATCTCACTCAGCATCAGAGTACTCATACCAGAGAAAAGTTCCATGAATGCAATGAATGTGGGAAATCCTTCAGCCGTTCCTCAGCCCTTATTGATCACCAAAGAGTTCATAGTGGAGAAAAACCCTATGAATGTAAGGAATGTGGCAGAGCTTTCACTCAAAATGCACTTCTCATTAGACATCAGAAAATTAATTTTGGAGAAAAGCCCTATGAATGTATTAAGTGTAAGAAGTCCTTTGCACGTTTCTCTTCCCTGACTGAACATCAGAGAATTCACTCTGGAGAAAAATCATATCAATGTAAGGACTGTGGGAAAATCTTCACCCGGGGCATGCAACTTACTCTACACAGGAGAGTTCATACTGTAAAAAACCCTATGAATGTAAGGAATGTGGAAAAACCTTTACCTGTAGATGCAGTTTTGTTGTTCATAGGAGGAGTCATACAGGAGAAACACCCTATTAATGTTGCATATGTGGGAAAGCCTTCAGTACTCACTCTTCCCTTGTTACTCATAAGAGAACACATAGTGGAGAGAGACCCTATGAATGCCATGCATGTGGAAAGGCCTTTAACACCTCTTCATCTCTTCATCAACATAGGAGAATTCATACTGGTGAAAACCCTTTGACTGCAATGAATGTGGGAAGTCCTTTAGATGCAGCTCTCATCTTACTCGACATTATAGACTTTATAATGGAAAATGCTAGAAAATAATACCAAAAGTAAAATTGTTAATTTTACTTGTTCCATGCCCTTGCCAGTACTTTGAACTGTCTGTATTTTAAAAGTTAACTGTTTTAGTGATTCCTCATTGTACTTTAATTTATATTTCCCTGGTGACTATTCATGTTGTCAATCTTTTCATAAACTTACTGGTTATATTCTCTTTTGTAAAAAAAAAAAAAAAGAGATCTCTGTCGATAGTATGCAATTCTCTAAGAGTCTCTCACGCAGCCGTGGGGACGCACAAGTCCAGGTTCTGCAGGCAGGCGCAACCGGGGGCTGCAGTGAACGTCCAGGGAAGGTTCTTGACGAGTTCTGGGAGACGTCGGCTGCCCAAAGACAGGCTGCGAAATTCTCTCTCGATGCTGGAATCACTTCCCCTTTTAAGGCACTCAACCGATTGGCTAACGCATCACTCACCACTGGTGGCGATCTCCTTTGTTGATGTAATTGTAATCAGCTAGCTATGATTTACCACTGCATTAAAGTCAATGGTGACTAAAGTCCATCAATGTCCTTGTATTACAGCTAGCCCAGGGCTTGCTTGACCAAACAACTGGGCACAATGACCTGGCTGAGTTGACACATCAGTCTAACCATCACAATGCTTTAGATTACATAAACGTTACATTGAAAATACAGGGGATTCCCATATACCTCACCCCCTTCCCCACTTTTCCCGTTAGCAGCAGCTTTCGTTAGTGTGGTGCACTTGCCACAGTTGATGAACACGGACTGAAGCCTTGATCCTAACCACGGTCCAGAGCTTACATTACGGTTTTCACTTCGCATCGCACAATTTTATGGGTTTTGACAAAACACGTAATGGCTTGTATCCGTCACTGCAGTGCCATGCAGGACAATTCCAGTGGCCCCAAAACGCCCCACTTTATACCTATTCTCCCCTCCCCCTCCCCTCAGAACCTCTCGTGGCCACTGTCTTCATTTCAACGATACAAGCTCTTCCATTGCTAGAATAATAATAAGTCTACTTTAGTCCAGAGTTGCATTCCCCTCTTCCGTGTGTGTGTTCTCCCTCAAATCTTTTTTTTTAAGATTTATTTTTTATTTATTTCTCTTCCCTTCCTCACCCCCCCCCCCCAGTTGTCTGCTCTCTGTGTCCTTCACTGTGTGTTCTTGTGTGTCCACTTACATTCTTGTCAGTGGCATCACACTTTTTTTGCGCAGGGTGGTTTTCCTTATGGGGCGCATTCCTTGCGCATGGGGCTCCGCTACATAGGGGATCCCCTACTTGGCACGGCACTCCTTGCACGCATCAGCACTGCGCATGGGCCGGCTCCGCATGGGTCAGGAGGCCCTGGGTTTGAACCCTGGACCTCCCATGTGGTAGGCAGACACTATCTGTTGAGCCAAATCCGCTTCCCTTCCTCAGTCTTGAGGATCTGGGGATGGTATTGCCCGCTCTGCTACCAAATGAGGCAGGGCTTAGATCCCACGGGACAGATGATACTCTGTTTCCTTGATTAGAACATGCCTGACTTTTTTTTTCATTTTTGTATCTGGATATTTCTTATGATCAATGACATGGGAGAGTCGCTGTCCACTGGGAAGGCTTAAGTTGCAGGCAGGTGTTTTGCTGGGGAGGCAGGTGGAACTGGGCAGAGGGAGAAGTTGGGCTGGGACGTAGTTACAAAGCAGCCTCGGCAGAGCCCACCCACTAAGGGGGGCTGGAGAGCTTGGTCGCCTCTCTAAAGGAAGGTGAGCAGGAGGTCACTTGAGCCAAGGGGCTGAGCCTTCGTACCCTCATATTGACCAGCCATTGAGTGTCGCCATCCAGGGCTATCACGATGACCAAGGCAGCCCCCTTCGGCGGAGGGCAGGAGCAGTGAGCCGTCGGTGACCCACACTCCAGCAGAGGGAGACGTGTGGCTCACTCCCCAAGAGGGATGGGGTAGTGGCCCTTCAGTCGCCCACCCCCAAGGCCGTGCTGGTTTACATGTCAAATCCGCAAGCACCAAAGAGTGCCCTCAGGCCCCTGGTGACAGATCCTGGAGAAGCTAAAAGGCCAGCAGAGACCTGTGAGAGAGATGCAGGGGGCCCCAGAAGCCCCTTTCCCGTTAGATCTGTTCTCCCCAGAGAAGCCCATCTTGACGGGACTGCACCGAGGTCGGAGGCACTGCCCAGCAGGGTCCCGGAGCCCATAACTCCAGTTTTGTCCCTTGTTCCTGGGTCATTCTCTTACACCTCTTGACCGTAATTTCAAGGAGGAGGGTTTTTGAATATTTCCTGAAGTCAGAAGAGGCGAAAGACTTAATAGTGTGATGTTTGTATTTCTTTAGCGTGTGCTCTGGGCTCCCTCCTTCTCATTCCTTTAGGCTCTCCTGACCCCCTTCCCTTCCCTTTGTGGTTTGTCTTTGCATTTATCCAAGTCTGCACTTAACCCTCCCTGATAGGAAATTCCTCAGCACACTATGTCTATCCTGGAAGGGGTCACCGTGAGATGCATCTGAACTTGGAAATAGATTAACTTCAGGGAAACATAAGCCTAACCCAGTGGGAATCCAGGCAGAGAGATGAGATCCCCCACCTGAAGATGTGTCCAATTAACCACCCACCTACCTATCCACCCACCCACCCATCCACCTACCCACCCACCCATCCATCCACCCACCCACCAATCTACCTACCACCCATCCATCCAGCCACCCATTCACCCATCCACCTACCCACCCACCCATCCATCACCCACCCACCAATCTACCTACTACCCATCCATCCACCCACCCACCCATTCACCTACCCACCCATCCATCCACCCACCCACCAGTCTACCTACCACCCATCCATCCACCCATCCATCCACCCACCCATCCACCCACCCACCAATCTACCTACCACCCATCCATCTACGCATCCACCCACCCACCCATCCACCTACCCACCCACCCATCCATCCACCCACCCACCAGTCTACCTACCACCCATCCATCCATCCATCCACCCACCCACCCATCCACCCATCCACCTACCCACCTACCCACCGACCCATCCATCCACCCACCCACCAGTCTACCTACCACCCATCCATCCACCCACCCATCCACCTACCCACCCACCCACGAATCTACCTACCACCCATCCATCCACCCACCCATCCACCCATCCACCTACCCACCCACCAATCTACCTATCACCCATCCATCCACCCACCCATCCACCCACCCACCAATCTACCTACCACCCACCCATCCACCCACCAATCTACCTACCACCCATCCATCCACCCACCCATCCACCTACCCACCCAACCTCCAATCCACCCACCCACCAATCTACCTACCACCCATCCACCTACACACCCACACATCCACTCATCCATTCCCCCACTCCTCCACCCATCCATCCACCTACCCCATCCACCCATCTCCATTCACCCATCCACCCACCCACCCATCCACTCACCCACCCATCCATCCATCTACCTGCCCACCCATCGAAAGGCTTCCCCAGTGGTGACCCTGAGGCAAGGGTGTAGGTCAGGCTGTTTATTTGGGAGGTGCAGAGAGCAGCACGGGGGGCCAGTCCTGCGAGATGGTGATCAGGGGGGCCGTGTAGAGCCACCCCCTCCCCAAAGGGCTTTTGGAGGTTGAGCTGCCAGAGGAACTCAGGGCGCTGGAGCCAGTGCACGCCTTGAGATTAGCCTGCCCAGGGGCAGGGCAGCTGCAGTGCTTTCACAGCACCTCCCACCGGTGCCACCTCCCCAGGCATGCCCAACTTGAAAAGGCCTCGAGCATGATGGCACAGACACTGGCGGTCGGATGTCCCGAAATGGGCACGTCCAAGAGAGAAGGTCAGAGCACACCAGCAGCCGCCTCCGTCCCTGGGGATGTGGCTTGTCCTTTCCTACAGCCCTGAACCTTCCCTCTTCACCTCTAGGACCTTACATCCCGTCGACCCCCAGATACCCCTCTGGAGAATCCCAGGGAGCTCTCAAACGCAGTGCGCCCAAAGCTCAACATCTCCTCCCCAGTCAGGACCCCAGCTCCGTGGTCGGGGGAGAGACCAGAGGCGTGGGATGAGACGGCCCCACGTTCCCCTCCCCTGCACGAATCCACTGGGCCGCGAGTCCCGCCTGAAGCTCTCCAGCATAGGAAAGGGTTAAGAGCAAGCGTGGGGCCTGGGACTGGGCGGGTGGATGGATGGGGGCGTGGCTGGATGGGTGGCTGGATGGGTATATGGGTGGGTGGGTGGATGGGTGGGTAGATGGATGGATGGGTGGGCGAGTGGGTAGATGGATGGATGGGTGGATAGATGGGTGGGTAGATGGATGGGTGGGTGGATAGATGGGTGGGTAGATGGATGGGTGGGTGGATGGATGGGGGCGTGGCTGGATGGGTGGCTGGATGGGTATATGGGTGGGTGGGTGGATGGGTGGGTAGATGGATGGATGGGTGGGCGAGTGGGTAGATGGATGGATGGGTGAATAGATGGGTGGGTAGATGGATGGATGGGTGGATAGATGGGTGGGTAGATGGATGGGTGGGTGGATAGATGGGTGGATGGATGGGTATATGGGTGGGTGGGTGGATGGGTGGGTAGATGGATGGATGGGTGGGCGAGTGGGTAGATGGATGGATGGGTGGATAGATGGGTGGGTAGATGGATGGGTGGGTGGATGGCGAGGTAGGGGACTGTGAGCATGAGGAGAGGAAGGGGCTCGGGCAGGGAATGCGGGGGGAGGTGATGGTGGTGAGGCGAGTGGAGTCTGCCTCAACCTTTGCCCGCTCTGCGCTGCCGTGGGCATGGCCTCATCTGACCCTCTGTCCCTGAGCCTTTTCTTAAAAATAGATGCCATTTTATTTTTTTAAATTTATTTCTCTCCCCTTCCCCCCCTAACCACCCCCCTCCCCGTTTTCTGCTCTGTGTCTACTCGCTGTGTGTTCTTCTGTGTCCGCTTGTATTCTTATCAGTGGCACGGGGAATCTGTGTTTCTTTTTGTTGCGTCATCTTGCTGTGTCAGCTCTCCGTGTGTGTGGCGCCATTTCTGGGCAGGCTGCACTTTCTCTCGCGCTGGGCGGCTCTCCTTATGGGGCGCACTCCTTGAGCATGGGGCTCCCCTACGTGGGGGACACCCCTGCGTGGCAGGGCACTCCTTACGCACATCAGCACTGCACGTGGGCCAGCTCTACACGGGTCAAGGAGGCCCGGGGTTTGAACCGCGGATCTCCCATGTGGTAGGCGGATGCCCTAACCACTGGGCCAAGCCCGCTTCCGCTTCCCCATCCCCAAGCCTTGTCCCAACATGGCCTGGACCATTCCAGGTTGTGTCTGGAGATACAGAGGCAGTGCCCTCTCCGTAGGAAGCAGAGTGGGTGTTGCCACCCCAAAGTCCTCGAGATTGAGGAGCGGACACATGTGACGGGGAATGCAGCTATGGCCCAAGGTCGATTTAGGATTGTTCTAGTGATGGAAGAACTTGTAATGTTGGTAGAAGGACAGCGGCCACCAGAGGTTCTGAGGGGAGGGCGAGGGGAGAATTGGTGGAACATGGGGCATTTGGGGATGTTGGAATTGTCCTGCATGATGTTGCGATGATGAATACAGGCAATACATTTTGTCAAAACCTCTAAAACTGTGCGGGGCAGAGTGTAAACCGCAACGTAGACCACAGAGCACGGTGGGTAGGACGGCGTCAGTGTGTCCATCGACCCTAACAAATGAAGGATGCTGCTAACGGGGAAAGCGGCGGCGGGGAGGGGGCTGCACGGGAATCCCTTGTATTTTCAGTGTAACATTTATGTCATCTGACACTTCTGGGAAGTGGATTTGGCTCAATTGATAGAGCGTCCACCAACCATATAGGAGGTCCGCGGTTCAAACTCCGGGCCTCCTGACCTGTGTGCAGCTGGCCCATGCGCAGCGCTGATGCAAGCAAGGAGTGCCCTGCCACGCAGGGGTGTCCCCCGCGTAGGGGAGCCCCATGTACAAGGAGTGCGCCCCGTAAGGAGAGCCGCCCAGCGTGAAAGAAAGCGCAGCCTGCCCAGGAATGGCGCCGCACACATGGAGAGCTGACACAGCAAGATGACGCAACAAAAAGAAACACAGATTCCTGGGGCCGCTGACAAGAATACAAGCAGACACAGAAGAACACACAGCGCATGGACCCAGAGAGCAGACAACGGGGGGTGGGGGGGAATAAATAAAATAAATCTTTAAAAATAAAAATAAAACTTCTTTAAAAATAAAAAAATTAGAAAATTAAAACAAGTAAAGAAAGATGCAGAGCCGACCAGGGGCACGTGAGGCCAGGAGCTCTCCTGCCAGTCATGTCCCCAGCAGTGCCTCCAGGCATTGCTCAGTGTCCCCGGGCAGGAATTGTCCCCATGCCGGACCCCGTGTCGATGGGCGGGGGGCCGCCCCTCGGTTACAGCTGCCCCCCGCTCCCCTCCCCCCGCCTTCTTTGCCTCTCTAACATTCATTTTCTCAGTGGCCTGCCAGCGCCCCTCTGTAGACGGTTCCACTGTGAGGGCAAGCCTCGTCTTCTTCACTGTTGTTTTCCCAGCACCTAGAAAAGTGCCCTCTAGGTAGTCGACAGGCGCTCGATAAACCTGTGTGGGATAGAGGAGTGGAACAAAGGGATGAATGAACGAAGGGCTACAAGGAAGGAAGGAAGGAGGGGAGCTTTCCTTTCCAACTGCGTGAGTGATGGGAGATGGAGCCGAGGGTCACACCTAAACTGGGTGTTCAAGGGTCCTGGCCGGCACCAAGGGGCTTCTCGTGCTAGTGCACCAGAGAGGCTAAGTGAGTCAGCCAAGCTCGCCCAGCAGGGAAGGCGTGGGGCCAGGATTCGAGTTCTGGCAGCTGTGGTGGAGTGCACGTCCGGGCGGCAGGGGTCCTGGGAGCATACCTGAGCCGTGGCCCTGCCCGGGAGGGGGAAGGGAGGCGCCTGGGAAGGCTCTGGAGGAGGTGAGCTGAGAGCCGAGGGAAGAGCAGGAGTTAACACGGCAGGAGGCACGTGTGCGGGGAAGAGTCCTGGGCGGGGGAGCAGCATGTGCGAAGGCTCTGAGCCCGGGGTCCGGCTGGAAGGGTTGGATCAAAATGGTGGCGGCAAGGGGTGAGCCTGGCGTGGGGGGCGGATGGGGAGTGAGTGTCTGGGGCCAGCTCTCTGGCCGGCTGCCCGGCGCAGGGGCTGAGAAGTCCCCCGGGCTCTTTCTGCCAAAGGAGGGGGAGAGAGAGGAAGAGCGAGAGGGACAGGGAGGGACATTCCTGGGACAACAGCGCTGGCTGGGGCCAAAGCTTAAAATAGCTCCCTGTGCCTGGAGCCCCGGGGCCCGGCTCTCCTTCCCTCCTGGGGGAGGAGCGGTGGCTCGGGACTCCTGTTTTCCAAGGCTGGGAAGGGGCTGAGCTTGAACTTCGGAGATGAAGCCGTGGGCTCCGCTTGCGTTTCTAACTTTTAACTGAAGTGTTCAACGGGTACATTTTCACAAACGCAGCCCCCGCGTGTGACCAGCGCCCGGTCAGGGAACAGGAGACGCTTGGCTGCGAAAGTCCTCTCCTGCCCCCCCCCCGGGGGGTTCTCACACCCTGTCTTGTTCCGGAACCTCCTGTGAAGGAAGCCGGGCCCGGGTCCTCTTCCCAGCCTTGCTCTTTGCCCCCGACACTGTGAGGACGCCCCACGCGGGTGGGGTGGTAGATGGTTCTAGAATGACTGTCTGCCGTCTTCTCTCTCCTAGGCAGAGCAAGACAGACTGGTGGTGTGGACGGGGCTTCTAGAACGTGGCAGGTCAAGTCACGCCTGAGGAGGTGGCCGGCGAGACGCGGCAGAGGGGGCGGAAGTGGTGAGAAGTCGAGGACAGCTTCTCAACGCCGGCTCTGGAGGTGGAGATGTCGTGGTGGGTATCCTGGGCACTGCGGGGGGTGGGGGGGCCTCCCTGGGGCCCCCGCACTCGAGGCCACCCCGTACCCCAATGGCTGTGGGCTCCCACTTGTTCCAGCTAAGGCTGCAGGACTGCTCCCCTTTCCATTCCCATGGGCAGCGGACCCCCCGCCTGTCCCCCCACAAGCATCTGCCCCCTGCGTCAGGCCCTGGCACATGGTGTTTGGGTCCAGCCTGTGGCTCCAGGAAGGCACCCGCTAGCCCCAGGGCTTGGCCATGGCAGTCGACCTGGGCCCAACCAGCCCCCACGCTGTGTAATCTGGGCAAGCCCCTGCACCTCTCTGATCCTTGGAGGTCTTCTCTGAAAAGAGCGTACGACAGCGTCACCTGCCTTCCCGGGAAGCTGGGACACTCCAGCGAGACGCTGAAAATACAAGTGCCTGGCTTCACAGCTGGCACAGGGGGGCTCCGCGAGAACGGCCGGGAGCATTTGTAATGATGGCTCATTATTATTTCCTGGGAAAACCCACCTTATATATTATTATTTTATGCTACTATTCACCCACGAAAATAATAATTGGATTATTTATTTTTAGTGAATATTTTTTATCTTGAAGATATTCACGTTATTTATTATATTTATTACTTGAAGATATTACTCATCGTATTATTACTCATTTTCCCTGAAATTATTATATGATTACTCATTATTGTCCCCAAAAATATATTAGTTTTCATTATTGTATTATTTATTTTTCCATGAAAGTATTATATTAATGATTGATTATGAAATATACCCTTATATCATTTCTTCACCAATATATTATTTTCCCATGAAAGCATTATTCAGTACATTACTAGTTAATATCTATTATTGCTACTCATTACTTTCTCATGGAATGTTATTCCATCTATTATTTATTATTAGTCACTCCGTGTTGTTATTTATCACTAATTTCCCACGAAAATAGTATTTATTAAATTATGTTATATCTTATATTCTTTATATTACTTTAAAATATTCACCTTATTATTTTCCCTGAAAATATTATTTATTATATTATTATTCTTTATTTATTTTTATTTTAAACGAATCCACTTTATCTATACCTATTAAGAAAGCAAGCAATTCCGTGGTATTTGGTATAATCACATAGCTTACATGAACCACTTCAATCATTATCAGAGCCTTTTCATTATTTCGACAATAATAAGAAAAAACAACAGACAAAATTCTTCATCTCTCAAAATGTTTTACTATTTTCTCACGAAGGGTCATGCATTATTTTATTAAGTGTCACGATGTGATCCTTTCCCCACGACTGCATTAAAGTAGAGGATACACCACCCCTTATTTCCTCGGGAAAGTATTACTCCATCCTGAACCTTGTTCCATCACTGATTATTCGCCCCGCCAATACAGGGCATCCTGCCCTAGAACTTTTTTCCCCCTCGTTTTTCCACTGTGGGTGATTTTCCCACGACCGAGACCCCGGCCGAAGGGGAGCCGGGCGCGGGCGGGGGGCTCTTCGCCTTCAGGGGGGACCCCCGCCGCAGCCGGCGGGGTCCCGGTCCCCCCGCCCCGAGCGGGCCTCGAACCCGCCGCGCCGCGGACCCGCGGGGTCTCCCGGGGTCCCCGCTTCCGGCCGGCGGGGGCGGCCGAGGGCAGCCGAGGACGCGCGGGCGAGCCCACGGGGCGGGGCGGCGGGGGGGGGGCCGGCGCGCGGGGCGGCGGGCGGGGCGGCCGGCGCGCGCCGCCTCCGCGCGCCGCCCCCCCCGCGCGCGCGCCGCCAGTGGTTGCGCCCGGCCCCCGGCTCATTGTGCTCGCCTCACGCCGGCCCAAGATGGCGGCGGCGCTGGAGGCCCCGGGCCTGTGACCACAAAGAGGGAGCCGGGGCGGCTCGGGAGCGCGGCGGCGGCGGCGGCGGCCGAGGCCGAGGCCCGGGCCCGGCCCGGGCCCCCCCCCAGCCCCCGCCCCTCCCCCCGCGCGCGCCCGCGGCGGCCGCCCGCCCCTCCCCCACCCGCCCGCCTAGCATGGTGCGGCGGCCGCGCGCGCCGACATGGGGGAGAAGCTGGAGCTGAGGCTCAAGTCGCCCGTGGGCGCCGAGCCCGCCGTCTACCCGTGGCCGCTGCCGGTCTACGTGAGTGTCGCCCCCCGGGGCCCGCGCCCCGCGCCCCCGCCCCCGAGCGGCGGGGCGCCCCGGCCGAGGGACGGCGGGGGAGCTAGTCGGGGGCCCCCGGGCGCCGTTGGGGGGCGCGGGGCCCGCGGGCTGGCTGCCGTTGCCGCGGGCGGCCCGGGACCCCCCGGAACCCCCCGCGGGCGGCGGGTGGAGAGCGGCGGCCCCCGCCCGGGAGTTCTCGGCGGCGTCCGGGGCTCGAGGTGGCCCATTCGGGGGGCGGGGGGCCGGCCCGCGTCCCCCCGCGCCCACCTTGGCGCTGTCAAGCCCGCGGCTCGGGAGTTTTGGGAACATTTGGCCCGGGAGCCCCTCAGTCCCTCTCCCTCCGCCCTCCCACCCTCCACTTTTTCCCACTGGGGAGTTTCTGGGCCCTCCTGGCCCCCCTCCGAGCCCCCGAAAGCGACGGGGCCGCGGGGGGCGGCCGAGGGGTCGGGGGTCACGGACCCCCGGGCCCCGCGATCGGGGCTTCCCGGGCGTGCAGTTTGAATGGAAGGCGTGGGGAGCCGGGGGCCGCGCGGGTGTCCGTCTGTCCGGGGGGCGGGGTCCGCGCCCGGCGCCGGGTCCTCGGCCAGGGCCGGGGTGTCCCGGGCGCGCGGCTCGGGGCCCGCGCGCGCCAAGGCGTCTGGCTATTTTTGCGCAGCCTGCGGGGCAGCTCGGGGCGTGCGCCCGGGCGCGGGACGGGGAGGGACGGGGCCGGCCAAGGCCAAGGCCGCCGGAAGCGAAAGCGGCGGGACCGCGGGCGGGCGCGCTTTACCGGTTCCCTCATTCAAAAACGCCGGCCGCTCGCCAGGCGCCGCCCGGAGCCGCCTCCCGCCCTGCGCGCCGCGGGCGTGGACGCCCCCCCGGAGGACTTGGGCTCCACTTTGCCTGGCTTTTTAGCCGGCGTGCGCCGTAATTCACGTGATGAATTGTGACCAGCGCCCGGCGGGGCGCCGGCTCCACCGCGGGCAGACAGGGAGCGCTTCTGGCACCCCCAGAATCCTGTCCTGCCGTCCCTTCTGGTCACCGTCCCCCTGGCAACCGCTGGCCTCTTCCTTAACCCCGTGCCTGCGCCTGTTCCAGTAAGTCGCTCCGCCAAACGTAGCTGACACGCGGCCACGTGGTCACGTGGGTTGGAAGCGCATCCTTGCTGTCACCTAGTGGAATTCCCTGGGAGGGACGGACTTGCCAGAATCTCTGCAGTCTCTCCCCCACCCACCCAGGACAGGGGGGTCGTTTTCCAGTTTGGGGTGATTAGAGCAGCACTACAACCTGTCTCTGGGTTCGTATGCCAGCCTAAGTTTTTTCTTTGGGAAAGTACTTGGGAGTGAGAGCGCTGGGGCCCGAACGCTTCGCCTCTGTCGCACTTTAAAAATCGCAGCTTTCGAGCCCTGAAGCGCGTAAGAAATACCTCCAGGGAGCGCGGCTGGCCAGGGCCGACGGAGTTGCCGTCACTCTTTTCCCCTAGCATGAGTTTACCTGGCCACAGTCAAGTTGTATCTGGCGCGGCTGGGACCACGTGGCTCCTGCGGGCGCCAGCGCCGCCTCCCCTTGGTGCCTCTGACCTTGTGTGGAGAGCGCGTGGCCCGGCTTTCTAGTGAACCGAGAGCTGGGAGGGTTTTCCCCTCGCACTTGGCAGCCAGGGGCCCCACGTCAGCAGGCCCTGCCCTCGCCGTACCTCCCTCCGGCGGCCGGCCCCAAGGTGCCCGCTGCCCCCTGCCAGCCCCCGAGCCCCTGGCCAGCCTCCTTCCAGTCTTGTGGGGCACCCCGGTGCAGGCATCAGGCTTGCTCACGGGAAGTGCGGTGGCAGCACTTTGTGCCCATTCATGTTCTGTGACGGGTCAGTGACTGCCGTGTCGAGAAAGTGGATGACTTCAGAAGCCCGAGTTCTGGAGAGGTCGGCTTCCTCCTCTGACGACATGTGGAGGGAGCACACTCGCTCACTGACTCATTCCACGGGCACCCACTGAACCCTGACAGCGTCGCCAGTGGGGGAGGGGAGGACAGTGCTGCAGGACTCTGACCCCCCAGGAACTTTTGGGGTGAAGGCAGGGAGACTATCTAGAAACTGAGGCCAGGGAGCTTACAGTGCCAGTGGGGGTCCCAAAGGGAGACCTGCTGGGTCTGCCTCGTGGAGGCGGGGTGGGCTTCCTGGAGGAGGAAGGGGAAGCAGCTGCCCCTGCCCAGCCCTGGAGGCCTGGGAAGCCGGCGGGGTTCCTGCTCCCGGCAGACTCAAGGCGGACCGGGCCTCGCCGCTGGAGGGTCTCAAGCAGATTGGACCTCCTGGGTGGGAGACCGAGCCCCCCACTCAGAAGGGAGGCAGGGGTTCCCCCCCTCCCCCCACAGAATAAACGTTTATCTTTAGAGAAGTTTAGATTCCAGAAAAGTTACCCCGAAAGGCTGGGGGATTCCCGGATGCTGCGCCCACGCCCCCTCCCACATTTTCCCCTATTAGTAATGTCGTCCGCGCGTGGGGTGTTTAGTCACTGGTATTTTAGGTGGTGACGAACCCGGCCGTGCCGCGTGGGAGGACGCTGGCGGCCGCCCGCGGGGCGGTCCCTCCCTGGGTAATTAGGGCTGTGGGCGGCATCCGCCCGTCGTGGGGTCCGGCCTCCCCCGGCTGCGGAGCCAGCCTGCCAGCACGCCGCCGCCTCCCCTTCCCCCCAGGAAAGGCCGCGTGTGGTCTGCGGTGGGGCCGAGGCGCGCGCCCGCTGCTCCGGTGGCCCCCTTAATCAGCGCCCGTGGGGGGCCGGTTAACCCTGTGAGGCCTTCATCTGCGTAAGGCCGGTCCTTGCTGTAAAAGGGAGAGGATCGCGGGGGAGGCTTGGCAGCAGCACAGAGCATTCGTGTTTGTGTGCAGGAGTGTAGATTTTTACACATGCCACCTGATGAGTCACGTTCAGAAGCAGAAGGGAGTCCGGGAACTTGGGAGCGTTCCGAGGGAGGTGGCGGGCGGAGCCGCGGAGAAACCCGTCGGGCCAGTCTCTCTGCCCCCTTTTTTCTCCATTAAACCTCCTGTTTGAGCTCGTGGTAGCTCTGCTTGCCTTTGTGAGAACTAAGACCAGAAACCCACGAACCCCGTAGCTGGGCTCCCCCGACAGCTGGGCTCCCCCGACAGTGTCGTGCCAAACCGACGGTGCAGTCAGGCTCGGGCGTGCGGTGTGATTGTGGGTCCCCTTTTGAATACCAGGGACTTGAGGGCCCGGCCTCCGGGTCCACGCCGCTAGGTCCTGGCCCCTGCCTGGAGGACTGCCGCTCTCGGCGGGGAACGGCCGGGCTGCGCTCTCGGCCACTCGTGGCTGCACGCCCCGAAGCCCCTTGCTCGCCTCCTCTGCCCTTCAGGCGTCCCCAGCGCAGCCTACGGGGTTACGGGGTCTCCTGCCAGCCCAGCCGGGGCACCGGTGGCTCTGGGACCTGCTGCGTTGCCGAGGGCCCCCCTCCCGTGGGCGCTGGGGACGCAGGACCCCATCCCGCCCTGCGCTCGCCTCTCGCCGCCCCGCAGCCCTCTGCTGCCCCGTTCTCCTGCCCTCCTCTTCCTCACCAGTCTTCCCCTTTCCCAGATTCTGCCTGCTCCTCCGTCGAACGGTACCACGTCGGTGCCCACGGCGCCCTTCCTGCTCCACGGCAGGGCCCTGGGGCTCATGGCGTTGGCGGCGCAGGGCGAGGACGTGACGACCCCGGCCCTGGCCCGCAGACCGCCTCGGCATACACCAGGCTTGGGGTCCTGCGAGCCTCTGTTTCCTCCTCTCTGGAAAGGGGGTTCAGTTTGCCCTGCCCTTCTGTCAGTCGGTCGGGGCAGCTGCTCCCCTCCTGTCCCCGTTCCTGCAGAGCGCAGGCTGCCGGACACGCAGGGCGGCCGGCCCCGGTTCCCAGCCTGCTCTCAGGGCTGCGCGGCCTGGGCCAGGCCCTCTCGACCTCGGGACGGCGGTCAGCTCTGAAAGGCTCTGTCCATGGCAAAGGGCGGGTCGGGTACTGCGCAGTGCCCGCGAGTGGAGATAGCTCCTGGGGTAGAGATGCCCCCCGGGCCCCACGCCTGCTTCACATTGAGCAGTAGCCATGGTAAAAGGGCCCGAAGATACAGGTGACGTCACATCTTGTGATGGTTTCGCCCACCCTAGCAGAGCCAAATACCGCCCTTCACCCTGCACCCGTAGCTGGTGGCCGTGCCCTGCTGGGTGCTTCCCTGATGGTCGGCGTCGCTGTGGGGCCCGGCCGCCACTGAGGGCCCGTAGCCTCCTGTGGGGACAGCGCAGCTCTGGGCCTTCTCTGGGCCTGGCCCAGACTCCCGGCTGTGCCCGTGCAGGCCGGCCAGCTCTGAGGGGGGCCCGGGAGACCCGCCTTCCTGCTCAGCTTGCCTGGCGAGGCAGGGCATCTATGAAAACCTGTGTGATCGTGGCCTCTCCGTGGCGGCCTGTGTGTGCCCGCCTGCCCCTGCCTGTCCACCCCCACCTGCCCCGGGAGGGCCCTGGGCTCATTCTCCTAGTGGACCTGCCTTCTCCTCCCCTCAAGAGGAGCCTGGTGGGCGCCCTGCGCCCCCTCCCCTCTCTCCACGGCAATTCTGGGGACTCGGACCTTTCTTCTGCCCTGGGAGCACTGCTTTGGGTGTTTCCTAAAGGCTTTTGCCCCAGGGCCCTATGGCGTGTGGATGGGGCTTCTCCTCGCTGTGGAGTGCCGTGGGGGTTGCAGGGTGGGTTTTGTCCCCTGAGCAGCCCGTCTGCCGGGAGCCTGCCCCGGTCAGAGTGGCGTAGGCAGGGGTGGCCCCCATCCTTGGCGGCCCCTCCTGATGACTTAGTGCCTGGCTGTTTTTCTCGGCTACATTTAGTTGAGCAGAAAACATTCCCTGCGAGCCAGGATGAGTCACATGGAAGCGTGATGGAAAAGCCCTCCTGAGCTCTTGACTCAGCTCCGGCTCGGGCAGAGGGCCGGCAGCGTGACATAATTTGGGGGCCACGTCAGAGGAACGCTTGAAACCAGTGAGCTCAAACAGCGACGACTGAGTGAGCTGGCCTTGGCCCCGTTTCCAGCCCTGCCTGGGCCCCGCGGCCGCTCGGGCTCTGTCGTGCCCGGGGCCCAGCCCACCCTGCCGGGGCTGCGCCCGGCTTTGCTCTGACTCCCCGAGGCCACCCAGGACGCCAGCGGGCCTCACCGCCGTGCCGCCTCGCCTCTCCCTGCTGCTCCTTGCGTCACGCCCTGCCAAGGCCAGGTGGCCCCGAGGTGGCCTTGGGTCTGCTGGTCCCTGGCCAGCGAGTGTCTCCAGGCCAAGTGGAGCCGGTGGGCTCGCTGGACCAGCAGGAGGGGTCCTCGGGGCCGGCTGTCTGAGGAGGGTGCCGAGCCCCAGGGGTGCAGCCAGCCGGCCGTGGTCCCTCTCGAGGAGCAGCCCAGCTGGCCGCAGACCCCCACGCCAGGGCTGCACGCGCAGGTCGCCCCCAGAACCCCTCTCACTTTTGAACAAGGCCCTGCACTTTCATTTTGCCCGGGGCCCACACATCCTGGAGCCGGGGCTCACGGCGCCCGCCGCCCTTCCCTCCTCTTGCCACCCTCACCCCGTCAGACCTGCCACCTTTTAAAAAAAGTTTTTATTACGGCAGCACGCACATGAGAACGTTTCCTGTGGGCGGCGTCAGCCACTCTCGCTGTGTTGTGGTGCCGTCGTCGCCCTCCATTGCCGCCCTCCGTTGCCCCAGCTTGTCCCTCGCTCCAGAGGAGCCGCATGCAGCCGGCCTGCTCCCGCCAGCCACCGCCTTCCTGCCCCCGAACGGGCGCGCTCCCCGGGCTCCTGCAGCGCCGCCTCCGGCCTCCGTGCTCCAGGAGCCTGGCCTCTTGTACCCAGTGTGGCGGCCAGGTCCTCACGCACTGACCAGGGCGTCTTCCCTCTCGCGGCTGGGTCCTGCCCGCCCTCGCAGACGTGACCCCGCTGACCCCCACCCCGCGTCACTGATTGCGCTGCACCTGTGTTCGCCGGCGCGTCAGTCCTCTGCGCCGGGCTCTCTCCCTCCCTGTGCGTCCTGCACGTGCCCAGTTTAAAGGCCGCTCTCCAGAGCCCTCCCGCAGGGCTGTCCGTCCGTGCGCACTCCTGCGGTGGCGCGGACCCAGCTCCAGCGCTCCCGCTGCCCTCGGTCAGGGACCGTTCCCATGCGACGCTGCGCGGGCCCCCGGGCCTACTGGGAGGCGGGGCCCGCAGGGCGATGAGTGTGGGTGGTCAGCCCGCCAGCCGAGGGGCGGTGGGGACGCCGCGTGTCATGCGCCCGCTGGGTGCTGGCTCCTGGGCCCGGTGTCTGCCCAGCACGTTGGGGCCCCTGGGCTGCCAGGGAGGAGCTGCCGGGCCCTCTGGATAAGGAGGCTCAGCGCAGGGGTCCCGAGGTCGAGCCGGGTGGACCGGCTGGGGCTCTGACCTGGGTTGGCGCGGTGCCCCCTGGCCCCCGTGGCTTGCTGGCCTGCGTGACGGCCCTCACGAGGAGGCGGGCGTGCGCCCCGGCGTCAGCTCCTCCTGCGGCGGGCCCCGAGGCCAGCCCTGGGCCTCTTCCCCCGGGGGGCCGTGTTCGGGGGTAGCTGAAGAGCGCGCGGGCCTGGGCGGGCGCCGCGGTGCCACCTCTGCCCGCATGCCGCGAGGTCCTTCTCGGTGCGGGCAGCCTGCTGGCTTTGCTGTGCTTCGGGCACGGCTCCCGCACGCCCTCGGGGTGCGCCGGCCCCTGCCCCAGACTCGCCGCGGTCACGGTTGGCCCTGTGTGTGCCCACGGGGCCTTTCCCTTTGTGTTTCTGGTGACTTCGAGTGGGTCAGCTGCAGTGATGAATGCTCGACTCAGTCACGGTAGAACGAGCCGTAAGTTCCTTGTGCTCCCGGGGCGAGCTTCTCGCTCATTAGCTCTCCAGCGGACTTCGACCGAGGCGGCGCCCGGTGGTCGAAGGCCACCAGGGCTGAAGTCTGGGTGCTGGCGGGTCGGGTCAGGCAGGACGCCCATCTGTGGGTGAAAGCGAGGTACACGGGCCCTGGTGAGATGGGTGGAGCCCAGCGCGTCGGGCCGTGACTGCTGGCCCTCGTGGCGCGTCCCTGTCTCCTCAGGCTGAGGTCGCCAGAGCCACAGGGCCGGTCGCGGGGCCACTGGCGGGCTGCTGGTCTCATCACCGTGTTCTTCTCAAGGAGAAAGGGGGTGGTCCTTCATGGGGACGGCGGAGTGCGAGGAGCGAACGGCCTGCGGCAGGCGGCATGGTGACGCGGGCGGTGTGGTGACGCGGGTGGCGTAGTAACGCGGGCGGCGGGCCGCTTCCGGCTCACTGGCGACGCACCTCCTCACACGTGGTCCTGAGGAGGTCCTAGGCCTGCAGAAGAGCCGGGAAGGTAGCAGAGCCTTCTCACCCGGCCCTGCCAAGCGCCGGCCACGCACCCCCACTGCGCGAGCCC
Organism: Dasypus novemcinctus; assembly: GCF_030445035.2. NCBI lineage: Eukaryota > Metazoa > Chordata > Mammalia > Cingulata > Dasypodidae > Dasypus > Dasypus novemcinctus. The sequence goes on along the minus strand of NC_080691.1, from coordinate 82,645,500 downwards.
GGGGAGTGGCGCGGGCCCGACGCCGTGTCCTCGACACACCGTGCCCCTGCCCTGGCCCAGGAGTTGGCTCCGCGCCGCTGGTGGCGTCCCCTTGTCTCCTCCAGGCCGGGAGAGCGCTGGTGTCGGAGGTGAGACGAGTGTCCCACACGCCTGGACTGGACTGAGGGACCTGGTCACTGTTGTGGACCGACCCTGCAGGGCTGCCCCTCCTGGTGGTGGAGGGCGCGGGCGCCGAGCCCCTCGTGGGTGCTGTCAGGAGGCCTGGGCGTCGTGGCTCGCTGCGGGGTCTGTGCCCGCCAGCCCCTCCCCAAGGGAGCGCTGGCCCCTGTCCTGGAGGGCGCCCTCGCGGCCTGTGGCTGCCCGCACCCCGGCTCTGTGTGTCGCTGGCTCTGGCCGCCGGCCGTCACTGTGCATTGGCCTGTCCCTGTCCCTTGTCACTGACGAGCGCGGCGCTTTGGGGGAGGTGGTCCTCCCGGCTTGTTTGCTCGCCCAGCAGGACTCTGTGCCCCTCTCAGGAAGGACTCGGGCTGCCCGTCCTCCGTGTGTGGTCACTGTCCTGTCTCCTGCTGGAGTCGTCACTGGCTTGTCCTCGGGCGGCCCTGGGCCTTCCCCGCGCCGTCCTCTTGGCCACTCCCCGCGTCCTGGCCCTGTAGGTGGATCCCGATGCGTCTCGCCGCTCGCTGCCCAGCGCCGTCGGCCGTGTCTCCGAGGCGTCCCGGTTCCCCTTTATTGTTCTTCCTCATCTTCTAACGTGGTGGTGAAGTGGACGGAGCGCGACGTCACCTCGGCGCCCTGGACCTTGCTGTGTCTCCAGGCCGCCCGGCTCCTCTTGCTGGAGAACACGGTCCCTGTCCTCGGCGGGGGCTCGTGGCCGCTTGCCGCTCTGTCCTCAGGGGCGCGGGGTGGCTGGGCAGGCGCAGTGCACCCGTGGAGCTGGGGAGGCGGGCACCCCAGAGCCACCCGAGGACTGCGGCCGGGACCAGGGTGGGGAGCCCCCCTTCTGCTCTTCCGCCTCGACCGCCCCCCTCCCCTGGGGGCCTTGCAGACGCCCTCGAGCGCCGGGACCAGAGCAGGAGCTTGCTCCTTGCGGGAGCACCTGAGGCGGGGAGCGCGAGGGGGCCTGCGGCCGTCGTGGGGTGGCCCCACCGCCAGGCCCAGGGGCGTGCGTCTCCCGAGGGGATCTCGCCCAGAAATGGGGCTGGTGCCGCACGTTGGAACTGGGGACCTGGCTGGCGGGCAGTGCGGCGGGCGGGGCAGAGAGCCATGCCCCCCTGTGCCACGTGGGGCAGGTTTGGGCCGCCAGCCCCCGGGGCGTCCTCTGCCAGACCCGACCCCCTTGGCTGGGCCCTGGCGGCTAGTGGGGGCTGCCGTGACCACGCGGCCCTGTCCCGAGCGTGGGGTGCGGGGCAGGGCTCGGCTGGCGCGTCCTCCCGCTGACGAGTCGGCGCGCCCACGGCCTGCACGCTGGCCCGTGGCCTCTCCGCCTTCACAGCGGAGTCCGTGGGCGGGCTCGGCCTCGCCTCCTGCTCGGGGCTGGGAGGCACCCCCGCACCTTCCTCTGCGCCCCTTGCGTGCAGGCAGCTCCCTGCTGCTTGAGGCCCTAGAACGTGGGTGACGCAGCTTGAGGCCGCTCCCAGTGTCGCGGCCTAGGAAGCCACTTCAGGTGCCCTTGTGGCTTCTTTTCAAGCGGGAGCCGGTTGTGTCACTTCACTGGGGTGGGGAACCCTGCGGGCAGGTGGCGGTGGCCTGGGGCCCACGTCCAGCGGGCCCCACCCCCTCCGCCATGCGAGCCCGCGCCTGGAGCAGGGCAGGGAGAGCCGGGGCTGCCCCCCACGGGACCTGCGGCCCCTGCGTCTGCTCTGCCGCAGGCTCTGTCCTTTGCTCTCTGCACTGGCCCTGGCTGTCGCCAGCTCGCCGTTCCTCTGTCCTTTCCCGCAGCTTCACCGTGACGGCTTTGCGGCCAGTGCCACGTACCCAGCATGTTGACGCCCTTATTTAGAGCAGTGTAGCAGTCGCCTGCTGCTGTGTGACAAGCCACCCTGGGAGGAGTGGGCCACCCTGTGTGACGGGGGGCTCGCAGCTCGGGGTCCCTCCGCTGCTTGGATGAGAGCACCCAGCCGGCTCCTTGCTCCCTTCTCCTCCAAAGGCCTGAGACCCCGAGGGAGCGGTCGCCGTCAGCCCTGAGCGCCTCTGAAGGACCATGGCCAGCAGGCCCCTGCCTTCCCCGCCTCTGCTGTCTGGAGATGGGCCAGGCCCGATGGGGTGACGTGGAGGTCTTTGAGGGGCGCTCGCGAGCCTCTCCGTTTCCCTCTCCCCCGGGCGTTAAACCCCGGGAAGACTCGTTTTCGTCTCGTCAGAGGAGGTTCCAAGCTGCAGGCCTCTCTGTGTCTCTGGACTCAGATGCGCTCAGCAGGGGCTGTGGTGGGCAAGGGGCTGCTGGTGGGGGAGCGTGTGCAAGTCACCCTGGAGTTTTAGCCTCAGAAACGTGCCTGGTGAGGGGCTCGCTTCCGAGAGGCCCTGTCGGGACCTGAGGAGGGAGAGTAAGGCGCTCACACGCCACTGCCGCGCGCTGCTTGTGCGGTGCACGCCGTGCGGGCTCTGCGCGCGCTGCGAGCCCGGGGGTGCATCTCACCAGGCTGAGCGTGCTGTTTTGTGATCTTGCGAGGACAATGAATGAAAAGCTTTTGACGAGGGGCTCTCCTTGTGTCGTCTCAAACCTCCCACCTGTTCGCTCAAGCAGGGCTCCTGGAGGGGTCTCCCAGCCCAGCTTGAGATATCTGTGTGAGTTATCTGCTGCTGCATAACAAACGAGCCCCCAACTTAGCTGCTTCAACCACCAAACTTTTTTTAATTTAATTTTGTACATGTAATAATTGAAAATTAAGCAATTATAAACTAAGAAGAAAACACGGTTGAGTAAAAACGCATATTTCTCAAATGTATAGGATACCTATACCTCTTTTTTTTTAAACCATCCATGTTATACAATATATTTGGTTCATAGTGATGCAGTCATGCAGTATTTGTCCTTTTGTGTCTGGCTTTCACTCAACATAATGTCCTCCAGGTTCATCCATGTCATGTACTTCACAACTGTATTTTTTCTTGCAGCTGCATAATGTTTCATTGTGTGAATACACCACAGTTTGTGTATCCATTATCTGTTGATGGACACCTGGGTTGTTTCCAACTTTTTGCAACTGTGAATAACGTTGCTATGAACATCGGTGTGCAGCTGTCTGTTCGTGTCACTGCTCTAGGTTCTTCTGGGTGTGTACCCAGTAGTGGTATTGCAGGGTCACACGACAAGTCTATGTTCAACTTCTTTAGGAACTGCCCAACAGTGCTCCGCCATGCATTCCCACCAGCAGTGAGTAAGTGTTCCTCTCTCTGCACATCCTCTCCCACACTTGTAGTTCTCCTTTTTTAATAGTCACCATTCTGGTAGGTGTGAAATGATATCTCATGTAGTTTTCTGATTTGCGTTTCCCTAATGGTTAGTAATGTTGAGCATTTCTTCATGTGTCTTTTTGACATTTGTATTTCTTCTTTGTACAAATGTCTGTTCAAGTCTTTTGCCAATTTTTAAATTGTATTGGTTGTCTTTTTACTGTGAGTTGTAACATCTCTTTCTATATCCTGGTTTTTTTTTTTAAGATTTATTTATTTATTTATTTCTCTTCCCTTCCCCCCCTACCCCGGTTGCCTGTTCTCTGTGTCTATTTGCTGCGTGTTCTTCTTTGTCTGCTTCTGTTACTGTCAGCGGCACAGGAATCTGTGTTTCTTTTTGTTGCGTCATCTTGCTGTGTCAGCTCTCCGTGTGGGTGGCGCCATTCCTGGGCAGGCTGCACTTTCTTTTGCGCTGGGCGGCTCTCCTTATGGGGTGCACTCCTTGCGCGAGGGGCTCCCATACGTGGGGGACACCCCTGCGTGGCAGGCACTCCTTGTGCACATCAGCACTGCACATGGGCCAGCTGCACATGGGTCAGGGAGGCCCGGGGTTTGAACTGCGGACCTTCCATGTGGTAGATGGATGCCCTAACCACTGGGCCAAGTCTGCCGCCTATATCCTGGATATTAAACCCTTGTCTGACATGTGATTTCCAAATGTTTTTTCCCATTGAGTTGGCTGCCTTTTTACCCTTTTGACAAAGTCCTGTGAGGTGCAAAAGTGTTTACTTTTTTTTTCCTATTGTCCTAGTATTTCTTTTCTTTTTTTCCAAATTCTACTCAATTTATTCATTTTAAAAGATATTACATTAAAAAAATATGAGGTCCCCATTCGCCCCCTCTGCCCCCACCCCACACTCCCCCCCCAACAACACTTTCCCCCATCATCATGTCACATCCATTGCGTCTGATTAGTACATCTCCAGGCATCGCTGCACCCAAAAGTGTTTTACTTTTGAGGAGATCCCATTTATCTATTTTTTCCTTTTGTTGTGTGTGCTTTGGGTGTAAGGTCCAAGAGACCATCACCTCCCACAAGGTCTTGAAGATGTTTCTTCTAGCAGTTTTATGGTCCTGGCTTTTATATTTAGGTCTTTGATCCATTTTGAGTTGATTCTTGTATAGAGAGTGAGAGAGGGGTCCTCTTTCGTTCTTTTGGTTATAGGTGTCCAGTTGTCCCAGCACCATTTGTTGAAGAGACCGTGTTGTCCTGTTAACATTGACTTTGTAAGTTTGTCAAGAACCGATTGGTCATAGAGGCGAGGGTTTATTTCTGGATTCTCAGTTCTATTCCACTGATCAACATGTCTCTCTTCGTGCCAGTACCATGCCGTTTTGACTACAGTAACTTTGTAATATGTTTCAAGGTCTGGCAGTGAAATTCCTCCCATGTCACACTTCTGTTTTAGAATCTTTTGGCTGTTCGGATGGACTTTCTGTTCCAAGTGAATTTGGTAGCTGCCTTTTCTAATTCTGTAGCGTAGCCTATTGGGATTTTGATTGGTACTGCATCAAGTCTGTTAATCAGTTGGGGTAGAATTGACATCGTCACGGTATTTATTCTTCCTGTCCATGAACACGGAAGGTCTTTCTGTTTGTTTAGGTCTGCAAACACTTCTTGTTTCACACCATCTCCTAAGCTTGGGAATTGGGGAGCAGCGTAGCTGGGGGGTCCTGCTTGCATCTCCCCACTCTCAGTGGGGCTGCTCTGTCTGAAGGCTCAACCGGAGCTGGAGTCGCTGCTTCCCCCGCTGCGCCTGGAGTTGGAGCTGCGTGCCCCGAGCCCCCGAGCCCCCGAGCCCCCGTGCTGTACCTCTCCTTGCACTCTCCGCCGTGGGGTCCGCCTGTCCTTCCCACGGCTCTCGAGACACAGGTGGCACCTCTCTCGTGCAGGGTCCGTGGGTGCCGGAGCCAGTGCAGGGCTGTGGACCTGCTCTCGGAGCAGGGAGGCACCCGCGCCCGTGGGGTCTCACCGCTGTCGGCAGCGCCACGGAGAGCTGGTTCACGCGGCGTACAGTCTGCCCACGTGACGGGTCTCGCCTCTTCTCGGCAGCGATTCGCCCGTTTGGGGCCTGCGCTGAGGTGGAGTTGGGCGGTGCGGGGCCTCCCCGGCGAGCTGCGTGGTCTCCCGGTTCCTCCACGCTGCAGTGAGGTTCAGAGCCTCGCCCTTTTCTTCACCAAGTAGTACTCCACTGCGCTTCCCCTTCTCCACTGACCGGTTGACAGACGCTGGGGTTTCTCCGTGTGGCAGCTGTTAAGGTCGGAGGTTTGTGGACGCATCCCTGTGTGGACGTGTCCTCACTCCTCCCTGGGCGAGTCCCAGGCGCGGCGCTCCACCTGGCCCCTGCGTTCAGCCATTTGAGGACCCCCAGATGGCTGGCGAGGTGGCCGCCCCTTTCCCCTTCCCACCGGCAGTGCGAAGGCGCTCGTTCTCCGTCCTCGCCAGCCCTGGCCGTGGCCGCCCTGGTGGGCGCGAGCCGGCGCCTCGGTGGGGTCTGATTCGCATCTCCCCGGTGGCGAATGAGGCCCGGCGTCTTCCCGCGGGCTTGTTGGCACTCGCAGCTCTTCTCTGGAGAAGTGTCCACCAGCCCCTCTGCCAGGGCTCCCTGTCTTCTAGTGGAATGTAAGTTTCCTATGTGTTGTAGCCCTGCGTCCCTGGACTCCTGGAGGACCTGAAAATGCCCCCTCCCTCCCTGGGGGCTGCCTCTCGCTTTCTCAGTGGTGTTCTCTGAAGCCGAAACGCTCCTAATTTTGCTGAACACCAGCGTCGCTTGTGAGGCTCCGAGGGTGGGCGCGGGCGCAGATTGCTCTCCTCTGCACCCTGCACGCTGCTCACTGCGGCTGCGTAAGCGCAGCCAGACGGAGCACAGCAGACGCGCTCAGGGGTGCCGCCACTGTGTGTCCCCCGCGTGCCGGGAGGCTCTGTTGGCTTGTGCGCCCGCAGAGGTGCAGGTGCAAGCTGCCAGCACGGCTGCCATGGTGGGGCTGGGCAGCAGGCTGAGGGCTGCGCCCGTGCCCCTGCGCGGCCCTGCGTCGGGTGTGATGGGCAGCAGCGGCTTCGGCCTGCTCCTCCGTGGGGCTTGTTTTGGGCTCCCAGGCGGGCGGCGGGCGGGCGGGCTCACGTCCTCACCCTGCTGGCCGCAGTTCCGTCTTTTAAGGTGTAACTGCAGGAACGGCCGGGCTCCTCCTGCGCGCTCTCCCCACTTTGGGGGGGCCTGGGCTCACGGGCTGCTGCGTCCCGGAGGTGTGGAGCAGGACAGCCCTCGGCGATGGCCTCCCGTGGCCTGGGAGCGGCACCGCGCCGGGGGCCCTGGGTGGGCTGCTCGGAGGGGAGCCGAGGGCAGGCGGCTGCCTGGAGCGAGGGGGCAGTGAGGTCAGCGCTCCCGCCCGCGTGGCCGAGTCCGTGCTGAAGGAAGGGCGCTGACCAGGCTCGCCGTGGGCGCTCCTGCGAGGCCTCCTGCCAGCCTCAGACCCCGTGTTGGACCCGCCACGTTTCAGGTGCTCGGCGCCCGCCTGGCCAGGGGCGCAGCCAGGGCAGTGCAGGCCAAGGCCGCCGGCCCTCCAGGTGCTGGAAGCGGGGGCTCCCGAGGCCCTCCAGGCGGCGGAAGCGGGGATGCCCGAGGGCCTGTGGCCACGGCTCCCGGAGCAGGCTGGGCGGGCCTGGGCAGTGTGCAGAGGCCTGTGTGCAGAGGGGAGCTGGGGGGGGCGCCGACCGACCTAGGCCCGGCAGTCCAGGCCGCGGCCCGCAGAGGCCTGGGTGCCCCGTGGATGTGGGCGTGGGTGGGTGGGAGCCAGCACCTCTGGCTGGTGGACGTGGCTCTCACTTCAAGGCTGTGCACAGCTGTGGGTCAGGTCGGGGCCATGGGGAGTGTCGAGGTCAGGCAGGCGGGTGCTCGGGAGGTGTAGAGAGGTGGGGGGCGCAACCTGCGCCGGGGTCCCTGCGCCGTGGGGTCCACGCCACCGTCCACATGGGGCGGGCTCCACTGCTTCTTGCGCGTCTCCCTTCCTCTTTCCTTCTTCCTTGCGTTCTGTGGTAACGGGACGGTGCGTGGCGTGGCTTCGTAAATGCGTGGGTGTGTGGCGGGCGAGCTGTCTGCTCAGTGAAGACGCTTGCCGAGTGAGCGAGGAGTCTGGAGTGGGCGTCACCCTTGGGAGCCTCCAGTCACGAGAGAGGATGGGGTGCAGGAGACGAAGGGGTGCGGGCGAGGCAGGGGCAGGAGCAGTGGAGCCGGGCGGTGTCCACGGCGGGGCGGGGAGGCCTGGCCGTGTCCGTGGCGGGGCGGGGAGGCCTGGCCGTGTCCGTGGTGGGGCGGGGAGCCCTGGCCGTGTCCGTGGCGGGGAGCCCTGGCCGTGTCCGTGGTGGGGCGGGGAGGCCTGGCCGTGTCCGTGGCGGGGAGCCCTGGCCGTGTCCGTGGCGGGGCGGGGAGCCCTGGCCGTGTCCGTGGCGGGGCGGGGAGGCCTGGCCGTGTCCGTGGCGGGGCGGGGAGGCCTGGCCGTGTCCGTGGCGGGGAGGCCTGGCCGTGTCCGTGGCGGGGCGGGGAGGCCTGGCCGTGTCCGTGGCGGGGAGCCCTGGCCGTGTCCGTGGCGGGGCGGGGAGCCCTGGCCGTGTCCGTGGTGGGGCGGGGAGGCCTGGCCGTGTCCGTGGCGGGGAGCCCTGGCTGTGTCCGTGGCGGGGCGGGGAGGCCTGGCCGTGTCCGTGGCGGGGCGGGGAGCCCTGGCCGTGTCCGTGGCGGGGAGGCCTGGCCGTGTCCGTGGTGGGGCGGGGAGCCCTGGCCGTGTCCGTGGCGGGGAGGCCTGGCCGTGTCCGTGGCGGGGCGGGGAGGCCTGGCCGTGTCCGTGGCGGGGCAGGGAGGCCTGGCCGTGTCCGTGGCGGGGAGCCCTGGCCGTGTCCGTGGTGGGGCGGGGAGGCCTGGCCGTGTCCGTGGCGGGGAGCCCTGGCTGTGTCCGTGGCGGGGCAGGGAGGCCTGGCCGTGTCCATGGCGGGGCGGGGAGCCCTGGCCGTGTCCGTGGCGGGGCGGGGAGCCCTGGCCGTGTCCGTGGCGGGGAGCCCTGGCCGTGTCCGTGGTGGGGCGGGGAGCCCTGGCCGTGTCCGTGGCGGGGAGGCCTGGCTGTGTCCGTGGCAGGGCGGGGAGGCCTGTGGTCTCGGGCCGCCACGTCCTGGCTCTGAAGGTGCCGTCTGCGCACAAGTCCGTCGTCATCTTCCCGGCATCGCCGTGTTATAGACGGGGACGCGGAGCCTAGCAGAGGGTCAGAGGGTCGGAGCCAGGCACTCGCGTGGAAGCAAGCCTCGCGGCAGGCCGGGGCTCTGTGGCCCTGGGCTGCCTGCTGCCGCGGGGGCGAGGGGCCAGCAGAGGGGCCGAGCCCTCGGGTGGGTGCGCGCAGTCCTCGTCCCTCACCCAGGCGTGTCGGTGCTGCTGGGGTGTGCACACGTGTGTGTGCGTCTGGGGCCCCTGCCTCGGGTGGGCCTGGAAGCGTCTGGCGGCAGCGTGGGGAGAGACGGGCGGGGGAGCTGGGCAGGAAGCCGGTTCTGGTCGCCGACGGGAGCAGCGCGGCAGCACTAGACACCGGGGCGCAGGTGTCTGCCCTGCGGGGTGTCCCGGGCCCCACGACTGCGCGGGGGGTGGCAGGACCGGCCCTCACACGCTCTCCTCTTCTCTTTCAGGACAAACACCACGATGCTGCTCACGAAATCATCGAGACCATCCGGTGAGTTGCCCGGGCCTCCGGCATGCAGGGCACAGCCCCCAGCACGGGGCCCTAGTGCCCGCTCTGCACCACCCCGAGCCCCTGGGCCCGGGAGCGCCGCCCCCGCCGCCTTGCCCTGCAGACGGGGCGGGCTCCGGGTGGGCCGGGGCTGAGCCGGGCACGTCGCCCTGGGCGCTCCTCCCGCTGGGTGGTCCGGCTCGCAGGCCCCTCGTGCCCTGTAGCGTCTCACGCAGACGTCCATGAGGCGGAGAAAGAGCCGAGTAGGCCGGGCTGGAGACAGGGCTCCGCTCATTGGCAGCACGACCCGGAGTGTGCTGCTCTGAGCCTCAGTTTCCCTCCGTGTGATGCGGGGAGCAGCGTTCCGAGCTGCAGGGTTCCCACAGGAACTCACCTTCCTCCTCCTCCCTTTCCCGGGCGCCCTCTCGGCCTGTGCCCCCGGTGGCTTCACCCGGGCCCAAGATGCCCCTCGAGGGCAGCGTGCCCTGGGGCCCCTGCGGCCTCCTGCGGGCCCGCCGTGTAAGCGCCCGGGCGAGACAGCGTGGCGGAGGCTGCGGCCAGGGGCGGGCCCACCACAGCCCTGGACGTCGGGGCCCTGGGAGGGGTGCAGGGCCCCTTTGTCCCCGTGCTGCCCACCAGGAAGCTCCCAGAACAGCCGGCTCGGGGTCCTGGGGCCGCCAGAGAGCGGTGAGGCCACGGGGAAAGCCACGTTCCTTCTAGTCCCTGCAGCACGGCTGTGCGCAGGACCGTGCCACTCCTCGGAGCCCCTGACATGGAGCCAGCCACGGCGCCTCCTGAGTGCCGCCAGCAGGAGCTGGCAGCGCAGCGGTCCCGGTCGTGCCGGCCGGTGGGCTGCGCCTCCTGGTTGGAACCTGCTCTGCTGCCCCTCCCGGGCTGCCCAAAGCCTCCCTGCCCCGGGCGGGTGCGGTGGGCCCTGGCGAGGGGGCGAGGGAGACCCCCAGGTGAGCCGGGCAGGGCAGGCTCTCGGGGTTGAGAATCGCGGTCTGCTGGGACTCCACGGCAGCTGCCGGGGCCAGTGGCCTCCTGAAGGCTGCTGGTGCAGTGCAGGCGGCCCTGTGAGGCCCCTGCGGGGGCTTCGCCGGCCAGAGGGCCTGGGAACGCTGTGCCAAGACGCCACCAGGACACGCCCAGCTCCAGCAGCACCAGCAGGCGGCCTCCTGGGCAGGCCCTGCGCATCGCCGCCCGCCCTGCGCCCCCCAGCCCTGCACCGCGGCCTTTGTCCTTCCGGGTGCGGCGTATCCTCGGCTAATGGCGTGTTCAAGCTGCGCGACTTCTGACTGTGGGAACCTTCCCTGGCAGCAACCCGCCTTGCTTCCCCTTGTCCCCGGGAGGCGCGTCCTTGGGGAAGGGCCTGCAGCAGCCCTTGGCGGGGGCGCTGGGGTGGGGGTGGCTGGGGCACGCCTGACCCTCCCTGCCAGCACCGCCCAGGTGGCCTTTGGCCCCGTAGCTTCTTAGCGTCTTAGCGCGGGGCCGTGGGGAAGCCGCCCCTTCTCGGGCTGCGTGGCAGCCGTCTGAGGTCTGTGGGTGAAATGCTCCCCTTTACAGTGGGAGGGAGCCGGGAGAGGACCCCAGAGCCGGGAGACCCCAGGCACCCGTGGGTGGCTAAGTCTTCCCCTGCGGTCCCCGCCCGGCTCCCCTGGAGGTTCCTCAGACAGACCCCCTGGGCCCGGCGGGGACGGCCCCCCTGGGGCTGGCGGGGACGGACCTGTGGGGCTGGCGGGTGCTTCTGGGAGGGCTCGGGCATGTGGGGCCCGTGCGGGGTTCTGTCCTCCCTGCCTCGCCTGCGGCACGCTTGGGCCGCGCCCTGCTCGGCACGGGCACTGCTCCTCCGTCCTCCCCGGAGGCGGTGGCCCGGCAGGTCTCAGGCACTCAGGCTTGCGCGTCCTCACGCAGCACCTGCCCGCTGGTGCTCTTCCGAGCTCCGGGCCAACATGCCCACAAAGCACCTCCCCACGCCTCCGTCACGTGAGGGCGGCCCCCTCGGCCACCCGGCGCCGCCGCAGCGCTTCCTGTCCCGTCGGGCACGGCCGGGTGTCCCGGGAGGACCAGCTGGAACCGCGTGCGCCCGCTCGTTTCCCGGTGTCCCGACTTCGCGGGCGGGTTTGTGATTGATGGGTTTTGCCGAGAGCTTGGCTTCAAGGCAGGCAGTCGCTGGGTTTTAGAAAGGGTCCTCTGCCACCCGCTGTGCCCTCAGCTCACGCCCCCGCGCGGTCATCTCACTCGTGTGCTCGATTCGCGTCGGGCGGCGCTGGGTGCTTGGGAGGGCTGGCTCCACTCCCGGGGCTGGCGCTGGCCCGGTCCTCGGGGTGGCTTGGGGCAGGTCACTCCCTTCCCTCTTCCCCCAGCGGGCAGTCGGGCTGTTGGCTGGGGGGACTGGTGACCTTGGTTTCCCGCGTCCTCTTACGGGGGACGTTGCAGCGCTCAGAGGTAGCCAGGAGGGCGGAAGGACACCTGTCACCGTCCCCAGCTGTGCTTGCCCACGGCCGGGCCGCTTCACCCTGCTTCCATCTCCTCTCCTCCCCCTTGCTCTTACATGTTTCCAAAACGCAGCCGGGCTGTAGTTGATGGCACGCGTGTGTGAGGGCGCAGCAGGACACGCTTGGGTGTGTACACGCCTGCAAAGCGAGGAAGGTGGCAGACATCACGTGTCCGGCCCCCTCTCCACTCCTGTCCCCAGGCAGCTGCTGGACAGCCTTCTGCCATGCAGGGTGGTTTGCACTGTCCAGACTGTGTGGCTGGGATCGTGCAGGAGTGCCCCGGCACAGACCTGGAGACCCGCCCGGCTCCACCCGGCTCCTTCTACGTGTGGACGGTGGGCTGGTGCCACCAGCTCGCCGGGGTATCTTGCTGGGGTCCTGCTGTAATTCCCCCAGGCCTAACGGGGTCAGCCCGGTTTCCCCGTTGACTGTTCTGCCTTCTTCCTTTGGGTGTGCCTAACCCGCCGTTTGCCCTCTCTGTGTTTTCGAAACTTGCACTGAGTTGATTTTAGATGTACAGAAAAGTCGCTGAAACGGCGCAGAGGTCCCTGAGTGCCTGGCGCAGCTGGTGACGCTGACACGGGCCGACGCTGTGACTACACCGACTGCACCTAGGTGGCACTGCGCTTGGGCTTCGCTGGCTTCCCGAGGCCCTCGTCTCCCCCAGGGCTGAGCCTGGAGCCCCGTGCACTAGGCCGCATCGCCCCCCCCAGCTGGGGGCCGTGCCTCAGTCGTAGCTTGTCTTCCCGACCTCGACTTTCCCTGGGGGCGTCGGCTGCGTCCTCACGGTTAAATCGAGGGGGAGCATCTGGTAGGAATCCCGTCCCGAGGGGCCCTCCTGTGGGGCCGCTAAGCTGAGCTAAGTGACCCTCTGGTCCAGCGGGGCCCCCGGCCCGTCCTTATCCATGAGGGGCAGGC